>NC_138968.1:38155000-38755000 GCF_055761805.1 Camellia sinensis
ATCAGTTTACTTTTCTGTTTTGTTACTCTCTTCAAACTCAAGTTGGTTAGTTCCTATCCTCCTTGAGTTTGAGGGGGGCTGTTAATGTACACTAAACCTAACCCACTACCCTAACCCACTACATCCACTCCACTAAACCTAACACACTTACCATCTCCACTGCCACCCACCACCTCCACTACCATCCACTACCACCACTCACTTACCTCACACCTCTCCTATATAATAGCTTGTAATATACAAAATCTACATATACAACAATCTTGTAACACATCAATAAATAATATACATCAATTTATCTTACAGGTACAAGTTTGACATACGTAATTGACGAAAAGAAAATTAAAACGTGCACTCAGTAAAGTAATTAGAATTTAACTTACAAAACGACACTAATAAGAAAAAAAAAAATACTTTGCACAAAGAAGAAATGACAAATTACACTCATAATTCAAACAATTTGTCTCATGCCAATTTGATCATAATAATTTCAAATGCATCAATTTAACATTTTTTATATCGTGCAAATTTAGTAAAATTGACAATGTCCCCTTAAAAATTAGACTAAAATTAAAGGTAAAATGATTCATTCGAAAGTGAATGGACCGTTTCAAATTATATGTCAATCCCTCGATCACTGTGAAGAGAGTAAATAGACTATTTTTTTCCTTAATTTTCATTAACTTAAAAATGGGAGTTACTAAATAGATTAAATTACCATAATGTAAAACAAATAAAAGCCAAATTTAATACAATAATAACTATAGGATCAAATTCATACAACAAGCAACCTACAACCGCAACATGTATAATTTTTCCAATAAGAAATTAAGAAGAGTCTTGAGGAAAAAATTACAATGCTAGAAGAAAAAAATTGCAAGGTGAGAACAAAATGAGGAGAATAGAAAAAAAAGAGAGGAAGTCACAATAAGGTTTGAGATCACATTTTATGTTCGAAATGGGGCAATTTTTCGAGCCCATTTATAATTTCATCTGGGCTTTTAAAAATGCTTGAAGCTTCGGCCTGAAAACGTGGGATTACATTTTTTACCTTTGAATTTTGATTCAAATTTTACTTTACTCCCTTTATATTTTAGTTGCAACAATTAAAGTATTCAGATTTTAATCCATTGTCAATGCGGTCCTCCCACCACCTCACCATTTGAAATTAGAGTAAAAATTGAAACATGAGAAATTTAAGTGAAAGTTGAAGGGTAAAAATTATATAATTTTGTCTTACAATTTTTTTTGTACAATGCTTCTAAAAAGTACTCACATAGCACTTATATTTTTTTATTTTTTCTGGGGGCAAAAGTCAATTATTAATTGTTAAATTAGCTTACATAACTCTTACGTGACTACTTTCCGTTTAATTTTTTTAGTAAGTGATAGGAGGACCATATAATTGAAACACAAATTAAATTTCAAGAATCTAATTATTGTAATTAAAAGATTGGCGATTGAGAGGGTGATTTATGATCCGGTGTTGGGCCGAGGTATCGACCGAGCAAGTTGAGAGCCCAGCAGTGCATTGGGCCGAGATGATCAACTGTTCACCCAGAGATGGGGCTACCAGAACTTGGGCCGGGCAGAGTTTGGACTGAGTGTGTGCCGCCCCGGACCGTACGGAAGCTGCTCGGCCAGGAAGTGACCGGTCAGACCAGGATGCTCGGTCCGAGGATGGTCGAAACCAGACAGACCGAGAGGCCGGCGCCCGGAAAGGCGCGGTCAGCCGAGGTAGTTGATTGACCGGCGAGAAGGCCAACCAAAGGAGGAGCCCGGGCTAGGCTTTGCCGAGATGCCGCCTAGCCCGGTCCTTCATGTGTTTGTCTGGCTAGGCGCATGGGTTTGAAGCATGATATGACCGAGGTAGGGCAGCTCGGCTGCCGAGCTCCAGCTGTGATAACAGGCAGTTGAGATTAGGTGATGAATGGCATGGTTTATGCTGACAGATGGGATAGCAGAGCCACGTGTCAGGAGATGGCAGGGAGTGGATATGGGGCTCAGTAGGTATATAAGCATGTCTGCGCCCCCCATACGAGACGAACGAACACATCTGTAAGGATTTCTTACACTCAAACACTCTCTTCTCTCTATCCATCCTAAGGTGTGTGCTAATTTGACCGTCGGAGGGTTTTTCAGGCCACACACCGCCGGGTAGCTCACCATTACTTGCTCGCAGGTGATCGGACATCGACGGAGCTCGGAAGAAAGGAATACGGGCACGCTGAAATATTTGCTCCCCGTACAGCGATCATAGTAAAAACTCATATAAAAGTTTGAAGATAAAAAGCGTAATTTATCCTAACATGTGTATACATATTACATATATTCATATTTTATATTATCATAAATTACATTTGTTATTTTGTAATTTAGAATTATATTTCAATTTATTTTATTTTATTTTGTTTTGTTTTGTTTTGTTTTATGTTATTTGATAGTCGCATCTTTTCAGGAATAAGTTTATAATGTTAAATTAGTTTCTTGGTCTTTTGAGTTATATCCCACAATATTTCCTAAATATTTGATTTTTTTGTTATATTATTGTGTATATAAATAAGACTTCAACGTTTATTCTTTCTTCACCTCTTCTTTTATTTTGTTTTTCTTTTGTGAGTTTATTATATTGAGTTTACAAGTGAGTGTTGAGCAATTAAAGGTTCGTGAAATTCACTTTGTTGTACACAAGTAATTTCAAAGGTTGTTGTATCTTGGAAGAGGAATACCATTCAACTCGGTGCAGAAGAGGATGTATCATTTCTAAGGAGAGCATGTCTCGACTGCCATACAAGTTTTTCTAAATTTTTGCTCTAGTAATAATATTTATTTGTTACTTTTGGTTTATTAGTTTGATATTTCATTTTGGCAGTAAATCTTATTTGATTTTTTCAACAATCTCAATACACCTACATAAGTGTGGCAATGGGTCGTTGTTGTGAGAAATTGGGTTACTCCTTAAAGAGACACTTATAGAAACAAGATATGTGTGCATGATTGTTTAACACTCATAACCGTTCTAGAACCTTAATAATTGCACATATCGGGTGTGTTGTAAGCCTATGTTTGATCATAAGGATCTAGTTCAAGACTTTATTCACTATGGTTCCTTCAAACTGAAACTTACTAAGTGTAGGTTCAAGTCTGGAAGATACAATACCTACACCCATTGTGTAGTAAAAACACTCTTTTCAATTTTAAATTACATGGGGATTGTTATTTTGTAATTTAAAATTGTATTTCAAATTATTTTATTTTATTTGATATTTGTATCTTTTCAGGAATAAGTTTATAACGTTAAATCAGTTGCTTGATCTTTTCGGTTATATCCCACTATATCTTCTAAATATCTTATTTGTTGTTATATTATTGTGTATATAAATACAACTTCAACATTTATTGAAAATATAAAGAAAACAAATCTTTCTTCACCTCTTTTTCTACACTGTTCTTCTTTTGTGAGTTTACTATACTGAATTTACAAGTGTTGGGCAATTTAAGATTTCTGAAATTCACTTTGCTGTATACAAATGATTTCAAATGTCGTTGTATCTTAGAGAAGGAATACCATTCAACTCAATGCAGAAGAGGGTGTATCGTTCTTAAGAAGAGCACAATCTGCATGCTCTGACCACCATATAGGTTTTTCTAAACTTTCTCTAATAATATTTATATGATACTTTTAGTATATTATTAGTTTGATATTTCATGTTGACAGTAAATCATGTTTGATTTTTCTAACAACATTAACCTCCATTGAGGTTTAAGAAAATACACTAAACTCCACAAGTTTAACATAATTACATTGTGTTCGCCTAAAAATTTAATCACATAATATATATCTTCCTTTCTATCAATTATTCAATAGTCATATGGATGTGAAAATGATATTGCCATCTCTTTTGCATGAAATATATGTTTTACTTTTCATTATCAACGAGTTTACACACTACATGCATTAATTATGTTTGTTTGAACCTTACTAATGAGAATATCAATGTATTTATGTTAAATTTGTAAGACATTGTAATTTTTTAAAATTTCAAAGGTGGTTAGGGTGATTTGCCTTTTATATTATTTAACTTTATTGTTATAGATGAAAATTAACTTTGAAATATATTAGTCAAAGATTTGAACTCTTAACCTTGGGCTTATAAGAAAACACCCAAATTAATAAATAAATTGGCGGATTAGGGATTATGTGATTCCTTCTCGAACGGATTTAAAAATTTAATCTTGTGTTATTATATAAGATTTAAAAACTTAACAATTAGGAAGAGTTAGGTTTTGCATAGTACATTTTATGTTAGGGCGAATTAAGTCTCTATAGTTTGGGCTTTATGTTATTTTGGTGTCTAACTTTTTAATTATAATATATTTGATTCTGAATTTTTAATATTGTTCCAAATAAGAATAATTAAAGATATTGTTACTTCATTTGAAGAGCAAAGTCGTCATACAACTTATTTTATATTGGTTTAACTTATATGTTATTTGAAATATAATAGTTTTTTTTTTTTAATGAATAATGTTGAATTTTTTTGGTTATAATGGTTTGGTTTTTAGAATCTATATTCAAAATTTTTTTTTCTAAGAAACTAAAAATTAAATTAGTGAAAAAAAAAGTTAAAAACACATTATTTTTATATGTTTTATCTTTTGGGATGGTAGAAATAATTTTTAAAATATTTTTTTTGATATTTATTTTCATTAAATTCGTTTTTGTTTTTTCGAAAGTCAAACATGGCGATAACATTGATATCATTATTAAAGCAATTCATTAAATCAAAAAATCCAAGACTAAAAATATTTAATATATTAAACATATCAATTATACATTAAAAGCTTAATAACTATTCATTACATGATAATCATCCAAAAATATCTGTTAATAACAAATATAACTATCTAGCACATGATAATCATCTAAAAATATTAACAAGAATAACACTCATTATATGATTATCATCCAAACACATACTACAAATAATTTAGTAAAAAAATAAAAAATTTATCATTTTATATAAATTTTTGGTGAGTAGAAATAATTTTTAAAAATTTAAAAATAATTTTTTGACATTTATTATTGTCAAAACTAGTTTATATTTCATTAAATTAACAACTTTACCCTTGAAATAGAGTAACAATGTCTTCAATTGTCCTTATTTGGAATGAAATTCAAAATTCAAGCTCAAATGTATCACAAGTAAAAAGTAAGGGACCAAAGTGACACAAGTTCCAAACTACAAGAACCGTTAGTGTAATTCACCCTTTGGGTTTGTTTGGAATGTGGATTGACTTTTTTACTATTTTAGCTTGAGACTAAAAAGTCTTGTTTGGGATAGGTTTTTTGAATTTTTTTTACTTTTATGAGAGAAAAAATGAAATAATTATGGATTGAATATGATATTTTGTTCTGTTTAGCTAAAAATAGCCTATTTTATCCTATATAGCTATTTTAGCGTAAACCCTCATCCCAAACGAGGCCTTTATGTTATTATATAAGATTAGCTGCGCTTGAACCAAGACTAATCCGACTTATGGCCATCCTAGTCGGATAATGATGAGAAGGTGAATAAAGCTTTAAAATATGACTATAAAAATAAAGATTAAGAAAAACAAGTTGATTCCATGTCTCCAACTAATTAAGATAAATGCCTATTGAGATTATTTAAGATTATGTTCACTATTATCATTCTGCTAATGATTGATATAAAATAAACGATTTAAATCATTAAAATAAGATTCGTGATGGTATTGCAGGTCCTTCAAATTTTTATTAGAAAGTAACAAGAGTGGAGTAATCCATGATGGAGAACATTTAAATAGGTGTAAACTAAACTATGCACACACACATATATATATCTACTACTATTATGAAAGTGAGCCTTTCATATTTTTTACTTTTTTTTAATTTTAATTTCTCTCTCAAATCTATTATATTTTCTAAAAGTTATGAAGAATTCTATATAAATCAACTATCTCTTTATTTTTGCAGTTGAACACTCAAAAATGATATATCTTCTTCTAAAAGTCCTATATAAATATAAACAAACCGTTTTTCTATCTATCTACTACTATTATTATTATATTATAAAAGTGTGAAAAGTCTGTCATGTTTTCTATTTTTTTTAAATCTCAATTTTACCCCCTCAAATCTATTATATTTTCTAAAAACCATCTCTTTATTTTTGGAGTTGAACATATATCTACTTTCAAGAGTCCTATATAAATATAAACAAACTGTCTTCCTTCTTATAAAAAAATAAAAATAAAAAAAAAAAATCGTCTTCCTATTTTTTGTATTAATGATGATTGAAGAATAAAAAAAAATTACTCTTTCTTATTTCATGTGTCTGCTTCTATACTGATATACATAGTATTTACAATTGTCCATCATGAATTAAATCATTGTGAATAATTTTTGTTGAATCTTAAAGTAGTATGCATTCGTTTGAATCTAGACAGAGGAAAGCGTATGCATTTTTAAAATAGAAATTTGTGCCGCATCTAAAAATTTCATAGGTTATCTTGATATACTTTCTTTTTGTTTAAATTATATTTTATAAATTGTAATATTTACATGGTAGTTTAATAATTAAGGTATGATATCAAAATTCTAAATAAAAATCATTTTTGTTGATTTTATTTTTTAAATTTGTTTTTAAATTTTTGATTTTTCATATTTTCTTAGTTTTGGTGATTAAAGATACTAAAATTTCTTCATATTTTATATTTAAATTATGGGGAATGCACCAATAAATCCCAAATTAATAACTTATACACTGTTTAGTCCTAAAAGTTTTCTTATAGACTGAAAGGTCCCATTACAATGTTTCAAACATCAGATTAATGTTTCGAACATTAGATTTCGAACATCAGATTAATGTTTCGAACATTAGATTGATGTGCAAATGGAACTAAATGGAGCATAAGAAAACTTTTAGGACTAAATGGTTCAACTTTTCAAAAACTAGGACTTATGAGTAAATTTTCCTTAAATTATACTTTTACATCAAAATAATATATAATAATCTAAATAGAATTAAAAAGTAAAAAATATTGGTAAAAAAATTTATAAATTCAAATGTGTACTAATTTTTATCATTATTATTACTATTATTATTATTATTAATAAAAAAAATTCAAAAAAAAGACACAATAAATTATTTTCGAAGTGTATTTAGATTAAGTGAATCTAAATCTAAAAGTAAAATTTAAAAATAAAAAGTATTAGATTAAGAGAATCTAAAAAAAAAATAAAATGGCTATTAAAAAAAAGAGTTAATTATCTAAAAGTCCTATTTACAAATGTTATGGTAGTTCATATCTTATTTAAGATTTTTAAATCAATAAGTCCTATTTAGTAAAAATAAGAATATTATTAGTTTTTCTCAATTTTTAAAATTAAGAGCATTATCAATTTTGCATAGAAATGTTCCAGATAGTTGTTTCACTAACTGATAAAAAAAACAGAGCATGAGATTAAATGTTTTTGACTTTCTACTTATTAGTTTAAGGGAAAATTACTCTAGGATCCCTCCCTCACTTTTCGTAATGAAAGAGATCTACAAAATTATTTTTTAATGTCTAAGGTCCCTAAACATATATTAGAGAAATTTGACTATTTGTCTCTCTAAACATATATTAGCTCAGCTCAGCTCTGTTTTCTCCAAATGTCTCAACTCTCTCTACTCCTATTATGTTTTTTCATTTACATCTAAAATCTCAACTTCACACACTCTCTCTCCTCCGACGGTCTCTCTCTCCTCTCCCTAAAATCCGCCATCGATCACGGAGTTGATTTGTAGAGAAACAAGCCATGGACGCTCGCACAGAGCGAGAGAGAGAGAGATGTGTAGAGAGATCATTCATCGCCAGGGTTGGTCGAGTGATAGTCTGAAGTGAAGCACCAAGATGAGGTGGAGATGGTATCGGCGTGAACCGATGATAGCCAGAGCTGTCGCGACATTAATGGTAACCGAAGCTATGACCGCCGATGGTGTGCAAGGTGGCTTGGGCTTCGCTGATGACGACGGCGCCTAGAGTGGCAGCCATGAGCTATGAGCAAGCTGGGTTTTGCCCCTGTGGAGAGAGAGAAGGTGATAGATAGAGAGATCATGCATGTGTCTCACAAACAATGCTGTCTCTCCTACCCGAGAGAGAGAGGTCTGAGTTTGTGTCTATTCATCCGAACCTCGGTCGCTTGGTTTCTTGCTTTACCCGAACAGTAGCATCATCCATGGTGGTTTTAAAGGATTTGCTTGCATGTGATTAATGGTCTCGGGCTAGAGAGAGAGAGAGGAGGCCACCAGAATTTTTGAAAACCAATTTTATTCATTACCCAACAAAGTGGAAGATTTGAAATCACAGCTTCAAATTCAAGACTCTAATAATTGTACTAACAGTAAGAAGATGAAGATGGAAATGGCGAACGCCACTAACACTAGGTATATATCTTTGGTTGTTCAAATTTCTCCTATAGACCAAACCAGAGAATTTCTCTGGACCAACCTAGAGAAAATTCGACCAGAGTGAATTTCTCTGAATTGAATTTTCTCTGGTTTGGACCAAAGAATTTTTCTGGATTAAATTGAATTTTCTCTAGTTTTGGACCAAAGAATTTTACTTAATTGAATTTTCTTTGGTTTGGACCAGAGAATTTCTCTAGATTAAATTGAATTTTCTCTAGTTTTGGACCAAAGAATTTCACTGGATTGAATTTTCTTTGGATCGAATTTTCTCTGAATTGATATTGAGGGACCTTAGACATTATAAAAATATTGAGTGTCCTTTATGCTATAAAATCATAATACCAGGGACCTTAAAAAAAAAACCACTTGGTTTAATTCAACTATCCAATAAAATCAAAAACATTATCAATTTTTTTTCAATTTTAATACTGATAACATTATCATTTTTTTCATTTTAATTTTTTTTTTTTAGTTTTGCACATCAATGTTCCATCATCATACTCCTTTATAGATACAAGATTTTTAGTTTTACACAAAAAAATAATTTAATTTTTTTAAATTTTTTCATTTGCATATAATTTTTTTTAAAAAGATTTTTCAATTTGAGAGTTCATATTTTAAAATTTTGAAAATCAAAATAAATGTCAAATCATGATGTTCCTTTATAGATAATTATAAATGATGAACAATCATGATTTGAAGGGTAATTCTGACTATTAAAAATTTAATGGGACTTAAAAATCTGAAAAATCTTAATTATGACTTAATGGAGTATAAATTTATAAATTAGAACTTGTGTGTAAATGCCCCTAAAAAATACTGTCAAAGACAAAAAAATATGAAAGTCAAAAAATTCAAAACAAGAATTAAAAAAATAAACCAAACCAAACACTATAAATTTATCTTTTTTTAAATATTTCTTCACTGATCTTTAATTTTACACAAATTAAAAACCTGCTTATTGTTTATTATTTAAGATAATATTGTGATCTCAACAGTCTAACTATAAATTAATATTTATATTTATAAAATTTCTTATTTATCATTTAAAATTTTCAGTCGAGTATGTATTCATTTATTACTTAGTTATATTTTAAATATGGATCAATTTAATCATACAAGTCTATATACTTTGTATATATATCACATATCAATTTAAGAGACATGCATAATTAAGTATTAATAATTAACAAAAAAATCATGTATCACATACAATATATGTGCCCAACCACTAATATATATATATATATATAAGGCCATACATATATGTGGGGGTATTTAAAAAAATTCAGGGGCAATGGCTTTGGATTAGATTTTTAGAAACCCAGACATACGAACAAATTCACTTACAAGTTACAATTCTTTGCCTTCAATATTTAATTATCTTTTCTTTAAATCTTGACTTCATTAGAGATATATTTCACTCTTGATTTCATTATAGATAATTCACAACAACAACAACAACAACAACAACAAAACATTTAAAACCTCTTTTTTTTTTCCAAGGAACTGTCTGCACTTGTGTCTTGTACTATTTTAAAATTTTTTTAATATATAAATATAGAGAGAATTACCTATGAGTAGGATAAAAAAAAAAAAAATCATAAAAGAAGAAAAGAAAACTTACTTCACACAAGTCGAGAGAGAGTAGAATATCTTTCTAGGTGATTTTTGGTAGTACTCTGGCGATACTTCGGTGACTCACTTTACACTTTTAAAATGTAAATTTACATTTCTAAAGTATAAATCTACAATTTTCAAGTGTAGATTTGGATTTTTTATGTCCGAAATAAAGATTTTGAGAGTTTTCTCCACCGATTTCGACATAAGTTTTTAAATTTTCGACACTGACAATAATTCCCTTCTCTCTTAAGCTTTCTTCCATACTCTTGTGAGTGTCCTTTCCCAACCTTAGCTTCTGGCAGTGTTCGATGTTTGGCGACTGCGGTGGCAGAATTGGATAGCAGCAACGGGAATGACAGGCTCTCAAACAGATCTTACTTTTCAAACCACATCTTTGAGAATATCAGTTGTTTTCCCTAATTTGTAACTATGTTTTTGATGGATTTGTTTCTGTTTTTATTTTTGTTGTTTGATTGGGATGGCCATTTGAGATATTATTGTTGTTTATTAATATAATGTTTTTCATGTTCTCCAAATAAAAAAAAAAAAAAAGCCTTTTACAAAAAAGTGAAAGTTTATTATTTTAATTATTACTATTTATGCTCATCCCGTCTCAAAATATTGGTCTTTATTCCATTTTTCGTCGTTCCAAAATATTAGTCCATTTTCAAAAATTAAGGAATAGAATAATATTAATTTACTATTTTGCTTTTCTTTTAAATCATTAATAACACAAACAAATACAATTATAATAATTGATATTCCCAAAAAATTTACTTCAAAAGGTAATTTTGAAATATTAATATTTCAAAATATAGTAATTGTACTATCAAAAAAAAGTTAAATTCCCCAAAATGGACCATTATTTTGAGATGAAGGGAGCAATGTCTATCATCTTTTTGTAAATATTTTTTCTAATTCTCACAGATGTATAATTCTCCCATAAATATATAAGCATGCATTGAAAATGAGTATCCAATTTAATATCATAAAGACAGAAGACACCAGGTTTCACGAAACATTAGAATGCCTCCTTCCCATTTTATTGATAAATAATAAAATAATAAATCATTTGTGTTCATGTACATTTGAATACATAATAATGTAATGAATGAATAAAATTTCTTACAGCTGCTTTCTTTAGCCATCGATTTTGGTAGTGTGGTCATCATTAAGAGCCTTGATCGGTTTTCAACCTGCAACCAAGGAAATCATAGCTGCAATTCTAATAGTCTCAAAAAAAAAAAAAAATATATATATATATATTTAAATATGATTTTGGTGCAAGGCACATTGTAGCTTTACCTAATACACCATGCATTCTTGGCCATGATCCGACACTAGGGTTGATGAGCATCTAAACAATAAAATGATCGATCATATGTTGTATGACATCTGCACCTTCCGAATGCATGTAATGATCTTTGACCTGTCAGATATCGTCAAAAGAGCAATCAGCTTCATCTCTTAGGAAAATAAAAATAATGGTGATCCAAAAACCTCCACACATTCTTTGTACATTCTCTGTGTTCTCGAGTGCATACTCGATCTCTTTTTTCCTTGTAAACAAACAAATATTTCAAACCTTCTTTTCTACCCATATTTCAAACAATCTAATCATATGCACCTTGTTTCCTGTAAGTTTTATATTATGAATATCCAGGTAATCTCTAAATTCTTTTCTTCCTTTTTTTCCCCCCTCTATGAAAGCAAGAGAAATAAAGTGTTATTCTACATTCTGCCTTATTCCATGAGATCTAGAAGTGTATTTATGTACACCCTTATTTCATCATATTAGCTAGATGGATGTCCTCTCCAACTACCCTGAAAGGCTTTTTCTCCTTCACGTGCATGTGCACATTCAGAGAGAGAGAGAGAGAGAGAGAGAGAAACCTGAATCACACTATGAGCAGCAAACCTCATTCGGCTACTATGAAAACTGACGTCTACTTTTTCCCATGACACACGTGATAGGCCGGTCACAAGTTCCTCTGAATAACATGGTCCAAAAGAAAATTTTAGTTAAAAAGCATTAAAAATACCAAGTACAAGCAGAAACAAAACCAAGAAAAATCTTAAAGAATGCAATGGCACTATCAAGTAGCCAAAAATAGACCTAAGACAACCACACACACACACACACAAAAAATATGGTTCAAATACAAGTTACTGAAGATACCAACCTTCTAGCTCGTCTAAAAAATCATCTTCCAGTATAATGGGTTCACACTGCTCAGTATCACATGCTTTACAGTGTTCTTCGTATACAATATGTGGATATTTTTCATTCAAAGAATCCTCCCACTGAAGAACATTATAATGTTTGGTCATTGAACTGCAACCAGAATTCGTGTGATCACAAAATGCAAGCTAAGTAAAGATGATACCTTAGGAAGTTCATTATTTCGTCTAATTGATGATGTTCTCCAACCCACTATATCTAAATCGTATTTTATAAAGGAAAACAAGTAATTAAATTATGTTACCCAGAACATAGAACGTTTCGGTATGTGGAACGAGAACATGGCACACCATATGCTCTAATAGGAGTAGACTTGTATAGATTACATTACACTGAGAATTTAAGAAACTTCTAGAGTAATTTTCTTTTAATAATTAAATATTCAATAAAATGTAGGTCCCTGCCCCCCCCCCCCCCCAAAAAAAAAATAAATAAATAAATAAAAAATAATCATGTAGCAACACATTTCTATGAGCATTATGGCCATTTTTTTATGTTTTGTTCCATCACAATTTCACTCACTTTAGATTTTACTCCATTATATATGAATTTCTTTTTATTCTGAGGAAAGCTTCAGGAAATATATTGGAATCGCTTTGGATCTCTAAATTTACTGTTTTAGAACAAAAGTACATGCATTCCAAAATGTAATTCGCTAGGATATTGGCGTTTTATGATAACACTATTTTTTAAATCTGCATAAAATTAACAGCTGAATTTACGGTTTAACAGGATACGGTCGTAGCCAACATTTGCATATGCAACTCGGCGTTTGAATGAACGCAAAGCAGACCTGTATCAATGTGTTGGTAGCCATATTAACAATTACATATTAGAAGGCTTACTAAAAAGAAACCCACAATCTGAAAGAGCAATTTACTTAAGAAATGGGCTTAAGCAATATACATGAAGTAACATTCACCATAATCTTCCACCATGCGTCGGAGCAATGGAGGCTTTCCATCATCATCATCCTCGTTAAGAAAAAGGTGCTGGCCCGTTCTCCTAAATATCAAATGAACAATGCGACCAGCAACTTTCTCCAAGGAAAGTACACCAAAAAGAAAGGGTACCTGCAAATGGAAAGCAAATTAACCAAAGATCAATCATAATGCAACTGAATCCAATATGAGGAAACCTATAAATAAGCATATGATACATACCAAAGAGAAATGAGTTCTATCGATTTACAGACTGCTAATGAAAGTGTTTCTAGTCTTCAAGGAATGAAATAGAGACAGTGTTCGCAAGTATATGTATTCAGCAAATAGACATATATTCACATAAACATAACCTGTGTCCGGGAAGACATGATATGCATGCACTTGCAACTACCTTGAATCAAAGTCACATTTTGCAACCCTAGTCCCAACTCCCAACAACTTTGTGCTCAAAGCAAGGGAACCATTAGATACAACATTTCATGAATTTTTAACATGCATACACGGTGACCAACTAACCTCCCCAAATAAAAAAACGACGTCCAATGGGAGGGGAAATATTGAGTGCACACCTAACCTTTGGCATAATGCACAAAGTGGTGGTCCCTAGACTTGAAACAAAAAGGCAATACTGTCACATTCTTTTAACATACTTCTCACAATTGATACCAAAAAAAAAAAGCTATGCAACTACTCTAGCAAATCCAAAGGAAAAGAAAATGAAAACAAAATATTTCAAGCAACACTAGCGCAAGTTTTTTGAGAAGGGGATAATATATATGTATGTATATATAACTACTTGAGTGAATAAAAGCAAATACATAGTAGAAAAGCAAGATTCATATAGTCAACCCCATTTGATGGAACTTAAGACTTGGTTTGGTTTGGTTTATAGAAACATAATTATAAAAATTTTCAGGCTGTTAAGGAAGTAGTTTATTTTTTTGGTTGGGAGAATTTTCTACTTTCTTTTCTCTTTTTTCTTTTCCCGTGGGGAGGACTTTTCTAGAACAAGGGCATAACTGATGAATAGAAGCTTTAGATAGAAAGTCAAACCACAAAACTTTTAAATTTTTTATAAGTAAAGCAAAATCACAAAACTCATCAGGCAGTGATCAATGAACTGCAAATGGAAAAAACATATATTGTGAACTTAAATATTACCTATTATCCAAAATTCCTGACATAACTTTTTGAAGGCTTCTATGGTGACTGGACTAGAAGAAATTTTTGCTCTGACTCAACGAGCCAATCAGTAGATTTAGGATGAGTCCATTCAAGCTCCGATAAGGTGCAGCCGTTGTGTAAATTTAAAGTTAGATCCTTGTGCACTAGATATGAACTTTTAAGCAAGATGAATTAAGTTCATAATTTTAATCATCAGCTATGTGTTGTATTTAATACAACTCTTCGAAAATGTTATAAAAAGGCTTTAAGTTTCTTACAATTATCATTTTTAGCTTACAAACATGCTAACCATGATTATGGGTTATACACAAAGCAAACCAATAGCTTCTTTAAATATGAACTTCTCCTAATCATAATAACTATGCTAACTAATCTTGATATCAGACAATTTCATTACTTCCAACTAGGTGAGAAAAAATTTGTAACTGAATGAAACCAGGTGACACGTTTTCCACATCTAAAGAAAACATTCTCACCTCCCATCAGAAAGACAGGCCCTGGTGGTGCATATCGCAGGCCTAAAGATAGAATGACCGCCTCATATATCTAGGGAAGTGATGGGGAACAAGGAATTTGTTGAAAACAATGGAATATAAGAATTTGTTCGTTTAGGAAGTTGAATTTGTTTAGGTTTTTTTTAAAGTTTATTTTCCTTATTTTTTTAACAAGTATATGTTATATGTTATATGTTTCCTTATTGGATTTTATTAGTTTGGTTTGCCTATATATATGGCCTCGGCATTGATTGAAATGGGATTGTGTTTTCTATTTCTCCTCCCCATCTATTCTATTCTTCTCCTCCTTCCCTTCTCCATACTTTCTCCTTCCTTCACTACCATGCTGGATCAATTTTGGTATTCACCAAAGCTAAGAGGCATAATACGGACACACGACACAACATCGATACGAAACGGACATGCCGACATGCTAATTTAAAAAAATGCAGGACACGACACGTAAGGAACACGTATGAAATATATAATTTTATATATTTATTATATGTTATATATATGAATATGTCATTCAAAGATACTAAAAAATACAATATGACACTAATATGATTTTTGTTTTATTATTGTATCTTAAGTTGTTTTGTTCAAACTTATAATTAGTTTCATATGTGTCAAATCGATAGACACTTGTGTTTAAAAAATACACGTGTGTCCTCCAAGTATCCAAAGAGTGTCTGGATCTTTAAAAAATTGGACACGTTTTGAAGTGTGTTGGACATGTGTCGGGGAAGTATCCAAAGAGTGTCAGTGTCCGAATTGGACACGACACGGATATGTCAGCTTTTTAGAAGTGTCCGTACTTCTTATAACATCAAAGCATTACTTTAACCCACCATTTTTGTTCGATTGGCGTGGTTGCCTTATTTTATATGGCTTCATTACTTCAAAATAAACAATAACAAAAATCAGCCCACAGTCCCATCCGCATCTTGTCGTCAATATCACTACAGCATAACTGGAAGCTACTCACCATCTTGGCAACCCATCACTAATGTAGCATCATCGTTGCTACTTTACAAATCACTATGGGCTCTTTTGGGAATCCTAATAAAAAGCCACGTTTTGTGGCCTCACAAAATGCCAAGTTGCGTTTTTGCTCATTTGGGAAGTGGCTAAAAAGCAGGTTGGGAAATTACGTAACTACCCTCCATGTTTACATCTTGAGAGTTAGGGCAAAATGTAAATTTTCTAAGTTGGGTGGAGGTATTTTAGTCATTTTAGTATGATGTGTGTTAAAACCTATCACCTACTTCACCCACTTAAACCTACTCCACTAAACCTAACCCACTACACCACTACCACCTCACCTACTCCACTAAACCTAACCCACTACACCACTACCACCTCCACTTCACCTACTCCTTACCTACTACACACTCACCCTCTTCTATATATAGGAATCATGAATCATTGTAATAAAAATCAATATATCAATCAATAATACATCAATTTTTAACATGGTATCAGAGCCAGGTTAAGACCTTAGTATTTCTCGCTTCACCGGCGGGCGGCAACCTCGCCTTGGCCGCCCGCCGGACCTCAATCTCTTCCGCTTATTTTCTACACATACCTTCACTTTCCTGCAGCTTCTAACTCATCCGATATACTCGCCGGAATGGATCGCGCCATAACTGACGGCGTTGATGTGCTGTCCCTTTGTCCATCCACAATAGCTTGTCGCTGCCTAGCAATTCCTAGCCCTGAAAGGTATTTAGACTTTGCCTCTCCCTCAGCTCGCTTGATCTGCAATATTTTCTCTGCTTCAGCCTTCTCATTTGCTGCAACCCTCATTCTAGCAGCTGCATTTATGTCATTCATTGCCCTTTTCACATTAATATCTGGCTCAATATCCACAATAAGAGTCTGGACTATTTCGTACCCATAAGCATACATGTTTTTTTTTTTCAAGTTCTCCCTCCACGGCTTTTGCTATATCATTCTTCTGCTTAAAAGTAGAATCCAAGTCCATCTTTGGTACACTTGCCCTAGTAACATCACAGACGTAGGCTTGGATTTGTCCCTTTGTGTTGGAAAGCTTATAGAAAGCATCAGATGCTTTATCAGACATGGCATGGTACTGAATAGATGCCACCCCACTTTCTCTCTCTCGTTTTTTTCAAACCCTTTTTACTTTTCTTCTTTTATTTCTTTATTTTTTTCTTTTCATCCTTTTTATACCAGCGCACATGCTTTCCTTTACTATATTATTATTATTATTATTATTATTATTATTAAACACACAAAAAAAAAAATACAAAAAATACAAAAAAAATACAAAAAAAAACCGTGGGCCAAGACACCCATGTGACTTGTCCCCTCTCTCCTCCGTTTGATTCCAAATTCATTATTTTTATTTATTTCTTTGCAAAAAAAAAAAAAAAAAAAAAAAAAAAAAAAAAGCAGAAGAAGAAGACGAACTGCACACTAAACTCATTTCATTTTATTCATGTCGGGGCTCACCCCGATCACCATTTTACACCAAAAAAAAAAAAAAAAAAAAAAATCACACAACAAAACAACCACATCCATAGGTGGGATTTTGCTTCTCTACTCTGCCGCCGGTCTCTTCTTCTTGCCTCCGTCCTGGGCGGCCCTTGACGGTGTTGCCTCAGTGCTTCCTAGTCCACCGAGCACGTTCACACCCGCATACTCCTCCACTGCAGCATAAGGCGGACCTCCAAAACGGAACATCACGGTGGCCTTCCGCTTCAGCTCCTTATTTTCCGCCTTTAGCACACTTATCTCTGCTCGCGTATCCTTATACATGCGTTGGAGCAGAGCCAGCTGGGAGTTTAACTGCTGCACCTCATTTGCCCTACTCTGCAGCCGGTTCGACAAGTTTGTAACCGCAGTCATGGTTTCCACACATGACTTCAATGTATACTGATTGGCTTCCACATCCGACTGCACTGCCATTCTTTGCTCCACAGACCGCATCGGAAAGTTCAATGGAGCAAACTCCGGGGCGCTTGGTTGAGGTTCCAGTGCCACCGCACCAGTTATCTCTCTTGTTGACTCGTTGAGGTCGGGAAAAAGAGTGAGCAGACCACGGGACGAAGAGGCCATATTCTGGGTAGCTGAACGGGAAGACGAGGCCATGTTATGGGTTGCTGAGTGTTTCAGAGAAAGGTTAGTTACAGAATGGCAACAGAGTGTTCCAGAATCTCTTTCTCAGAAACGGAAGAGTTTTTTCAAAGGATTTTCGGCGGTTTCAGACTGGTTTGCACAGCCTCCGCCTCAACCTTGGTTAAATAGCCGAGGCCGACACGCCACTCTGTCGCTCACGTGCCTCGCCGCGTCTCCGGCTCACCTTTTGATGGCTCGACGCTTTCTGTCAGGCACGCCTTTTGATGAAGTGGGCGCGCCTTTTGAGGGCGCGACTTTTGAGGGCTCACTATATATATCCATATATATATATATATTTGGGCAGCCTATATACACCATCATACAGTGTATTTTTTAAGGGTCCGACAAGACTCTGTAAACTGTCCCGACATTGATTCCGGTTAGCTCCTTCAAGGGTCCGACAAGACTCTGTAAACTGTCCCGACATTGATTCCGGTTAGCTCCTTCATGGGTCCGACAAGACTCTGTAAACTGTCCCGACATTGATTTCGGTTAGTTTCTACAAGGGTCCAGCAAGACTCCGTAAACTGTCACAACAACTATTAGCTCCTTCAAGGGTCCGACAAGACTCTGTAAACTGTCCCGACATTGATTCCGGTTAGCTCCTTCATGGGTCCGACAAGACTCCGTAAACTGTCCCGACATTGATTTCGGTTAGTTTCTACAAGGGTCCAGCAAGACTCCGTAAACTGTCACAACAACTATCACAACATTGTCTGCTACAACGGTCCGACATGACCCCATAAACTGTCTTCTACATCGGTCTGACACAACCATCCAGTGTCCTCTACAACGTTATGACACCACCATACAGTGTCTTCACCATCGGTCTGACACGACCATACAGTGTCTCCTATCCTCTTTTCTTTTATGTATTCGTCTATTTTCTTGTTTTGTTACTCTCTCCAAACTCAAGTTGGCTAGTTCCTATCCCCCTTGAGTTTGCGGGGGCTGTTAAAACCTATCACCTGCTTCACCCACTTAAACCTACTCCACTAAACCTAACCCACTACACCACTACCACCTCACCTACTCCACTAAACCTAACCCACTACACCACTACCACCTCCACTTCAAACCTATCACCTACTTCACCCACTTAAACTTACTCCACTAAACCTAACCCACTACACCACTACCACCTCACCTACTCCACTAAACCTAACCCACTACACCACTACCACCTCCACTTCACCTACTCCTTACCTACTACACACTCACCCTCTTCTATATATAGGAATCATGAATCATTGTAATAAAAATCAATATATCAATCAATAATACATCAATTTTTAACAATGTGACACCATAAACAAATATTAATCCAAAAAAAAAAACAACTTTTTACCAACTTCCCAAATCACTTTTCAAAAAACCCAAAAAACTTGGTTAAAAGCAAAAAAGTTGCTTTTTACCATCTTCCCAAAATAACCCTATATAAATGTACCACTGATTGATTCTTCTGCATCATAGCTCTGATTGAACCCTAGACATTGCTTTTCGTCCCTTGACCTCCTTTTGTTCTTGTCACTCCCCATCGCCGAAACCTTGCCAATGTTTTTCCGCCCATCAACCATTCATTTTCGACCAGCCTTTCTGATCAAATTTCCGTAGTGTGGTGCCAGAGCCATGCTGCAGGGGAGGTGCTTTTGATGCAGAGTTCTGAAACAAATACGACTGGAAAGGAAAGGAGAAACGGGTTGCACATGAACCTCGACCTGACCCATCAAATTTACCCAGATCTGGACCAACTCAGCCCAACTCAGCCCACACTCTGACTAAATCTACAATAAACTAAACCCACACCACAACCAAGTCAGACCCCAGTCGAAGTCCAGTGAACCAAATCAAACCCAAACCCAAAGGTTGTGAACCATACCAGCAACCTAGTCAGTCCAACGCAGTACCCAAAAAACATTCCTTGGAGGACCACAAAAAACTTGAGAGCTCATAATTTTCTTTGAGGATCTAATACACAGTACAGTTAATTCTTTCAAAATGCCTAAACATTTCCACATTGTCTCAACATACCCTTCTCTGGAAAGTTGGGGAGCCCGTATGGGGAAGACCGATGAGATGAAAAAAGGGACAACTTCCAACTTTAAGATCCTTGTACCTTGGTCCTTGAATTTATAAGAAAGCACATAATTTGTCTTCCGACATAGGATAAATGCATCCCATAAGATCCATGTGGAACCATGAACATACTCTTCAGTACACAACATTTAAAGATCAGCTAAAGGTTCATCACTTTCACTCTCAAATAAATTAAGACATGATGCGATTAGCTGCGTAGATGAAGTGGTTTAGTGTTGGTTTTTATCTAAATTAGCTTGACATACCTGACTCAATCACTTTGTATAACAGTGCAGAGAATGAAGAAAAGGTTAAAATAAAGTAGTTTTCCAAAGATATGCAAAGCCTGCACCTCATTAAGATCATATTGGCAAAAGCTCTTTGTCTGATAAGTAAAGATTCAAGAACCACTCGAAATTTAAGAAGTTCTATTCCAATGCTTTAACCATAAAAACCAAGCCAACTGGTGAGTACATGCATCCCAACAATTGTCTCAGCCTAAATACACTAACAAATTTATACACCACCTGATCATGTGCTTTTTTAGATTGCATCATAGTTCCCTACCACAATGCATGAAGAACATTACCTACACTTTTATTTAAAAACTTATTACTCCTATTATTGATTTCAGCAATGTGGAAGCTACAAAAAACACACACTGTTCAGTATGATTGAAAACTACGATGAAAGCAAGAAACATACCTGATTATTACCCCTTGAACCAAGATGAGGTGTAGCAACAGTAATGAAGTTCATAGGCTCCAAACCACCTATGGTACCCTTTGATTCCACTTCACAGGATTTAGATGATAATTCCTCGCCATTCTCGCTTCTAGGTAGTCTAAACAATTTCCCGATGGCATATCTTGCAACTACTCCTCCAACTGAATGTGCCACAAAGGAGATCTTACATAGACTTGGTTTTTGTTTAATCACCTGGAGGACCTGGAGTTCATGAATTTCGTAAATATCAATCTGCATTGTAGATATATCTTGTTTTGGAAAAGTAAGAAGATTTAGAACTTAATTTTCAAGTAATCTGGTTGAACTGTAAATTTAATGCAAGCCTAAAGCAAGGAGAAACTAACCTCCCCTGCCAATCGTTCGCCCATTACATCCACACCATCTAATGTCAGCATAGCCATATTTCGTTCACTGCCTGCAAAGCAAGTCAACAAACTTGAGTTTTGACCAAGATGTAAATCATTATATTGATACCTATATTCAGGCTTACACTAGCATAGCACTGATTTTCAGAGTAGAACGCAGTTAAGATGTGCCCTAAAATTCTATTACAAAAGTCATTATGCACCACGCACACAATGGTTTGAATGGACTAATGAACTTATGACTCATGACACCCAACTCTCGCATATCTAGCTCAATAATTGGCCCATTTGTAAGCTCATAACTGCTGTATATGTATGAATAATACACTGTTTTTTGCCCTTTCCTCAACAGCTTAAATCCCATATCAAATAGTTTAGATAACCAATTTTATTGGTAATGATGAAACCCCAAAACAGAGTAAAAAATTTAAATCTACTTCACAAAGACAAAAAAGACAACTTTCTAAAGCTTTAAGCTCCATTATTTGAGGTATAAAAAAGAAAATAGGGAAAAATAAAATAAAGATAAAATAAAGAAGAAGAAGAAGAAGAAGAAGAAGAACTACATAGAGAGACCTCTTGTTATCACTTTCATATACTAAATACTAATACAATCTTTTTTAAAGGGAGGGGGCCAGGTAGTCGGATGACAGTAAATTAAACAGCTATTCTAGAAAGCACAGTAGTTTACAGTTTTTCTCTTTTTTCATGAGAAACAGTTTTACAGTTTAGAACAGTGTAGGCACTCTCTTCAAAACTAGATTTCAAAAACAAAAAATGAATAACAATTATCAGTTTTTTTACAGCCAACAAATAACTAATTTTACCCCTAATTCAGTAGGATCACCATTGACAACAAGCCGCAAATAAATTTATTAATCTAATTAATGCCGACAATACTTCGTCATCATGGAGGTCAAACAACAAAACCTATTATTGGCTACTGTTAGATGGCTTTTTTCACATTCTTAGATAGCTCACCCCATGCATTAATGAGAAAATTATAAAAAACTTAGAACAATATAGAGATTGAAAAACATAAGAGTATTTTTTTTATAAATGAAGAATGCATGGATTACAATATTAGGAAACTGTTATAGGACAAAGAACAAACTTAACCATCATCCGAAAGCAAGTTAAAATTGGGAAAAAAAAAAAGTTCAAAAGCAAGAGAAATTGTTTAAAGAATCATCCTCACAATGAACAAATACTTTATCAGGGAGCGTTCTAACAAACTGCTCAGCAGCAAACTTCCAATCCGTAGCACTGCAAAAGTAAATCAGCACAGCATAAACATACTACAAATGATAAATTTTCAAACAGAAATGATAAAAGTAAATCTACACAGCAAGAAGCATTCCAGTCCACAAAAACATCATGTACATTTGTTCGGATGGAAGACAATTCCCATAAACTTTTTAAGAACAACCATTTTCGACATCAAGCTAAATCATTAGGAACAGTACATGCCTTTTAATTTTAGCTTTCAGTCAGGCTTAAAAAGTGACATTGAAAGAAAGAAAAGCATATATATATATATGTGTGTGTGTGTGTGTGTGTGTATATAAGATTGTCAAGAAAAAAGAAACAACAAAACTTTCAACGAATATGTTGGGGCATGTTTGGAAGTTAATTCTTGCATTTGTGACTTGAGTATGTAACCATCACAGCAAAGCAAGGATCCTCTAAAGTGATTTTTCTTAAAGTGATTTTTTGAATGGCTGAGATTTAATAGTACAAAAAGTGAAGGTACAATAATAAAAAATTGAGGGTATAATAACCATACAAAAAATACTCTAGGATCACTTTAGGAAAAATCAATCTAGAGGACTGTTGCTCATCACAGCAACATTACACAATTGTGAATCCAGCTATTGATGAAAAAGGATGGTAGGATCACTTTAGGAAAAATCAATCTAGAGGACCCTTGCTCATCGCAGAAACATTACACAATTGTGAATCCAGCCATTGATGAAAAAGGATGGTACCACAGTTGACTAAGGTAAATAAAGAAAACATGAGAAGTTTCACTCGACAAAAAGTGGGTAAGAAAACAATGAATTGGAATAAGAAAGAAAAAGTGCACTTGTTTTTCTTCATTATCACACAATACATTCAAAACACATCCTTATGCTCTGTTTGGATAGCGGGACGAGAAAAGAAAACAATGATTGTGTTATCATATACAGATGAGTCAGAAAGCAAAGTATGTGATACAGGGATATGGATGTGATTTCTTTTTCTTCCTTTGGATTTTAATGGGCAATCCCAATACTATGAAAAATACATAACCAATCAGCTTATTTCCCACCACTTCTCACCACTTTTGGTGAGAAATGAAACCAATAAAATAAGAGAGTTCTCTTCCTCACCATTTTTACCTAATTTAAAAACACCCAATTGCACACTATCTGCAATATCAAGAGATGAGGGTAAAAAAAAAAATAAAGCTGAATTATTATGAATCTCATCTACTAATCACTGAAAATGGAAATTGCCCTCTAAATTAAGTATTAGTAAAGAAGCAAATGTACTGAGAAGAACAAATTTTATATTTTTTAACCTACATCCGAGGAATTCAAAGAAAAAGGCTTCAATATCCAGAATTTACAATCTGAACTCTGAATCACCAAGTTTAAGAAATTAATTGCTGATTACAAAACAAGTAAACATAAAGAATAATAATAATAGTACATAAACAATTATCAGATCCAGAATTAAATCAAAAGAATTCAGAATGAAAAACCAAAGACCTTCCGAGAATTCCATGAACCATGACGACAAGGTGATCAGCGGAAGAAGCAAGAGATTGGTTACAACTCCAAACATCTTGTGCTCCATTGATCGATTCCGACGAGCACACACCATTCTCTGATGTACCGTTTTCCATTACTCTCTCTTTCTCTCTCAGTTATGCATTGGCAAAGCGATAATCAAAAACTTCGATAGAGAATTTCACAGTCGATCGATCTTCGAGTTGTTGAAAATAATCGAGAAAAAAGCGTCCAACACGGAGAGAGAGAGAGAGAGGTGTGTCAATGGGTAGGGCATACCCGCACGACAGACAGACACTCCGGTATGATTGATCAGATCAGAGGCTGTTTTGAAGTGGAAAATGATAACTTTACTCTCAAATTTTACTTCCAATTTAGATTCTATCATTCTCTCAATTAGGGAAATTCTACTGTAATTTTTTTATTTAATTGTGATTGATTTTTTTATGAGATTCTTAATTATGTTTTTTTTATGAGATTCTTAATTATGTTTAATGTGATATTTAAATTTTTTTTTTTTTTAGTTATACTTAAAAATATGCAGTTATTTCAATTTTTCTCTTTAATTATAAGATGTATTATGTTTTTCAATGATTCAATTTCAAAGATTTATTTGTACTTGAGTCTATTTTCTAGTTCGACTTTTGGTCATTCAAATTATTTATTTATTTATTAGACATATGCATGTAAAAAATTTTAAAAGTTAAACATTATTAACTATATATTTCAGTCATATTTGTTTTTTTAAAAAAATTATAACAATTATAATTTTAAAAATATTTTTATTTTTTAATAGAAATATCATTTAAACATATAATTATTTTGATAATCTTAATTTTTTTTATATGGGATTTTTATTGATAAGTCCAATTTAAAAGTGTTTTAACCCAAGAATTTCATGAAGGAATTTTTTAACCCATTTAGTCCTATGTATGTATAGTTTTATTCCATAAAGTCCAATTTCTTGATTTACACTATTTTCTTGGACACTTATGCCCTTATATTTAATTTTGATACCCTTATAAATATTTTTTCAACGATTAGCAATTTAATGATGTGAACATTCATATTTTAAAATTCACATTTGTAGGAATGTAAATTGGCCCGTGGGCGGCCCGAAACCCGCCCGCGAGCCAGGGCGGGCCCGGGCCGTTGACAATGTGAATATTCACGTTGACATGTTAAAATTCACATTAATAGGAGTGTAAAATTGGCCCCCATCCCATGGCGGCGCGAAACCCGCCCGCGGCCCATGGGCGGCCCGGGGCGGGCCCGGTCCGGCCCGTTGACAATGTGAATATTTGCATTGACATGTTAACATTCACATTGATAAGAGTATAAAATTGGGCCACGGCCCATGGGCGGCCAAAAGCCCGTCAGTAGCCCGGGGAGGGCCTGGCCGGCCCGTTGACAATGTGAATATTCACATTACATGTTAACATTCACATTGATAGGAGTGTAAAATTAGCCCGCGCCTCGTAGCTGCCCGAAACCCGCCCACGGCCCATGGGCGGGCCTCGCCCGGCCTGTTGACAATGTGAATGTTCACATTGACATGTTAACATTCACATTGATAAGAGTATAAAACTAGACAGCAGCCCAGGGCGGGCCCGACTCGGCCTGGCCCGGCCCGTTGACAATGTGAATATTCACATTGACATGTTAACATTCACATTAATAAGAGTGTAAAATTGGCCCCCATTTCGTGGCGGCGCGAAACCCGCCCGCGGCCCATGGGCGGCCCGGTCCGGCCCGTTGACAATGTGAATATTTACATTGACATGTTAACATTCACATTGATAAGAGTATAAAATTGGGCCACGGCCCATGGGCGCCCAAAAGCCCGTCCGTAGCCCGAGGAGGGCCCAGCCAGCCCGTTGACAATGTGAATATTCACATTGACATGTTAACATTCACATTGATAGGAGTGTAAAATTAGCCCGCGCCTCGTAGCTGCCCGAAACCCGCCCACGGCCCATGGACGGGCCCGGCCCGGCCTGTTGACAATGTGAATGTTCACATTGACATGTTAACATTCACATTGATAAGAGTATAAAACTAGACAGCAGTCCAGGGCGGGCCCGACTCGGCCTGGCCCGGCTCGTTGACAATGTGAATATTCACATTGACATGTTAACATTCACATTAATAGGAGTGTAAAATTGGCCCCCATTTCGTGGCGGCGCGAAACCCGCCCGCGGCCCATGGGCGGCCCGGGGCGGGCCCGGTCCGGCCCGTTGACAACGTGAATATTCACATTGACATATTAACATTCACATTGATAAGAGTATAAAATTGGCCCGCGGCCCATGGACGGCCAAAAGCCCGCCCGCGGCCCGAGGCGGGCCCGGCCCGGCCCGTTGACAATGTGAATATTCACATTGACATGTTAACATTCACATTGATAAGAGTGTAAAATTGGCCCGCAGCCCGTGGGCGGCCCGAAGCCCGACCGCAGCCCGATGCGGGCTTGGCCCGACCCGTGACAATGTGAATATTCGCATTGACATGTTAACATGCACATTGATAGGAGTGTAAAATTAGCCCGCGTCCCGTGGCTGCCCGAAACCCGTCCACGGCCCGTGGGCGGCCCGGGGCGGGCCCGGCCCGGCCTGTTGATAATGTGAATATTCACATTGACATGTTAACATTCACATTGATAAGAGTGTACAATTGCTCGTGACCCGTGGGCAGCCCGAAGCCCAACCTCGGGCCAGGGCGGGCCCGGCTCGTTGGCAATGTGAATATTCACATTGATATGTTAACATTCACATTGATAGGAGTGTAAAATTGGCCCGCAGCTCGTGGGCGGCCCGAAGCCCGATCGCAGCCCGAGGCGGGCTTGGCACGACCCGTGACAATGTGAATATTCACATTGACATGTTAACATTAACATTGATAGGAGTGTAAAACTTGTCCGTTGCCCGAAGCTCGCCAGCGGCCCGGACCCAAACCCGGGCCACCCCGGGCCGCCCACAGGCTTCGGGCCGCCCATGGGACGCGAGTCAATTTTACACTCTTATCAATGTGAATGTTAACATGTCAATGTGAATATTCACATTGTCAAAAGGCCGGGCCGGGCCCGCCTTGGGCCGCCCACGGGCCATGGGCGTGTTTCGGGCAGCCACGGGACACGGGCTAATGTTACACTCTTATCAATGTGAATGTTAACATGTCAATATGAATATTCACGTTGTCAACGGGCCAGGCCCGTGTCGGCCAGGGGCCGGGCTTCGGGCTGCCCACGGGTCACGGGCTAATTTTACACTCTTATCAATGTTAATGTTAATATGTCAATGTGAATATTCACATTGTCAACGAGCCGGGCCGGGCCCACCCTGGGCAGTGGGTGGGCTTCGGGCCGTCCACGGGCCACGGGCCAATTTTACACTCCTATCAATGTGAATGTTAATATGTCAATGTGAATATTCACATTGTCAATGGGCCAGACCGGGCTTGCCCCGGGCCGCCCATGGGACGCGAGTCAATTTTACACTCTTATCAATGTGAATGTTAATATGTCAATGTGAATATTCACATTGTCAACAGACCGGGTCGGGCTCGCCCCGGGCCGCCCACGGGCCGTGGGCTAGTTTCGGGCAGCCACGGGGCGCGGGCTAATTTTATACTCTTATCAATGTGAATGTTAACATGTCAATGTGAATATTTGCATTATCAACGGGTCGGGCCGGGCCTGCCCAGGGCAGCCCACGAGCCGCAGGCGGGTTTCGGGTCGGCCACAGGCCGCAGGCTAATTTTACACTCCTATCAATGTGAATGTTAACATGTCAATGTGAATATTCACATTGTCAACGGGTCGGGCCGGGCCGGGCCCGACCCGGGCTTCCGGCTGCCCACGGGTCATGGGCCAATTTTACACTTTTGTCAATGTTAATGTTAATGTTAATATGTCAATGTGAATATTCATATTGTGAACGGGCCGGCCCGGGCCGGCCCCGGGCGACGAGCTGGTTTCGGGCCGCCCACGGGCCGCAGGCCAATTTTACACTCCTATCAATGTGAATGTTAACTTGTCAATGTGAATATTAATATTATCAACGAGCCGGGTCGGGCCTATTTTTTTGGCTTGTGGGCCGGCCCGACCCGGCTCGAATTGTTCCGGGCACCCACGAGGATCGACATGAGCCAGGCCCCTACACATTGACGATATAAACATTTATATTGATGGTGTGAACATTCACATTAAGGGTATTTTGGTAATTATGTCACCTATAGGACTTATTGAAACATAAGAAAATAATGTGAATTAAATGGAACATAAGTAGATGAAAAGGGTATTTTGGTCTTCTTATCTCAAATCGGACCTAATGGAATAGTCAAAAAGAATATGGGTTTGATGGAATAAAGCTCTTAGAAAATGGATTTATCAAAAAAGCTCCCTTTTTATATAAATATTCTACCCAATGAAATAATGGCCTCCATAAATTTAATTTTAAATTTCCTACATTCAAAACTCCATGCTCTAAATTACTAAGCTCATAAAGACATTTTTAAACCCATAAGGACAGTCTCGTACAAAATGACTATCTGTTCAATCCCAACAGACTCCCATACGTGCCTATGAGCTTTAGCGTGAGCTCTTCGTTGAGATCATCTTGATGAAAAGAGGCCGTGTGATTTTGAGGATAACAACAGTGTTCATGTTTGGAAGGAGCTGGTGTATTTTACAAGTAGAAGTTATGATTTCAACAAATACAACCTCTCTCTCTCTCTCTCTCTCTCTCTCTCTCTCTCTTTCTCTGTGTATGAGAATTTGAATAGATAGAATAAAAAATTGAACAAATAGAAAAAAACAAGCTTGTTAAATTTCAATAGATAAGAAAAAATAGGTTCTAAGAATTTCAGCAAATAGGAAAAATAACCTTGGTGAATTTCAATAGGAAAAAATAGGTTTCATGAATTTCAACATGTAGGAAAAAACATGCTAATGGTTAATGAACCAAAAACTAGGAGTTATGATTTTTCGATACCTTGTAAACTCAATTAATGTTTTAAGCTATGAGTGTTGATTGTGGATCGTACTATTATGACCTACATCTGTTTTTCTGCTATATGATAGAATAATAAACTCCATCATCGAGTGTACGGGAAAGAAATAAACCTTCTCGTATAATCTTTTTGATCAAGTCCGCGTTCCTCCAAACGTCGTCGCTTTGCCCCCTGAAAACACAAACGTGAGCTAACCGACGGGTGTGTGCCGGAAACTCCTCCGATGCCTAAGTTAGCAAAAATAGACAAGTAGACAAAAAGCTCTGTGTATCAAAGTTGTATGTTACCTCTCCATAGGTGATGTTTGTGAGCTTTTATAGGTTCCGTGTGGCACAATCCAAGTAGGACTCTTACTTCTCCATGCAGAGTCCTCTTATGATTCATACTCCTGAAGGATAATGCTTATCCTTCAACACCCCCCTCACTGCTTAAACCAAGTGAGATGGTTTTACCATGGCCGGACTACCATACAACCGAGATAACTGTCAGATCGACTCTTTACTTCCTCACTTCTACGTCGGCTTTGCATGCCAAGACCGAGCAATTCGCAGAAGAGTTAGACCGAGCTAACCAAGAACAAAAGTCCCGAAGAAGGCTCTGTATATCTCGGCTAAAGATTACGACCGGGTTAACCAATTTGACCGTGGCGACCGAGATAACAACAAGGCCTTCTTGGACCGAGCTAATGAAAAAAGCCATTTTACTCCGCCTTTCTTACTTCGGCCCAAAGCGGCCCATTACCCAATCTCGGCCCAATTTATTCATATAAATTACCCTCTCAATTGCCCCTTAATTCCATCTGCGCAGCATGATGGGATTACCTTGTCTTCTAGCCGAGCTAAAAAACTCTTTTAGCCTTTCCAGCCGAGCTAGGCTCATACCGAGCTGTACCTGTTCGGTTCAAACGTCTCTTCAATCACAGCAACTGAATCACTTCTTATCCCAAGGACACGTGGCATACTCTCATTGGTTGAAGGTAGCTGTCATGCCGTCATCGTACCTCGTGTTTTTTGAACAGTCCCGTCCAAATTTTGGGCCTCTTATCAAAACAAACTCTTTTTGTTTCTCTTTTTGAATCACTCACACCACTATTCATCTCCTTCTCTCTCTTCGAGCCTCCATTGTCCTTCTTGTAACTAAGGAGCTCGTGTTCTTCACTGCCATTGCTTCATCTTCAGTGCTTCTGCCCCTTCATCTAGTAAGTCACTCAAATTCATTTTTCTTGCTTTTGTTGTTTTCGTATTTGCTTTATACAATCCACAGCAATCTGTTCATGTGTTTTTACAAAACACTGTTTTTGCTTTTTATGCCTTACGTTTTCTGGGAAAAAACTTCATGAGAACCCCATGAACTTTACGAAGCAATCTGTAGAACACTTTGTTTGATCCATAAACACGTCTTAACCGAACTAGGATACTGTTTATGCTATGTGTAAGTCTAGCCAGACCATTCAACCGAACCAACACTTGTACCAGTAGTTTTAACAAGTCAAAAAACCATCTTTTGATTTATCTTAGCCGAGATAACAAACCGAATTAATTCTGCACTTAGTGTGTTTGAAGGCCTCAATTCCGACTGAACTATCTTGGGGCTAAACCAGCACGCTTAGTTCAGACCGAACTAAGAAAGCTGCCCCTAGAATTTCAACCGGTCTAACAAATCACTTGCCCCAACCGAGCTACCAAGCACCTTGCTGAAACCGAGATAGGACCTGCAACATTTCACAAAGCCGAAGTAGGACTTAACTTGTTTTTACTTTGTAGTACGGTCTTAAGATCTGTGCTTAACACTTCTGTTTTTCACTTTACAGACTTAGGTTGCCCAGGCATTCTTTTTGATCGCTCAGCCGAGCTACACAACAACATTTTCTGATCGAGCTAGCACCAAGCATAATTTATACATAACTTAGGAATAAATGGGTAAATATAGGTTTTTAGTAGAAACACCAGGTGGCTTGGCCGAATTCCGAAGGGATTATAACATCCCTGACGATGTCCACCTAACCTTAGCCAAAAAAGATGCTATACCTTGGGGAAACCAGGGCTTTGTACCATTTACCCTTTTATCAATAATAGAAACTGGACTAAGATTTCCAGTCCAACCCTTAATTTGTGAATTCCTTAGGCAAACGAGAATATGCCCAACCCAGCTTTCCACCAACTCATACCGCATAATAATGGGCATAGCCGAGCTAAACCGCCGAGCTGGCATTAACCTTGGTTTAGCCGAAATCTTCCACCAGTACTCCATAGGGTCAAAAGAAGACGGCTGGGTTTACTATCTTAGAATACACCGCCGCCGAGAAAAAATAATAAAAGACACACCGGACAAAGACTTGAATGATGATGACTTTTTCTGGGTGTCTAGCAATTTTGAAGACCAGCAAGCCCAGATCCCTAGCCGAAGTATAAACTGGAATAAAGGAGAACCTGGTATAATTACTTCGGCTTCTTTGCATGCTTCTGTTTTATTTCGGTCACCTGTTCCTGATCTGAACTAACAGCTTGTCTTCTTTATGCAAATTCAGCCCATCTTCAATCCTTGTACAGTTATCCCAACCTGAACACTATCTGCGCCGCACTACGTTTTCCAGAAAGAAGTTAGGCCAAACTTCTAAATTTCAAACCGACATACAGATACAGCGGCTGCCGAAAAGCTAGAGTAATTGACTTTTTGTTGGAGGACGCCCCCGAACCGGACCCAACCTTGCCACAAATTAACCTAATCCCATTGACTGCTGAAGAAGAAATGGCCAAGAGAAACAGAGTCAGGGCCCTCTTGACCGAGACAAACAGGGCTGAGGTACCACCACCAAACCAAACACAAGAAACCGTGGTGGCCCTACCATCACAACAACCCTTCTCACCACGACGAACTAAGCGCGCCCGTACTACCCAGACCGAACAACGCTTAGTTAATGAAGACGAAACCACTCTGCCACCAAGCCCTCCACCGAGCTCGTAACCGGAGCACGCCGACCGAGCCAGCTTTTCCAAATGGGCACCCAAACTGACTTTCCAGAACCGTGATATTCAGGACACTGATTCAGTTGTCGCTGAAAAAGACCATCTGATGGCTTTCAACCTTGCCAAGAGTGTGTGCCTCCCAGCTGACATGGAGCACCACAAGAACTTGACCGAGCTAAAGGCCATCCACTAGTCCACGAAATCAATGATCTTGGTAAGTCGTTCTTCTTGTCTCTCTAAATATTTCCAACTTTCTGTTCGGTTTTGTCATTAGTTTCTTTTTCAGGCTGTGCAAAAGAGCCAAATTGCGCATAAAAAGGTGTTGGAGCTCAGGAACACAACAAGGCAAGCCATGGCAGAGGTTGAAGCAAAAACAACCGAACTGAAGGAGTCCTACCAGAAAATAGCCGAGCTAGAGGCCGAGGTAGCTCGTCTGACCGGACTAGTTACCTCGGCCGATGCAGACAAACAGAAGGCCCTAACTGTGATGAAGGATAAGTACCTTCGTGAGCTAGTCAAGCTCGAAGGTAAGAAGGATGCCGAGATAACGGAGCTGAAGAAGAAGGCAGAAGACGCCGAGCTTCGGGGTTTCAAGGAGGGCGAAGCCCTTTATATCAAACAATGTGAAGCAGCAAAGGATTTATTCTTCAAGTGCGGCTAGAGAGGTGCTATAGAGCAGCTCGGTTGTGGGCCCGAAACCGAGGTCTACAATGCTCCTCAGTATTTCATTCTGGTCTCACTGGCGGAGTATGCTGCCGACCTTCAGAAGCAATTTCTTGAAAAAGGTGGAGATGAAGGCTCTTCTTCTGAAGACGACTCCCAACCCGGTCGCTAGCCTACTCCTTCAATTCCAGTGATCTCCAATCCCCCAGCACCTGATGCTATAGTCGTGTCTCCAGCTAAGCCGAACCTAGAGGAGCTTGTTTCAACTGAGCCCAACCGAGTTCTGGCTATGACCGAACTTCCTGCTGAGACCGGACTCAGAGTTGAGCTGGATGCTGATCTGGATGATCTCTTTAATTGATTTTGTATCTTCTTTTTTCTTATTTGCTTGTTTTTAGTATTTTCTTCTTTTCTTTTGGTCTTGTAACCGGGCTGAGGCCCCTCCTCTGTATTCGACACTTATTCCAGTTTTGATCTGTATGTTTGCACTTGTAATGAGTTTTTCAATGAATTCTTTTATTCCAACTGTTATCTCGGTTTGCTTTCCTGTTTGTGCTTGCTTTCTAACTGCAACTTGAAACACAATATTTGTGGTAGAGATACTTTATTCCGGTCTTAGCTGAGCAATCTGACTGAGCTTACTAGCCAACCACTCTTTAGCCGATATACTTACTTCGGCTGAATAGTACCAAGAGTTGGTTTAATCTAGTCAACTTCTAAGTTGGTTTTTACCAGCCAACCACTCTTTAGCCGATGTCCTTACTTCGGCTAAAGAATACAAGAGTTGGTTTAATCCAGCCAACCACTCTTTAGTCGATGTCCTTACTTCGGCTAAAGAGTACTAAGAGTTGGTTTAGTCCAGCCAACCACTCTTTACCTGATGTCCTTACTTCGGCTAAAGAGTAAAAGAGTTGGTTTAATTCAGCCAACCTCTAAATTGGTTATTTCTGCCAATTTAGAATAAAATGTTTGGTTATTCCGACCAAACGTCCTGCAGCCTGGATCCTTATCCTGGGCTTAGGAGGGGTGTTGGTTTTTCCAGCCAACCTTTAGATTGGTTTTTCCAGCCAACCTAAAGTAAAGTGTTTGGTTATTCCGACCAAACGTCCTCCAGCCTGGATCCTTATCCTGGGCTTAGGAGGGGTGTTGGTTTTTCCAGCCAACCTTTAGATTGGTTTTTCCAGCCAACCGAAAGTAAAGTGTTTGGTTATTCCGACCAAACGTCCTGCAGCCTGGATCCTTATCCTGGGCTTAGGAGGGGTGTTGGTTTTTCCAGCCAACCTAAAATAAAGTGTTTGGTTTATTCCGACCAAACGTCCTGTAGCCTGGATCCTTATCCTGGGCTTAGGAGGGGTGTTGGTTTTTCCACCCAACCTTTAGATTGGTTTTTCCAGCCAACCTAAAGTAAAGTGTTTAGTTATTCCGACCAAACGTCCTGCAGCCTGGATCCTTATCCTGAGCTTAGGAGGGGTGTTGGTTTTTTCAGCCAACCTATAGATTGGTTTTTCCAGCCAACCTTGCTTTTGATGTCCTTAACTTTTTAATACAATCCCTTACAAAAAATAACTATGCGGAAAAGAATCGACTTTGTTTTATTGAGAAAAAGAAAAATTACACATACTTGTAAAAAAAAAAATTAAAAATAAAATAGTTTGAGATTGGCAGTATTCCATGGCCTAGGAATGGCTTTGCCGTCCTCATCTTCCAGGTGGTATGCCCCTTTGCCAGCTAATCCGATCACTTTGTAAGGTCCTTCCCAATTAGGCCCTAACTTGCCATCTCCTGGTACCAAGGTGTTTCCCATCACTTTGTGCAGCACCCAATCTCCGATCTTGAATTGCCTTGGATGCACTGTTTTGTTGTATTTCCTAAATAACTCTTGTTGGTATGAGGCAATGTGAACCAGTGCTCTTTCTATTCTTTCTTCGGCGAGCTCGAGTTCCAATGCTATGGCTTCTCCATTCAAGTCTGGATCAAAATTTTCGCTTCTAATTGTGGGAAGGCCAACTTTTAGTGGGATTACTGCTTCCATGCTGCAGGCTAAGGAGAATGGTGTTTCTCCTATTGATCGTCGAGGTGTGGTGCGGTAAGCCCATAAAACATGAGGAAGTTCCTCTGCCCACTTGCCTTTTGCCTTCTCTAGCCTTTTCTTTAGTCCATCTAAGATGACCTTGTTTGATGCTTCTGCCTGGCCATTTGCTTGAGGATATGCTGGTGTAGAATTGTAGAATTCTATCTTGTATTCTTCACAAAAGCCTCTAAAGATTCTGCCATCAAACTGGGTGCCGATGTCTGATATTAGGACTTTAGGTATGCCGAATCGAGTAATGATATTTTGCCAGATGAACTTCTTCACATCTTTTTCCTTGATTGATGCCAATGCTTCTGCTTCCACCCACTTTGTGAAGTAGTCTGTTGCTGCGAGAAAGAACTTCCTGTTTCCGGGCGCTGTTGGAAGCGGTCCTACTATGTCTAAGCCCCACATTGCAAAGGGCCATGGGCTGGACAATGGTAGGAGTTCTCTGGCCGGCTGATGTATTTGGTGTGCGAACTTCTGACTTTTCTCGCACTTCTTCACATACTTCTCTAAGTCTGCTTGCATGTATGGCCACCAGTATCCTTGCGAAATGGCTCTGTAAGCTAACGATCTTCCTCCTTGGTGGCTTCCGCACACCCCTTCATGTATTTCAAACAAGAATGCTTCTACTTTACTGGGGTGGACACACTTTAGATAAGGTCTTGAGAATGACTTTTTGTACAATGCCATAGATGGGGAGAGCTAGAATCGCTGCGACTTTGCTCGAATTTTGTTGGCTTCTTTCTTGTCTTTTGGTAAGATGCCGTCTTTTAAGAACAGTATGATGGGATCCATCCATGAGGGGCCTAATTTGGCGCAACATACCTCTTCTACTTCGGGGTCTTCAATGCTTGGTCTTGGTAGGTAGTCAATTAGTAGTGGGTGAGGGATGAATGTATCTGCCATTGACGCAAAGCCTGCTAGTTCGTCTGCTCTGCTATTTTCCTCCCTGCCAATCTGTTCTATCCTTACTACTTCAAATTTCTTGATCTCTGTTCTGACCAATTCTTGGTACTTAGCCATCCTGTCATCCTTTGCTTCATAGTCGTCAGAAATTTGGTTTACCACCAGTTGTGAGTCGCTGTAGACCATTAATTCGGTGGCCTTCATGTGGAATGCTGATTTGAGTCCTGCAAGAAGTGCTTCATACTCCGCTTCGTTGTTTGATGCTGGGAAGCCAAGGATGATTGCTTGCTCCACAACCAGGCCGTCTGGTGATATGAGGACTATGCCAAGTCCTGCACCATGCCGGTTGGATGCTCCATCCACAAAGAGCTTCCACATCTCACCAACGAATAACTTCCAGCAAGTGGAGGGGTCAGATGATGTCGTGGGGTCAAGAATGTTGCTGGTGTTCTCTTCAAGGTCCATGCTTGCTGTTTGCCCCTTGCTATCTGACTGTACCAAGTCTTTATTCTGGTTTGCCTTGGGGTCTGACTGAATATCCTGCACTAGGGGTTGCGCTATTCCGGCGTCAACTTCTATCCCTGGTTTAGTTGTATCAGTCAGGTCGACTGGGCAGATATGATGACTTCCTTGGGTGAATTCTGCGACAAAGTCTGCCAAAGCTTGGGCCTTTATCGCGGTTCTGGGTTGGAACTTGATGTCGAATTGTCCCAACTCTACCGCCCATTTCAAGATTCGCCCAGAAAAGTTTGCCCTCTCAAACAAAGCTTTTAATGGGAATGCTGTGAGGATGACTATAGTGTGGGCGTGAAAGTAGTGTGATAACTTTCTTGAGGCCATCATCAAGGCCAATGCCAGTTTTTCCAGTGGCAAGTACCTTGTTTCGGCACCTAGCAATGTCTTGCTGACATAATAGACGGGCAGATGTTGGATTCCTTCCGCACGAACCAACACTGCGCTAATTGCGTGCTGAGAGACTGCCAGGTATAGGAAGAGTTCTTCTCCAGGTATTGGGGTTACCAGTAGTGGTGGAGAAGACATGTATTCTTTCAAGCTTTCCAGAGCGCGGTTGCATTCTTCGTCCCACTCGAACTTAGTTTTTAATGCTTGAAAAAACGGTCGTAGTCTGTCTGACGACCGACTAATGAATCGGTTGAGTGCAGCTGCCATGCCGGTGAGATGCTGTACTTCTTTTACTGAGTTAGGCCTCTCCAGATCCTGAATAGCTTTGATCTGGGAGGGGTCTGCCTCTATACCCCGGTTGGTCACTAGGAAGCCTAGGAATTTGCCGGATCCTACACCGAATGCGCACTTGGATGCATTAAGGCGTAACTTGTGCTTCTTCAGAATCTGGAACATCTCACCTAGGTCCCTTAGATGGTCATTCTTATCCTTTCTCTTGACCACCATGTCATCGATGTAAGCCTCCATTGTTCTGCCTAACAACGGCTCAAACATCTTGGTGACCATTCTTTAGAATGTTGCCCCTACGTTCTTTAGGCCAAAGGACATGACCTTATAGCAATACAGTCCTCTTGGAGTGGTAAAGGACGTGACCTCCTGGTCTGGTTCGTACATGGCAATCTGATGGTAGCCTCTGTACGCATCCAGAAAGCTAAGTCGGTTGTGCCCCGCCGTCAGGTCTACCAGTTGATCTATCCGTGGTAGGGGGAAGCTGTCCTTTAGGCATGCTTTGTTGACTGTCTTATAGTCGACACAGACACGCCATTTGCCATTCTTCTTTGGTACCACGACTGTGTTGGAAATCCATCTGGGGTAGTGCACCTCTCTGATAGCTCCTGCCTTTAGCAGATTTCTCACCTCTTCCGCCACTATCTCGGCGTGGTGGAGTGCCGATCTGCGAGTGCGCTGAATGATTGGTCTGGTAGATGGGTGGATATTGAGTTGGTGACAGATGAAGTTTGGATCAATGCCTGGCATGTCGTAGGGTGTCCAGGCGAACATTTCGATGTTAGAGGTCAAGAATTCCAAGACCTCTAATCTTTCAGTGCTGGATAATGACAAACCGAGCAAAAAGAACTTATCCGGGTTCTTTTCATCTATTTTTACTTCTACCAAATCTTCCATCGCTTTTTGATCAGCTGCTCTGCCGACATCTGCGAACAGTTCAGTACTCTCAGGTTCTTCCACCGAATGAACATATCCCGTGGCAGCGCGGCTGCCATTAGCCGTGACAAAGCATTGCTTGGACATAATCTGGTCTCCAAAGACCTCTTCAATTACTCCAGTTCCGTTGGGGAACCGCATTACTTGATGGTAGGATGATGCTACTGATTTCATGGCATGGAGCCATGTTCTTCCCAAGATTATGTTGTAAGTGGAAGGGACTTTCAATATCCAAAATTCCACTTGTTTTGTCACGCTTCCTGCCCTGACTGGCAGGATAATTTTGCCGACTGGCCATTCTGGCATTGAGTTGAATTCGATCAGGGGGGATACAGCCGGTGCCAGGTCTTTGTCCTCCAGTTTCAGTTTTTTGAAGGTGTCGTAGTACATTATCTCACACGAGCTGCCTTGGTCTATCAGAATTCGTTTGACGTCATAATCCTTGATGCGGAGGGTGACGACCAGTGCATCGTTGTGAGGGCAATATATTCTTTCCAAGTCCTTGTCTGAAAAAGACATGACGCTTGTGGCCTCTGTTCTCCCCTTTTTGATGGTAGGTTGGGTACTTAGCACCTCCCTTAAGTGCTCAGCCTTTTTGATCGACCCTCTGAGCTCACATACACGCTCAGGTTCAAATACTCAAGTATCACATTGATCACTCCTTGAGGTGGGGCGTCAATTGGCATTCCATTGGGGTTATTATGGTCCTGGGGGGCTAGTTGCGTCCCTCCTTCAATGTATTTATCCAAGTGACCGGCTACCACCAACTCCTCCAGATGTTGTCTCAATGGCATACAATTTTCAGTGCGGTGCCCCTTTTCTTTGTGGAAGGTGCATCGTGACCTTTCATCGTAGTCTTTCTGTGCTTCTCCTAGCTTAGCTGGCCATCTGACGAAAGGTTCGTCGCGTATTTCACTAAGAATCCGGTAGATCGGTTTCTTGAATACCGTGGTTATGGCAGTGTGGATTCTCAACCATCTTTTATCCTGGTCCTCTCCGTTGTTTCGCCTGCCTCGTTCATTTTTGTTCGGACGTTCTACCGCGTTGATCTTTGCTGTGGTTTTCTTATCTGGTATTGCGGTCGTGCCAGATTTTGTTTTGGCACCGGCACCATCCTCTTCCACCCTGATGTGCTGATGCACTCTTTCCATCAACGCTTCCATGGTGAGGGGCGGTGTCACGGTGATTGAGTCCCTTAGTCTGTTTCCGACTGGAAGGACTCTTTTGTACTGTGCAATGGCGAGATTGGTGGGGCAGTCCCCAATCTAGTTGAATGTCTCCCAGTAGCGACTATTGTAGGATCTTAGTGTCTCCTTTTCGCCCATGTCGATGGAGAGTAACTGGTCAATCTCCACCGGGGTTTTGGTGTTCATTCTGAACCTTGTGACGAACGCCTCCGCCAATTGTGCCCAGGAGGCTATGCTGCCTTCTGGAAGTTTTTCGAACCAAGTCAAGCCTAGGTCTCCAAGGCTTGATGGGAAGAGGATGCACATCAAAGCCTCGTTTCGCCGATATACCGCCATAACCTGGCGGAAGTGGCTTAGGTGTATGTAAGGGTCTGTCTTCCCCTCGTATGTGGTGAATTTGGGTTGAAGGAATCCTGAAGGAAGAGGCGCGTTTTCGATTGCTGAAACGAATGGCGAGGTCTGCAGCCTTGCTAACGTTTTGTCCGTCTGTTCGTAGGCAGGGCGTGGTAACGACATTCCGACCTCAATGCTTCCATGCGTCCGAGGAGCCAACCGCTGAAGGGCAGATACCCTGTGAGGGTTGCGCGCCCTAGTATCCTCCTTCCATCGTGCCTTTTCTTCTAGCATGATCCGTAAGTCAGATGATCTTGGCAACTCCGTCTGCCTGGATGATGTCTGATGTGAGCGCGAGGGTCGATAAGTACTTCTCTCTGTGTAAGACCTTAATGATCTCGTTCTCTCAGACCTAGAGAAACGAGTTCTGGAGGTTCTGGATTGAGTATCGCCTGTCCTGAGGCTTCTACTCTCTGCTTGAGATGGTGTGGAATGCCTTCCACGGTCTTTTGAGTGGCGAGGGGGCGTCTTGTTTTTGCGCCCCTCTCCTGTCGCCACTCCTTTTCCCTTTATCTGGCGCTTCATGGCCTCCATGTCCGCCGCCATCTTCCTTATTAATTCATCTTGCTCCTTCACGCGGTCCTCCAAAACTTGAGGATCAATCCTCCGCCTTTGTCTGTCAGGACATCGTGAACGAGAGTGACGGGGGCTGTTAGTCTGCCTCCTCCCCCTTGTATCCCTCCTGGGATTTTGTCACTGTGGCTCTAAGTCTGCCATGGGAGGGATAGAAGGTAGGCCTTCGCGTCTTGCACCCCCCTCTGGCGTTTGTCCGTCGATGGCGGACTGCGACAAATCTTCGTTATGCGCCATTGCTTCTAAAGAGGAAAAGCTTGATCAAAAGGTTTTGTTCTTGTCTGAATTCCCACAGACGGCGCCAATTGTACGGGAAAGAAATAAACCTTCTCGTATAATCCTGTTGATCAAGTCCGCGTTTCTCCAACGTCGTCGCTTTGCCACCTGAAAACACAAACGTGAGCTAACCGACGGGTGTGTGCCGGAAACCCCTCCGATGCCTAAGTCAGCAAAAATAGACAAGTAGACAAAAAGCTCTGTGTATCAAAGTTGTATGTTACCTCTCCATAGGTGATGTTTGTGAGCTTTTATAGGTTCCGTGTGGCACAATCTAAGTAGGACTCTTACTTCTCCATGCAGAGTCCTCCTAGGATTCATACTCTTGAAGGATAATGCTTATCCTTCAACACCCCCCTCACTGCTTAAACCAAGTGAGATGGTTTTACCATGGCCGGACTACCATACAACCGAGATAACTGTCAAATCGGCTCTTTACTTCCTCACTTCTACGTCGGCTTTGCATGCCAAGACCGAGCTATTCGCAGAAGAGTTAGACCGAGCTAACCAAGAACAAAAGTCCCGAAGAAGGCTCTGTATATCTCGGCTAAAGATTACGACCGGGCTAACCAATTTGATCGTGGCGTCTGAGATAACAACAAGGCCTTCTTGGACCGAGCTAATGGAAAAAGCCATTTTACTCCGCCTTTCTTACTTCGGCCCAAAGCGGCCCATTACCCAATCTCGGCCTAATTTATTCATATAAATTACCCTCTGTAGTGACCTTAAGCAAATAGATGGGTGTTATGCAATAAGTACATGCACTGAACATGATTGATTTTGAGAACACCTATGGAATGATCACTATCAGTTTAAAAGGTAGTTCTATTACAATACATTTATTTTCCTTTGACCTGAGAGACTTGTATAAATTAATTAACTATTCATTTAACTTTGATATTGTCAATCGGTGACGCCGAACCAAAGGCTATACATGGACATGTTGGATTATGTGAGTAGTAATTGATTTATATAGGTGCTTAACATGGAATCCACATGCTCAAAGTGAGAAAGTATATTCAAGCAATTTTTCCTATTAATGTTGGATCAAAAGAAAACCGGTCGGTAACTTTTTCATAAAAATATTTTTATACATGTATAATTACAAAAGTACTATTTTTGAAAAATGTTTTTGGGGTCCAATTAGAAGAAGGATGTGACGACCTAGTATGCCATCCGTCTTATTCCTTTGTTTAACCTCGGTTTTGCCACGCTAGTGTGTCGGTTTCCACCTAAAAGCCTTGTTGATCATTTGGGGTTTGTGATGTTCGGGAGTTTTCTCTCAAGATTTGTTTCGGTGTCGAGTTTCACTTGTTTCAGGAAGTGCGAGGTCAGGTTCGGAGAGCCGAAACTTCAGTTTGAAATTTTCTGGGCTGTTTTGGCTTGGCCGCACGTGTGGGGGCCACGGGCCACACGTACGGGAAACCAGGCCGCAAGTGCGTAATGCAAGGGAAATTTTGGGTCACACACTGAAATAAATGCACGTGCGGGGATCAGTGCCGCACATGCTGGAAGAAGGCTCCGCACGTGCGGGACGGGCACACTCCTAAAACTCTATTTTTTTCTCTTCATTTGGGCTGTTTGTATCTCATTTTGTTGTATCACTCTCTCTCTAAAAATACAACTCTCTCCCTTCTCTCTTCATTTCTATCTCAAACCAAGATCAAAACCCTTGATCTTCCTCAATCCATTTGAGATCCAACCTTGACTCCTTCATCAAAGATTGAGAACATCTCTAGAACCACATAGTGTACATTGGAGATCTCCTTTCAACACCATCAAAGCTAGGGTTACATCTCCACTTCTTCATCAAGCTTGAGGTAGGGACATTTTTGAGTTATATATACAAGTTTTGCTATTTTGATGATGATTTTAAGAGTTTTCTTCTAGTTCTTATGTTGATTTCAACTATGTGATTAAAAAATATAGAGAGTTTTAAAAGTGGGTTTGTATCTCAATCCTTTATAAATTTCATTCTATTAAACTTAAGAAAAATGTTTTTTTATAGGATTCCACTAAGGAAAATGAGAATGTGTTTGGATTTTGATAAAAAAACCCCTAGAAATTTGGGGATTTTGGGACATATGGGAAAAACTTATGGATTTTCTCTCTTTCTTGTGATCAATGAATGAGGGAGTGTAGATTTATCATATGTTTGTTAAATAGCAAACCTTCTTGATGTATGAACAATGAGGAATTATTTTTAAATTATTATTAAATACATGAGCATGTATAGTTGAGGAGTGGGAAATTGGTATGAACTATGGATTGTGGGAATTGTAAAGTCTTGGTAATTTAATGTGGAAAACATAACATGTAGTCTTAAAGAGACTAACTTGTTAGGAATTGTGCGTAATGAGAGATGGTAATTGCTATGAGTTGAAAGAATATAAGTTATTTTGTGAAATAACATTAAAGAAAGGAAATGAGAAATGCTATGAGGTATGGAAGAACATTGCATTGCATTCACGTGGAATTACATATTATGCATTGTGTAATTAGATTGGGAAGATTTACTTCAAGAAAGAAATAAATATATGTTTGGTAATGAAGTTAATGGAAATGTGTATGGGGTAAATACATTGGTAAGTCCAGTTAGGAGGTGTAGATGAATTGGTAAGTTGGCCTGAGTGTCCATAGTGAAAGACCAGAAACCTGTGCGGATAGATGTCGAGCCTTTCGGTTAATACCGGTAAAAATGACAATTTGGTAGTGCTTGTATAGTCTACTTGCATACACTAGCCTAGGGATTACCAGTGTCGTATTTACTGCCCCCTGTTGATTAAAAGAATTGGAAGTTTGAAATTGAAATGATTATAACAGTTTATTGAAAACATGGTGATTTTCAAGTTGAGCATTAAAATGAAATTTCTTTAAAAGAGCATGGCATGGCATTGACATTGCATTTTATTGAGAGTTTGCATAACTGTATATACTTTGTGAGAATTCTCTACTGGGCTTTATGCTCACCCCTATGGGATTTTGGTACAGGTAAAGATGTGGTGATCCCACCGAATTGAGGGCGTGGATATTTTGTGAAGAGTAAATAGCTCTCTTATTTTTGTTGTCAATTTTTGTATGCCAAGGGCTGAACATGTATGGGTTCGAGAGACCATTTTGTGTAACCGAGCTTTTACCTTGGAAGATGTAAGCCCTTAAGGGCATTTTAATTATTTGTGACTAGATGCTTCACATGCTATAGATTCAGGTGTTTTCTTATTATTGAATGTATATTTGCATGTGAAAGTTTTGTATAAACTCATTTCTTAACTATGTAAAGATGGAAGGATTATTGTCACTGTTTAGCGAATGTTGATTTATGTGGTTAGTTCATGTCGATTTATTTTGGGGTGTAACAACTTGGTATCAGAGTTACCTGGTTTGAATACTTGGGGCTCACGGGAAGTGGTTGTTATACCACAATGGGTTCATTTCGTATGATTAGGAAATGTTAGCTTTTGTGATTATATGATAACATGCTTATGTGACTATGTGGATATGTGATTGGATTTTTGGGATGTTATTTGTGCCTATTAGATTTCCTTGAGGTCTTATTAGAAGAGTACTTGATCAATACTCATTGTACTAAGAATTCTTGGTTTCTCATGGGATGAATCTCATCACTAAAGGATAATTCATATGTGTTTACGTGACTACGTGCTTATGTGGAGTGAATTGAATTGTTTGTGTGTTAGAATGTCTATAATTGTTATAGTTTAACGTGTGAGGTAAGTTGCGAGCACATTTAGAATTATGTGCTAAAATTGTTTATCTTGTTCCTTAATTAGGATGCCAGGAAGGGTTCAAAGTCGTGGTGGTAGAGGCGGAAGACGGGGTGGGGGCCACCGGGGTGTGCATGGGGTACCAGTTCATGAGGTATCGGTTCAAGAAGAGGGTTTAGGCCGAGCTAACATGGTCGAGCAAGTGGGGCAAGCGGAGGTACTGGGGCAAGCGGAGGTACTAGGGGCCCTAGCCCGTGAAATGGCGGGGGCTTTGAGGGAGTCCATGAACATTTTGAGGGCGGAGAACCAAGCTAGGGAGAATGTCGTGGAGACAAGGGCGAGCTTCCTCACGAGGAAGTTTTTACGAGTCAAACCGGATGAATTCCATAGTGGCCCCGAGCCTAAGAAAGCAGATGAATGGCTAGAACAGACCGTGAAGACCTTCGAGATATTTCACATAGAAGACAGTGAGTTTAGGGTGACTCTTGCGAGTTACTATCTCAAGGGGAACGCAGGCCAATGGTGGAAGTATGCCGATGGTTGAATTGAACTGACATGGGAGGCATTTGTAGTGGCCTTCCAAGACAATTACCTACCTCTCACTGCTAGGGAGAGGTTGAGGCAGGAGTTTCAAGACCTTAAGCAGCTTAACATGTCTGTGGCCGAGTTCGAAGCGGCCTTCTCTAGTTTGTCCCGGCTTGCATCGGAGTTGGTAGCGATGGAAGAACGCCATTGCATTGAGTTTGAGAAGAAGTTGAGGACGAAGATTTTGTTCAAGGTTGCCGGGAACATGATGCGGAATTACGATCGCCTTGTGGAGGCGGCCGCACATGTAGAGATTACCGTGGAGGCTAAGGAGGAGAGACTTCGGAATTCGAGGTCTAGGGGCCAAGGGTCACAGGGGGACTTTAGGCCCAATAAGAAGAGTAGAAACACTTTTTCATCCTAGTCACAATCGCAACGGTCTAGATATACCTTTCCCTTGCCTAGTGCTGGCCTGGGAAAGAGTGCACCGAGTGGGTTTTCTTGTTTCAGGTGTGGCTAACTGGGTTACAAGGCCTTTGCATGTCCACAGAATGGAGGAGGACAGCAGATGTTGCCACCACCACCACCTAACCGATCTTAGAGTCAGTCTTAGAGTAGGGGTCAGGGGCCTACTTGCTATCAGTGTGGTCAGTCAGGGCACATGAAGAGAGCTTGCCTGCAGTTGAAATGCGCATCTGGCGCATCGGGGTCGAGGTAGACTCAGAGCCACCAGCAGGCTCACTCAGCTCAGATTTCACGAGTTCATCAGGGAGCCGCTTCGGCTCAGTCTGTACAGCCGGCCTATGCTCTGAGGGACGAGCAGGTTGATCATAGGCCACATGCTTGTAAGCTGTTACCGCGCCAGAGCAGTTGCCAGGATCCTCGGTAGTGAGAGGTATTTTCATTGTGTGTAATTCTTTGGCCAGTGTGTTGATAGATACGGGTACATCTCATTCATTCATATCTGCTGTATTCGCATCTGTATTGGGGCTAGAGGTGGCGCAGTTGGCATCTCTGCTCAGAGTTGAGTCACCGGTTGGGGGTACAGTCGACTTAGATCGGGGATATCACGATTGTTAGATAGAGGTTGCTGGGCATAGACTCCCAGTTGCTTTTGTGTTACTAGACATGTCGAGTTTTGACGTCATTCTAGGCATGGATTGGTTGTCTTCTTATCGAGCTGTGATTGATTGTTTTCGTCAGAGGGTCACAGTATGCACCTCGAGTGGGGATTGTTTTTACTTTTTGGGAGATAGGGTTGATCGGGTCTTATCACCAGTGTTTGATCCTCGTAGTAGGAACGAGCTTAGTGGTCTTCTTGCTACACTCTTGGATAGTGAGAGTGGCTGGACTCGAGTTGAGTTGCCAAGGATAGTGTGTGAATACCCGGACGTGTTGCCCGAGGACCTTACTAGTTTGTCACCCTACCGGGAGATTGAGTTCACTATCGACTTAGTTCCTGGGACGGCACCAATTTTTATGGCGCTATATAGATTTGCACCCGTGGAGTTGTATGAGTTGAAGATTCAACTCGAAGAACTTTTAGACAAGGGCTTCATACACCCTAGTACGTCACCTTGGGGAGCGCCGACTCTCTTTGCGAAGAAGAAGGATGGGTCGTTGCGGTTGTGTATCAATTACCGCAAATTGAATCGCGTTACTGTCAAGAACAAATACCCTTTATCTAGAATGGATGACTTGTTTGATCAACTTAAGGGGTCTTGTTGCTTTTTAAAGATAGATTTGAGGTCGGGGTACCATCAGTTGAGAGTTCGGGAGGAAGACATCCAGAAAACGGCCTTTCGCATGCGTTATGGCCACTATGAGTTCCTTTTAATGCCATTTGGGTTGACTAAAGCACCGACTTCTTTTATGGATTTGATGAACCAAATTTTTAGGGAGTACTTGGACCATTTTGTGGTCGTCTTTGTAGACGACATCCTAATTTATTTGACTTCCGAGGAGGAACACGAGGCTCAGTTGAGGGTGGTGCTTGAATTGCTTAGAGAACATCAATTGTATGCCAAGTTTGAGAAGTGCGAGTTTTGGCTCATCGAGGTAAAGTTTTTGGGCCATGTAGTGTCAAGTGAGGAAGTAACCATAGATTCGTCAAAGATAGATTCGGTGCAAGATTGGGAGCAACCTAAAAATATTTTTGAGATCTGGAGTTTCTTGGGATTGGTGGGGTATTATCGGCGTTGTGTGAGGAACTTCTCTAGATTAGCCGCGCCTTTGATTAGGTTGACTAGAAAGGGGGTTAAGTTTGTCTGGAGTGAAGCTTGTGAAAAGTCTTTCCAAGAACTCAAAACTAGATTGACTACGGCACCGGTGTTGATCATTCCGGAGAGAGGTTTGGGTTATACCGTTTATTGTGATGCATCTCGAGATGGACTTGGTTGTGTTTTGATGCAAGAGGGAAAGGTTGTAGCTTACGGTTCACGGCAATTGAAAATTCATGAAAAGAATTACCCTACCCACGACTTAGAGCTAGCCGTAGTAGTGTTTGCCTTGAAGATTTGGAGGCATTACGTGTATGGTGAGAAGTTTGAGATTTTCTCCGATCATAAGAGCTTGAAGTATTTGTTCTCCCAGAAAGACTTGAAATAAATTTACCAAACCTTAATATTCTCTCAAATTTAAATAAGGAAACATCAAATCAGTGGTAGCTTAAAAAAAATAATTACAAACTAGTGATAAACTTTTTTTTTTTTTATAGATTGAACTAGTAACAAATTTTATAAATATTAATAATTAAAATCATTATTCTTTTTATAAATTTACAATTATTTTGTAAGAAGTCCACTAAATTGTAATTTTTCCAATTTAAATGACAACTTGATCGTGCATGGGTACCCTATCCGTACCCATAATTTCTCCCAAAGAAGGCACATTTAATAATCTCAGTGACGGCACAATCTGTTTTGACATTGGCCCTGTTTGGTAGAGCTGTGGGAAAGTGCTTATAGCTTATGCCTTAACAGCTTATATCTTATAACTATGAACATAAGCTGATTTATGACTTATAAATTAAGAATCTCCTACCCCATTCAAAAAATAAGCTGATTTTTGACTTACAAAAAACTATAAGCTGCATTGTTAAGCTAAACCAAACACATCAAAATAGCTTAAATTAAGCTGAAAGCTGAAATAAGTAGCTTTTAAACTGCACCAAACAGGTACATTATCATTATTAGGTTAGAACGGATGGAAAATAATTGTGATAGTATTTTATTGGATGAGAGATGACTTTTTGTATTTTTTTATCTAGAAATTTTGTCAAAAATTCCCAAGATTATAAGTGGACATCATGTCGTGTTGCAATAACTGAAATGGGTTTTTCATATTTTCACAGCAAAATCTGAATCTTTGCTAAAAAAATTGGTTGGGCCAATAGGATAGTGGGATTCAAGTAACGACATTCTTAATTTATAAGAATTGAAGATTGTACACCACGTCGAGAAGCATTTCTTTCTTTCTTTTTATATTTTATTTATGAGTTGGTTTTATGAATCAAACTTAATACTTAACCAGTCTTATTTTAAATTAATACGTCAACGTTTTCAATTTTATCCGCACGACCAAATTTATACATTAATTTTTAAAACAAACTCATCATTTCTTTGAACCATTTTTACTAGCAAAAATCACAATTTCACGACTAATATATTTAAAAAATCTCACACGATACTTATTGGAGAATAACTTCAATTAATAAAAGTGACTAATGATTTTGTTATTTTTTGAATGAGTAAGAACATTTATAATATACAAAAAAAATTACAATCGATTTTTTTTTTAATCTATAAAAGCATTTATAATAAAAAAGAGAAATATAATCTGACAATATAGACCTACTCTAAGTCCAAAAACTAGTCCTACTAAGAAACAATCAACCCACCAATCCAACAATGCACTTATTGCTGTTCAAATTTTGAAATTAAATAAATAGATTTATAAAGAAATTATATATATACTAAGAACACATGCTAATAATTACAACTAAATTTTAACAGAAATACACAAAACAATAAAAGGGTAAAGAGACGAAACCGAAGCCTGCATGGAAGCAGTTTCCTTAAAACAGATTTCGCCGCCTCACTGGTCGAGTGCTTGAGGAATCCCGGCGTCTGTCTTCCAGGATACGACGGTCAAAACCAGCTACGGCAGAAGCACTCTCTGTCTAGCTTAGCGAACAAAACAGTGGCAGCACTCTCTCACTGTAGGAACTTTCAGGCAAACTGACTTGTGAAATGGAAGTAAAAATTTCTGTGTTTTGAGACTTGACAGGAGGGTCTCAATTTATACATGTATAGGGGAGAGAGGAAGAGCCTCCAGCCTTTATGGCTATTCATAATGTACCATTAACCTCTACAATAAAGGCAGGAGTTACAAACCCCATTAATGCAGGAGTTACAAACCCCATTAATGAAGGAGTTACAAACTTCATTACCTTTTTTCCATGAAGCTAACTTCATGAGGTAATTTCTCATTCAAATCTCAATGGTTTTTGGCCATTCTATCTGTGATGTAAAGATCTCAATGCAAAGTATCTAGACCCAATTGGACCCAACACAATAGATGGTTGGGACCCACTTTAATCTTTAATTAAAGTCACCACACTTTAATATTAAATTAAAGTCCCCAAAAATCATTTTTTCCAACAATCCCCCACATGAATAAAAATTGACCGAATGACTCAACAAACGAACACCGTTCAACAATAATGACTCGGAGAGAGAGTACAACGGACTAACCCCGACATCAGAGAAGGTAGCTTTTGGCTTTGAACCTCTCCCAGTGAAAACCTATCGAGTTTACTGGCTGATCAGTGAATATGACATCTTGAACTGCTCTACCATTTATGTAAACTGAGACAATAGATCTCACACGGGAATTACTCCTACCACCATTATGTTCTCACTGGTGTGCCCTGTGTGGCCCTGGACACTAGCCTGGTTCAGCGAGTGGTTTCAAAGAATCTTGGCCTGCCCAATTCTTCTAGAAGCGGCCCTACTTCACACTCACATAGGTGACTCTACTTGAGTATCCTGCTATACTCAGCTCAATAGCTTAACACACTAGAGTCATTAAAAGCTCAGCTTAACCTCTACACTTGCAGGTATCACTGATAGAAGGAATGGCTAGAGGTTTAACCTCCTCAGTGACATACCACCGTTACACGCAATTAGGTTGTCCCATTGAACCTAAATCTTGGGATCTCTAGTCAACTAGGTTGGGTTTCCATTCCGGTAACTTCCAAAGGCCTCAACCCCATTCCTTTTGACGACGTTTCGACTAACACTCGATTTAACCCTTTGGTTAGCGGATCCGCAATGTTGTCCTTAGACTTTACATAGTCTATAGAGACAACTCCATTCAAGAGTAGTTGTCGTATGGAATTATGTCTACGACGGATATGTCTAGACTTTCCATTATACATATTACTCTGTGCCCTACCAATTGCAGATTGACTATCACAATGAATACAAATAGCAGGCACAGGTTTGGACCAACTTGGAATATCTTCAAGGAAATGGCAAAGCCATTCAGCTTCTTCCATTGCTTTATCCAAAGCAATAAACTCTAATTCCATCGTTGATCTAGATATACACGTTTGTTTGGAAGATTTCCAAGACACCGCTGCTCCACCAAGAGTGAATACATATCCACTAGTGGACTTTGAGTCCTTTATATCTGATATCCAATTTGCGTCACTATAGCCTTCAAGCACCGCTGGATATCAAGTATAATGCAGCCCATAATCCCGAGTGTAGCGTAAATACCTTAACACCCGCACAATACCCTTCCAATGAGAAGCATCAAGATTACTTGTGTATCTACTAAGCCTGCTAACTGAGTAGGCTATATCCGGCCTAGTACAACTCATCAGATACATTAAACTTCCAATTACCCGAGAATATTCTAACTGTGAGACACTTTCATTATTATTCTTGGTAAAATGTAGACTTAAGTCTACAGGTGTCGATGACACACTCGTATCTGATCCACTAAACTTCTCAAGTATCTTATCAACATAATGAGACTGAGATAGTACAATTCCGTCAGAGATTCTGGTAATCTTAATTCCCAGAATAACATCTGCAATGCCCATATCCTTCATGTCAAACTTAGAGTTTAACAACTTCTTGGCAGTTTTGATCATTTCATCGTTACTACCTATAATGAGCATATCATCAACATATAGACACAAAATGACATAACCTCTGTCAGTGTCTTTGACATAAACACACTTGTCACATTCGTTGATTCTAAACCCATTGGACAACATTGCGTTGTCAAACTTCTCATGCCATTGTTTAGGCGCTTGCTTCAAACCATACAAAGATTTGACAAGTTTACAAACTTTCTTGCTTTGCCCTGGAGCTGAAAATCCTTCAGGTTGCTCCATGTAGATTTCTTCATTCAAATCTCCATTTAAGAAAGCTGTCTTTACATCCATCTGGTAAATTTCTAGATTGCGCAAAGCAGCAATCGCAATCACCATCCGAATGGATGTTATCCTAGTAACAGGTGAGTACGTATCAAAGTAATTCAGGCCTTCTCATTGCCTGTACCCTTTGATAACGAGCCTCGCCTTATACTTGTCAATAGACCCATCGGCCTTCATCTTTCTTTTAAAAATCCATTTGCAGCCTAAAGGCTTACAACCTGGAGGTAAATCTACCAACTTCCAGGTGTGGTTCTGTAAGATGGAGTCAAGCTCACTTTTGATCGCTTCTTTCCATAATGGACTCTCAGGAGAAGTCACAGCTTCGTGGAAAGTTTGAGGTTCGTTCTTAACCATATAAGTTAAGAAGTCTGGACCAAAAGATTTGGATATCCTAGCCCTTTTACTCCTTCTGGGCTCATCTAAAACCTCAATTGATCATTACCTGAATCATCAATATGATCATCCTCACTAGCAAGCTCATCAAATTTCTCCAAAGACCTGGGAACCCTTTCATGGGTTCGGCAAGGAAAAATGCCTTCAAAGAAACATGCATTCCTTGACTCCATAATGGTATTCCTGTGTATGTCTGGAATCTCAGACTTATGTACAAGAAATCGATATGCACTACTATTATGTGCATAGCCAATGAATATACAATCCACGGATTTCGGGCCTATCCTAACCCGTTTGGGTGTAGGAATTGCCACTTTTGCAAGACACCCCCATATTCGTAAGAATTTATACGAAGGCTTAACGCCTTTCCATAACTCTTTTGCTGAGCTGTTGGAACAAAACACACTATAGAGTGAGTCTGCCAAGCTGTTGAACACATAGTTCCGGTAAAGATAGTCTGTCTGCTTCCATGTGTCAAGCGCCATGACTTTCTGCCTATCAGGCTCATTCTCTGCCACGGCTGGAGGATCCTCGCTCAGAACCTTTGCAAGGTTTAGCGTGGTCAAGTAGAATAGCATCTTTTGCTGCTATCTCTTGAAGTTCACCCCAGCAAATTTCTCTGGGTGCTCATGATGACTGAGCGGTCCTCCTGGAACAGCCGGAGTAACGCCATGGTTGACCACAGAGGTCACAACAGTAAGAGTTGGCAACCCAGTTGCCCGGGGTTCAGATCCCCACCAACATTAGCAGTAGCAGCAGCATCAGTGATAGTTGCCATTTTGAACAAATATAACCTCCTTTTTAGCCAAGGCTAAACACTTTGGTTTCTATTCCAGAAAACCAAACCAAAATCCAAACTTACAAGCAATTTAAACTTGCAAACAATTTAAAATTGCTACAACCAAATACATGCATATAAAATGCGTCTAATGAGCAAATAAAACTTGCTACTACAAATTGGTAAACAAACCAACTAAATCTCAAGTAAAAAATTTCTTCAAACATAAAGAAAAATAACCAATCCAATTGAGGATTATAAGTAGTCCATACAATTCCTTTCTACGCTTAGGTATGCCTACAAAGAGAGTTAGTAGAAAACGACAACATAATATAAAGCAATTGTACATACAATCAAATATTATTTAACCTTCTAGCAAATCATAGAATAGCAAAATAACTAAGGAATTAAAATACTATACAAGTTACAAAACCTTATAACTTCTACATTAAATTAAAAAATTAATTGTCATAAATTATATAAGAATTTAATTCACAATAACCATGTAAATAAAAATAGGCAAGTTATACAAATTTTATAACTCCAAAGAACTACATTTAATTCAAACTTTAATTCATCCAATTAAATCACACACTATTCATGGAAATCATAGAAGGGGAATGATGAACCATACTCATAAAATAAGATCAGAGTAATACAATTAAGTATACAAATTATGATAGAGCATTCTAATTAAACTAAACAATTAGAGAATCACATTGCATAATTTACAATCATTGAAATAGGGAGCAATTCCGCAACAGTTCCTAGTAACATTATACAAATGTCTATATATAAATCTATTCGATCAATTTCATAGGAAAAACATATATGAAAAATTTGTTTTAAGCTTGTTGTTCAAATTTTGAAATTAAATAAATAGATTTATGAAGAAATTATATATATACTAAGAACACATGCTAATAATTACAACTAAATTTCAACAGAAATACACAAAACAATAAAAGGGTAAAAAGACGAAATCGAAGCCTGCACGGAAGTAGTTTCCTTAAAACAGATTTCGCTGCCTCACTGGTCGAGTGCTTGAGGAATCCCGACGTCTGTCTCCCAGGATACGACGGTCAAAACCAGCTACGACAGAAGCACTCTCTGTCTAGCTTAGCGAACAAAACAATGGCAGCACTCTCTCACTGTAGGAACTTTCAGGCAAACTGACTTGTGAAATGGAAGTAAAAATTTCTGTGTTTTGAGACTTGACAGGAGGGTCTCAATTTATACACGTATAGGGGAGAGAGGAAGAGCCTCCAGCCTTTATGGCTGTTCATAATGTACCATTAACCTCTACAATAAAGGCAGGAGTTACAAACCCCATTAATGCAGGAGTTACAAACCCCATTAATGAAGGAGTTACAAACTTCATTACCTTTTTTTCCATGAAGCTAACTTCATGAGGTAATTTCTCATTCAAATCTCAATGGTTTTTAGCCATTCTATCTGTGGTTTAAAGATCTCAATGCAAAGTATCTAGACCCACTTGGACCTAACACAATAGATGGTTGGGACCCACTTTAATCTTTAATTAAAGTCACCACACTTTAATATTAAATTAAAGTCTCCAAAAATCATTTTTTCCAACACTTATGAAATAGGGCTATAATGGGATTTACAAAGCAACACAACCAAGCCCTAGAAGAGATTATCAACATTTGTATTAATGGCTTGTTTGGAATTTAATTTTTTTAGTTATTTTTTAATTTTTATAAAAAAAAGTGTAAAAATATAAAAAGAGTGATTTAACAACATGTAATGTAATGGCTTTTTTTTTTTAAACTAAAAATATCTCTTTTCAGACATGAATTGAAAGTGTATTGGGTTGACCAAGTATGCTTATTCAGTTTGTTAGAAGCATTTTCCATTTGAACTTGATCATCTGAAGGAAAGATGGGCATATCTATTCAATCAGGAAATGATGGTCAATAAGATAGAAATTGAAATTTTTCCGTGCATTGTTTGTGTAATATTATTTTCGGGTTCATGGTAAAATTATTTCTATGCTGCTGAACTCATTTATTATTTGGTATTATCATGTCAGATCATTTTCGGTCTGTATCTAGTTATATCTAGTTATGTCAAATTTTGAACTTCAGTTAAAAATATCAAATGTATAAGAAAAAAAAAAAAAGAAGTTATCTTCACAAATTGAATTTAATAAAACTAATCTCTATTAAATAAAATTATTCATAAATTTCATTTCAACTCAATTTGATTTCCCTAAATTTTTTTTTTTAAAAAAAAAAACTATATTCTACTAGATTAACTTCAAAATAAAAGGGAAAAATATTATATTAGCATTATAATACGATTTTACATACTTTTTTTTAATGGGTTTTTTATTGATAAATCTCATTTAGAAGTGTTTTAACTCAAGAAGTTCATGAATGAATTTTTTAACTCACTTAATCCCATGTATTTATACTTTTATTCTATAAAGTCCCTTTTTTTTTTATTTATTTATATTATTTTCTTAGATTCTTATACCCTTATATTTAATATTGATAATGTAAACATTCTCTCTCATCTGATGTGAACGTTCACAACATCTTTCTAAATTTTTTTCTCTCATCTAATGTAGTGATGTGAGTATTCACAACATGTGAATCTTCTTATTTTTAATTGATAATACATTAAAATAACGTTCATTATATTTTTAATTGACAACACATTCTTATTCACAACATGTAACGATGTGAACATTCTCTCTCATCTGACATAGTGATATGAACGTTCACATTCGTATGTTTTAGTATGAATATTCACATCATGTAATTAACAACACAATGACAAAAATTTATTTCAAATTAATGCGAATATAATGATATGAATATTCATTTCAATTACATGATGTGAATATTCACATTATGTAATTTTTTTTTGATCGGCTAAAACAAAATCTTTATTGATGAAACATACAAAATATAAAAATTTACATCAATAAAGAGGAGCTTGGAGCTAAGAAGAAGCTCCAAGCGCTAGTTGGTGAGGCACCAACAAGAGAAAGCTGAAGAAAAAATAAAAGCATCAAACTGAAAGATAAAAGTAGACAAACAAACTAATAATAGACAAACTGATAATAGCAACTGTTCAGAGTCACCTACATCAAACCAAAGCAGAACAACCTAACTCCCAGCTCCCAACAGATCAATAGCCTTCCCAAAACTAACAAACCTCCAAAACTGAACAGATCACCCACACCATTCCTAGCTGAATAGAACACACCAACAGCAGGCAAAACAGAACAAACCTCCAGATAACAAAACAACACTCCCAGCTCCCAACAGAGCAAAACTGATAGTAGACAAACAACACTGCAGAACTGAACAACATTGCAACAGAGCACCAGACTACTAAACAGAAACCAGAGCACTAAACTCCACCCCTGATCTGTCTCCAATTGTAGACTAGATCATCAATTGAGTATGGGAATTCCTTAATGGAAGCTTTGAGCCAAATGGCAGATCTGAATTTTATAAGATCTAGCAGTCCTGAAGAAGAAGGTTGTGCATTAGAAAATACACAATCATTTCTGAGTTTCCAAATAGACCATAGTACAATTAAGGGGGTTGCTCTCCAGATTAATCGGTCAAAATTATAAAATTTCAAACTCATCCACCAATAAAGCAGACCATCTACAGACTTAGGAATACACCAATAGAGACCCCCCATTCCTCAATAACTACTGACCAGATTGACCAAGAGAAAGAGCAATGCAGCAGAACATGGGAAGTAGATTGTACCTCAGAGTTGCAAAAGTGGCAAAGGGGTGAAGCATTGCTGTCAAGAGAACCAATCTTGAGCAGATAGTCAGAACATTTGATTCTAGATTTCCAGGCTAGCCAGGTGAAAAAAGAAACTCTGGGGGGCAATAATGAATTCCACACAAATTTGCTAACCTTGAGATGAGGGCCAAAGAGAGATGAGTGGTGAGAATAGAGAGCAGAAACAGAGAAGGTATGACCAGAATTAGTGCACCAGACTAAACAGTCTTCATAATCCAAACACAGAGATTGAGCAAAAGATAAGAGAGCATTCAATCTCACCTCTTCAGCCAATTCCCATGAATAAAGCCCTTTTCTATGGGGGGAGATTCTAAATAGATGGACTTGACCTCTTTGCAAAATAATGATTGAGGGAACCTTTCTTATCAGATGACAAATTAAAAAGGAGAGGAAAAGAAGATTTCAAACAAAGGCCACCACACCATCTATCAAACCAAAATCCAATTCTGATACCATTCCCAACCTTGATACCACATTTGTCCACAAAGAAATTAAAGATAGGCCTATTGAAAGCCCCAATTGAGAGAATGTCTCTCCAGACTCTAGAATGCTTGTATGAGGGACTCAAGGGAGGGAGCCAACAAGAGTTATTGATTTTATATTTGCTGCACACAATTGACCTCTAAAGAGCATTGGTTTGGATTCCAAACTTCCACCACCATTTGAGAAGGAGACAAACATTAGCATCTCTGACCCTTCTAATGCCTAGTCCCCCTTGATCAATTCTTTTTGTAACCTCCTCCCATTTCACTAAATGAACTTTCCTTTTAAGATCACTACTACCCCATAAAAAAGCAGCCTCTAATCTTTCTATTTCTTTAGCCACTCCTTCAGGCATTTTAAATAGCGAAAAGAAGTAAATAGGTAAGCTAGATAGAGTAGACTTGATTAAAGTTAATCTACCAGCAAAGGACAACAATTTTCTCTTCCAACCTGACAGTCTAGCCTTGATTTTTTCAATTACAGGCTTCCAAGTAGATTTCCTTCCAGGATTTGCTCCTAGAGGCAGCCCCAGAAATTTTAATGGAAGACTCTGTACCTTGCAATTGAGAAGAGAAGCAAAGGAGTTTAAACAACCTTCATCCACACCAACACCACATACAACACTCTTGTGGTAATTAATTTTGAGACCAGATAATACTTCAAAGCATCTGAGAACCCTTTTAATGGATACTAATTGATCACTATCAGCTTCACAAAAAAGAATTGAGTCATTGGCAAATTGCAAATGTGAGATAAGCACATTGTTAGACCCAACAACCACCCCTTTGAGAATGCCAAGATTGAGAGCTCTGACTAGAAGAATGTTAAGGCTTTCCGTCACAATGTTGAATAGAAAAGGTGAGAGCGGGTCTCCCTGTCTAAGACCCTTATGTGGTGAAAATTCCTCAGTTGGTGAGCTATTCACTAGAATGGAGATTCTAGCTGTAGAGACACATGTCTTCATCCAAGTGATCCATTTATCCCCTAAACCAAAACTGGCCATCAAAGAAAATAAGAATTCCCAGTTGACAGAATCGAAAGCTTTCTCGAAATCCAATTTGAGAATCAACCCTTGCTTTTTAGCCTTCTTCCAACCATCCACTACTTCATTAGCAATAAACACCCCATCCAGAATATTTCTCCCTCCCAAGAATGCTGTCTGTGTTTCACCAATGATTGAGGGGAGCACTGACTTTAATCTGAATGCTAAGACTTTGGCCAAGATTTTGTAAATAGATCCCACAAGACTAATAGTTCTGTAGTCAGATAGACCAATATGATTGTCCACCTTGGGAATAAGAGTGATAAATGAGCTATTGATGCCATATGCAAGCCTGCTGTTAGAGTGAAACTCCTTAAAAAATTGCATTATGTCCAGCTTCATAACCTTCCAGAATTTCCGATAGCACAGTAGGTTGAACCCATCAGGGCCTGGAGCTTTGTTGTTGTTACAGTCTTTGATTGCTGCAAGTACCTCAGTGCACTGAACTCAACTACCAGATGTTGAGAGACATATTCCGGGTCAATGATGTTAAGTACCCCTGTCAAAGAAGGCCTCTTAACCCATGATTCAGAGAATTGGGCCTTAAAGTGAAGAAGAACTTGGTGCCTAACTCCAGTAGGATCCTCAATGGACACTCCATTTACTGAAATAGAGTTGATGAGATTTTCATTCTGCCGAGAACTTGCAACCACATGAAAAAATCTACTATTTTTATCCCCATTGATAGCCCAATTCAATATGGATTTTTGGTGCCAAATCCATTCTACCATTCTGTATAGCTTCCACAGCTCACCTTTAACCTCCCTTCTTCTTGCCTTTTCTGAAGCCAGTAGTGCTCTTTCCTCTACAGTGATATCCAGAGCATGTAGCTCTTCTTCTGAAGTTTTTATTTTAGAAGCCATATTGCCAAACACCTGAATGCTCCAAGATTTTAAGACTAGCTTCAGACGCTTTAACTTTTGGGAGAGTATGTACCCAGACCAGCCAGCAAAAGAGGAATCAGACCATGATGAGACAAATAGCTGAGCAAAGCTGGGATGAAGAGTCCACGCATTTAGGAACCTGAATGGCTTTGGCCCCCAATCTCTGGCATCTTCCATCATTAATAAAGGGTAGTGGTCTGAGATTAGCCTGGGTAAACCCCACAATTTCATTGAGAAATTAAGCATCCATTCAGGACTTAGTAAAATTCTATCAATTCTGCTCCATTTCTCTGATTCCTGGGCATTACACCATGTGTATCTCCTTCCATGAAGTGGTAAATCATGAAGCTCACTATTGCCAATGAATTCATTAAGATGTTTCATTCCCCTGTCTCTCCTAGAGCAACCAACTCTTTCAATTAACAACACAATGACAAAAATTCATTTCAAATTAATATGAATATAATGATAGTCAACATCTTGATGCATGGGAACTACCAAAACATAATGACCATTAACATTAAATATCAACATTAATAGGGGGTAGAAAAGATTGACGGTATTTTGGTCTTCTTACCTCAAATAGGACCTAATAGAATAGTCAAAAACAATATGGGTTGAATGGAATAAAACTCTTAAAAAAAGGATTTATCAAAAAAGCTCTATTTTTTAATCAATTGGATATAGAGTTACAATTTTTTTTAAAAAAAACATCACCCTTAATAAAAAAATAATATTAAAATATATACCCAATTATTTATTAAATGAATTATTTGCAAAATAATAATAAACAATAAAATACAACTAGCGTTCAAAAAATAAAATGCATATCAAAATACAATGTGAATGTACACAATTTATAATTAACATATATCTAGTCTTAAAAAAACTAAACTCATACCAATGTGAACATTCACAGTACAACGTGAAAACATGAAACAAAATTGAAAAAAAATTAAAATCAACTATTCCAATTGTTCGATAGCAACAAAAATAATTGTTCAACCAATAAGTATAGTAACAAACACAACAACCACATAACTAACTTTCAAAAAAATAAAATTAAAAATATATGAATAACCTTAAAAAAACCAAACTCATACCAATATAAACATTCACACTGCAATATGAAAACATGAAACAAAATTAAAAAAAAAAAGAGTAAAAATCGACTATTCCGATTGTTTAATATCAACAAAAATGATCAACCAACAGGTATAATAACAAACAATATACAACTAATCATCAAACAATATAATAAAAAAAATCATCAAATAGTTCATTTATATTAATGTACCTTTTTAGAAAACACATGTATATAATCAATGTCGGCATAATACTGGTGAATAAACTACACAATACCAGTGACTATACAAACCGACGAAGAAACTACGGTTTGTGTGTAATAATGGCAAAAAAACGATTATTCATCACCGGTTTACCATCATCTCTATTCCGAATCCACTATCATCTCTATTGCGAATCCACTATCATCTCTATCGTCGATTTACAACTAACCTTCTCTTCCAAATTTTCTTCCATGATAGGATCTTATTGCAAAAATAATGATGAAAGAAGATTTTTTGATTAAGTGAATCATTCACATTAAGGCAAAGAAAACTGTAAGGATAATAATCTTTTATATTTGATATACAATGTTTTATACATATCATAAATGAAATGTATCAAATGGAATACAAGTCCATCAAAATGAATTTTTTACTAAATTTCTCTATACAAATTCAACACTAATTTAACATATTTAAGGCTATGTTTGGCATAAAAAGCCTGGGTTAAAATAGCCACAAAAAGAAAAAATAGGCTAAAAAGTTAAAAAGATAAAATGTTACATCCAAACCATAATTATTTTATTTTTTTCTCTCACAAAAGTCAAAAAAGTCAAAAAGTCATGAGACTTTTTAGCCCCATGCTAAAATAGCTAAAAAGCAAAAAAGTCAGAAAGCCAATCCACATCTGTAGCTTGCTTTTCGTGTTTCTTTTGGATACGACTAGCCTTACGTAGACACCCCATTTTTGACCGTCCTTAAGACTTGAGCGCTTTATTCCAAACACCCGATGATGAAAGTTATATTGTGCAATCTTTTGAATTCTTAGCGAAGAAATTTGGATTCAAGCTCTAATTCCAAACCATGCACCCCATTTTGGCCAAACTATTTTAGACCTTAAAACCCTCTCTTTCAAAATATTTTTCTAAATGTTTCTACAATGTTCTGAGGTTCGCATTTTGTTTAAATATTGCACTTTTCGATAAACCGAGTAAGGATAAGTGAAAATAAATGGAAGAGATGTGAACTCTTTCAAAAATGTTTTAAAACAATTATTTATAGGTTTGAAGTTAAAGCAAATTGGAGGAGAGAGAAGAAAACTAGTTGGGGAAGAAGTTGGGTATCAAACCGTTACGACAAAACTAAGCAACCTTCACTAAAATAGGCATATCTCTTTGCACACATAGAATTTAGATGTGAGGCTTCCACCATTGGAAAGTAGACTTCCGGGGCTTCAATTTAGACTCAAGAATGACCTAAAACCGAGTCCAAATAAAGAAGATATTCCCGTTTGAAGTCAGGCCTAAAGTGCAGTCATTGAGACCCAGCTGGGTCTATGTATAACCGGTCGTGCTTCATCAAGGCCCGACCAGGCCTCGATGAAAACTTTCTTGAGCTCTTCTTTAGGCCCAGTTGTGTGTTTTGAGGGCCGGCCGTGTGTTTGGAGGCCCGGTCGGGCCTTAATGGCATCAGACAGACAGTTGGCGGGAATTGAACAAATATCTTTGTTTGAAGATATTTTGGACCTTTTTGGCTCAAACTCTATAAATAGAACCTCTTCCTTCAGAATTCAAGGTTAGAAAATTTTCCAAAAGGCTTTGAGAGCTAAAACCATCTCCCTTACTCCTTTGATCTTCAAACCCTTTTTGAACTATACATACACAATACATAAACCATTGGAGCTTGTTCTTGGGGCTTTTTGCTAGAGTTTCAAACTAAGTTTCATAAACTTGAGGGTGCTTTGGAATCAAGCTTGTTTAACCAAAGCTTTCTCTCATCAAGAGATATAAGCTTGTCATCTTTTTCCTTGCTTTCATTTCCATCTTTTTCTATCTGTCTCTTGTGTTTATACACTGTTTTGGGTCCATTCCAAGTGCTGAAACTTGGGGTTAAAGGGCTACCAAAGGTAGAGAGGTTTAACAACCTTTCTTGCACCTTCTCCCATAGCTCATACCCATTGTTTTCCACTCTTTTCTTTGGTTTACATGCTGATTTTTAGAGTTTAAAAAGGCTGAAAATGTGATTTAAAGGTTCCAAAAGTGGAGGGATTAGCCACCCCTCCTTAGTCTTGCTTACTAGTTTTGTACCTCCTTGTTCTTCCTATCTTTTGGTGCTCTTTTAACATGATTTTAGCCACTGTTTTGAGGCTATTTTTTGGACTATTTTCAGAGGCTAAAATATGTCTTAGAAGTCCCAAAAGTGGAGGGGTTAGCCACCCCTCCTTAGCTTTGTTTACTAGCTTTGTGCCTCCTTACTTTTGGGTTTGTTTTGTGCTCTTTTAACATCATTTTAGCTATTGTTTTTTGCATGTTTAGGGGTTGTTTTAGGGCTGTCTTAGCCTTTAAAATTGTTTCATGCTTTGATTAGTTTGCTTGTTATCTCATATGTTTATATACATAGCTCATTGCATGTTTGTTCTAGTTTTCTTTAAGTAATTTCCTTATTTCATAACCTCGTTATAATAATCAACTTGCCACTCATTTCTTTCATTTGAGAGTTGTTTCAAATGGTTAATGGTTATTCAATACATGAACTATAGTTTTGAGCTGAATGGCTTAATTTCTACGGTGATTTATTGTCAATGGTGTAATCTCTTTTTCATGTTGAGAATTACTTCCCATTTGACGCTTCTCTCATTTTAAAGGACTTAATCACTATAGACAAATGGACTAATGAATGGCAATGACTAAACAAATTGGTTTAAAATTGGATCAATGCACATAAAGAAAGTGGTTGGAATTGCTTGAACTTGGCCGGATGTTATGCCAAGTTCCTTGTGTCAAGAGCTGTCACATGCTAATCCATGGCATTTTGATGATTCTTGAAGCGTCGCAACCTCCCTCTTTGAGTTTATCCCATGACAAAAGGGAGGGGTGGTCCATTTGCATTACATTTTATTGACTTTTGTCCAAAATTGAATCTGAGATCATCAAGCGATCATATTGCTCATTGATGGTTTTGGAATCAATTCCAACCCACTCTCGAGGATTGCATATGACAGAGAAGAAATGAAGGACAAACAGAGCTTGAAAATGCTCTATCTACACTGATTTTCCCTCAGAGCACAGAAACAGAGCTTTGCACCAAATTGATGCACGGCCGACCATCTGTATACCCGGTCGGCCATCAGTGATGCGACCCTTGGTGAGTAGCCAATAGTGTAGTTTTGTAGAAACAGAGGTAGTGGTTGAAGGTGAAATAGAGTTAGTCTGGGCAGACAGAGTAGTTTTTAGGCGATGTACATGCAACTTTCATCCATCTTCCATTGTGTCTTTATCAATTGCAATTAATTATTTCATTAGTGTTATTAGTTGTGAATAAATTGTGTTGTAATATTTAATTAGCCTAATTAGTTGTAGCTAATTAGTTTGTGTTGTAATATTTAGCTTAGCCTAGTTAAATTCTTAATTAATTAGCTTAGATAGTTAGTTAATTATTCATTTCAAGTGTTATAATAAATTAGTTAATTAGTTTAGCTGTTTATTCAAGTTTTGTAATAATTAGCTTAATTGGTTTAGCTTAGCTTGGTTAGCTAGATTATTCATTCGGACTCTCCTTCGTGAGAGCGTAATGTAATAATGTGTATGTCTTCCAACCCCGCGTCTTTCTCCCTTTTATTTACCCGCTTTTGATGGTTATTTTAGGGACATGTTTCAATTAGCATACCTTATGCTTTATGTTTGCATCCATTCATTTATATTGTATGCACTGAGACTCGACGCATCATTCAAACTGCATTGTCATTTCAATACTTCGATGAATACATGTTTAAAACGCATGCTCTCAAATTGTTGCAAATTCCATCTTAGTAGCCAAGCCTATTAATTGCATATTGCATGTGTTGCATTAGGCATCTAACATAGTTAGGAATCATATATATATTTTTAACTCATATCTTCTTAGCTTGGAGACCTAGGTGAGTTTTTATGTTTTAGCATATTTTCATGATTGTGAATGTTGCTATGACTAGCATGCTTACCATGAAGCTAAATGCTTAAATGCTAAACCGCTTGAATGCCTGTGGATGAAGACTTGTTGTTTGAATTGGAACAATTTAACAAATGTATGTTTTAAGCCCACTTTGTTAAGTGGCAAATCATGTTTTAAGCCCGCTATGTTTGGTGGCAAATCCGCAAACTTTAAGCCCACTTGAGGTGGCAAATTCAAACCATTTTCGCAAACAAACATGAGTTGAATTATTCCAACTTGAGCACACTAGTCTATACTTGCTTGTGCACACCACATAGTAATGCTAGTTTAATAAACCGGAACAAGAGCACATAATGTTGATAAAAAATCATATCATGATTAATAGAGGCCAATCTTTGATCGGGCGAGTGGGGGTGCTCAATTCATGACCTTCCCCTCTCGTACCTAAGTTCCCCACCCGAGACAACTTTGGTGATGATGGACACGTGGCCTTTGGCACGAGTCATGGGTTTCTTAAATTTCCCCCCAAAAAATATTTAGGTGGCGACACTGTATTTGGTAAAGCAGTCTAATTTTGGCATTTTTTATTCAAAATCATTTTTCCAAAACGATTTGGACTCTTTGGTGTTTATCAATTTCATATTGTACTTGTGAGATTAGATTCAGAACCGCTGGAGTCTGAATTGTAGGGCTTTCTTTCAAACCTTCCGAAAGGGGGCGCAAAAAAGGCGAGCTACAGTTTCTGGTGACTCTACTAGGGATTTAGAGAACTTGACTCGAACTCATGATATGACATTTTATCTACACTTATGTGTTTTTTTGCATTTACATTTGCATTGGTGCGCCTAAGTCGCTGTGTTTGCCATTTGCTATTCTTGGACGGTTTGCTAGAGGCATGCCTAAAAGCTTGCCAAAAGGCTGACCGTTTACGGGCTCTGCCACGATGGGAACACAACCCTTGGATCTGGACTACCGCTGTACCACTTGATCCTCCTTTCACTTCTCAGTGTTAGGTGTAAGAGGTATATTAGGTAGTCTTGCTGAGGTACCCCTTTTGACTAATCGGCCTAGCTGCATATAGTAAAGCCATAGAGACTGTTCCAAACTAGGACAGGATGCTTACTCGAATGCAGGATTGCGTGAAACCACTTTGTTTGAATAGTGAACCCTAGCTTCTGACAAAACTAGGGCAGGGTAACCTTATCTCCTCATAGGGGTGTTTTGGCTCTCACTTAACTGGTATGTGCTTTATAGTGAAACTGTACATGGATGTGCATATCAGTTGTCAAATTGGTATCTATTTTGGGGCAGCATTCAGTAGAGAGCACAATCATTCAGTTGTGATCATATCCATTCTAGTGAAATTGGGTTGAGATGCTGTTTGTTTTCTCTTTTGCTAGATAGTCCTGGAACCATAGCTTCAGAAGGCTCCGATATCCCCCGGGTACTCTAGACTTGTATCGATAGACTTTGTCAAGTCAGAATTTGTTCAAAGGCAACCAGAGTTTACCTCACTCCCACCAGTTACAAGATGAAGGTGGTTCAGGCAGAATTCACTAGTGTAGTTTCTACAACAGCCACCCCTCAGTTCACCCGAGTCTAGTCTGGTCTGGGAACAATTGTTTGTATTTAGCTCAGCACGAGATCAATCACCCATTTCCATGGCTCAGTATCCCCTAGCCGGTGTGGAAGAACTGATATAGCACCTGCAACAGACAGTTGAGTCACTGCAACAGGATGTAGTTTGTCAGGCTAAAGTCACGACTCGTCAGGCCGAAGTGATAACCCGGCTACAATAACAACAGCCATAGTCGGCCGCGGCTTCTGCATCTCATGCACCTCCCACAGGTAACGTGACACCCAGAGCCACTACCCATATTGCTAATGTTTAAGAGACCCAAGGCAATCCGGCGGAGCCAGTCCCAGCATAGGCCTCTAAAGCTCCTGTCTATCAAATCGAAGCTCCGTTTGAACTTGAGGTTGACCCAATTACACTTAAGGTCAATAAACCGGAGAAGTTATTCAAACGAGCACAAGGAGTGAACTCCATCTTGGATTTAGGGGACAGGTATACTGAATCTGCAGTTACCTTACCGGAGCAGTTTAAAATGCAGCATATCGACCGCTTTGACGGCTCTGGAGACCCAATGGTGCACCTCCGCCTGTTTTTTGATATCTTGAGGCTGATGGGTTTGACCCCAGCCTAGAAGTTGTCACTAATCGGCTGAACCATGTTTGGGATAGCCATAATCTGGTATGCGAAATTGGAGGACTCTGTGAAATAGAACTGAGAAGAGATGGCTGAGGCCTTTATTGCTCAATACTCCTACAACACACAGATCGAGGTCACAACTCGTGATCTCGAAGCCACCCACCAAGAGCTAAAGAAGGGTTTCTCAGAGTTTGTGATGAGATGGAGAGCGAAGGCCTCGATGATGACTATAAGGCCTTCCAAAAAAGATCAGATCAGGATGATTGTTCGGAATCTGCATGGCATGTTGCTACAGAAGATGATTGTTTTACCTCTGTTTGCCTTTCTAGAGCTTTATGAAATGGGGGTTCAAATCAAGGATGCCATCAAGCAAGGGATCTTTGTGGGAGATAATGAGCCTTTGAAGAAGAATGTTGTTTGCAGTTCCAATGCTACTACTAATGGTAGCACAACTGCGAAATGCTCAGAAGTAAACACTATTACCACTCCCCTCAATGGCCAAAAACCAACCACTTCAACTCAGCCCCAAGCCCGAAATTTCTATCCTCTTTACATAAGTCTCCTTCAAGCTTTGAAAATGCTGTGAGAAAAAGGGAACCTAGAACTCCTAGAACCCCGACCCCTTCAAAATCCTCTTCTACCAAGATACGACCCAGCTAAATACTGTGCTTATCATCAACAGCATGATCATGATACAAACCATTGCATCCATCTCCGTCATAAGATTTGGGATCTTATTGACGAAAAGATCATGGCTCCACCAAAAGGACATCAGGCCACCACTAACCTATTACCTCCGCATCTCAATCTAATCCATACATTGCCATCTACCTACAACCCCAGCATACATCACCCCAGCCTATTTACCCAAGCTTGAGGTGTTCATTCCAGAAAGCATGGACTTGTGTATGATGGATGCACTTAAACCCCAATCATCTCAAACCCACAAACCTACTACTTCTGAGCTAATGATCATGATTGAAGATCTTCAGAGAACTGTGGCAGATCTAGCCTTTGGGATATTGGCTCCGTCATCGACCACATCACATACCAGGAATTTCATGTCAAAAGGCTTCCCAATCTTGGGACGGGCTGTATTTGAAGAAGGCTAATCCCTTAGCAAAATGGAGGCAAATGGAAAAAACAAGGTAGGGGCAGGCATTGGTTCCCATGAACATCTTCAGTGGGCTGTTGAGGCTTTGAAAGTAGAAGGGCTGAACAAACAGCAAATGGTTGCAGTTGTTGCAAAGACTGTGGATGACACTTTTGCCACTCAGGGTGAGAGCATTCTGAATCAATAAGCAAACTGGGAAAAGGGATGTCGTACCAGAAACACCCCTTTCAGCTTTAATCCCACACCCATAAGAGATCATCAAACCTAGTCAACACCTGTCAAACCTGTCAGAATTGGTAACCGCACCTTCAATCCCCTGTACATGACTTTGTCCAAAGCTCTCCAAATCTTTATAGGACAAGGCCGTCTCAAACCCCTTCACCCTCAGCCTCTCTCGGATCCCCTTCCAGCCAGGCATAATGCTGCCAAGTACTGCGCGTTCCATCAACAAACCGGTCATGACACTAACGGTTGTTATTATCTTCGCCATGAAGTTCAAGATCTGATTGACAATGAGGTCAACGTCACACCAAGTCCTGCAAAGTCTATCAGTATTGGATCGATGAACTTGGGGGATAATGTGACTATGTGATCGGTGGATGAACCACCTGCTGATGGCACTCATTTTACTCCAGATGGTGGATGACATGCACTGTTTTGAGCAATTTGTGAATACTGTTTATTTTACTTTTTGACTTGGGTATTGGGTTAGTCTTGTTGTGTTGTATTGAATTAGTCGAGTCAGTCCTGTTGTGTTAGAGTCAGGTGATTTTGGGGGTGTTACCTCGGACATCATATCACTTGCTTGTTTTGTGTTTGTCTTTTCCACTTTTTCTTTTGAGTCTGTTCCTACCATTGAGCCTGAAGTTCTAAATGAGATGGCAGTAATTGACCAAAACTGTGCCTTTTTTTGTGCCTTGAAATCATTGCATTGACCTAAGTTTTTTTAAAACTTTTCTAACACTGTAATGAAAACAAAGAGGGAGGAATTTCTCGGGATTTGTAAAAATTGGATCAATTGAGAGAAAGAAAGGCATGCGAAGCCCTTAATAAATGAGATCATGTTTGTTAATGTGAGTACTGAAAAGGATCTTGGCTTGATCCAGATTAGTTCTACATTGTCTTCAGAGGAGCCTGAGTGACTAGTCACTTTATTAAAAGATTTCAAAAAAATGTTTTGCGTGGTCCTATGAAAACATGCGTGGAATCGCTCTCAAGATTGTATAGCATAGGATCACTCTCGGCCTCGAGACTCGACCCCTTTTGCTTTCAAACCCTGAACTTTGACTCAGAATGTTCATCGATCAACCAAAAAGGTTTGTATGGTCAGATTGGAAGCAGCTCTTGAACTAGGGGCAATAAGGTTAGATGTGATCAAAGGAAGCTTGCAAAGTTAGATCAGAATTAGCCCTTAAACGAGGGGAAAAAATGTCAGATGTGCTCGAAGATTCAAACATGGGTCATTCTGCAAATCAATGGAGATCGGCAATAAAGCCCAAATCCCACGAATGGAGAAAATAAAAGTTTTGCTGAAGGACAATCGAGTTCCTATCCACAACACTAGGTGAAAATTCAGACCCCAATTGGATGGGCTCTTACATCATCAAGACTATTTAGTCAGAAACAGTAGCCATTCTCCTGAATTTAGATGGCTTAGAGATCCTACGACCAATCAACATGAACAAGTTAAACTTTTCTATCCTTGAGAGGCTCGCTGGGCTGAAAACCCGAAAGGGCGACCCAGGCAAAAGTTAGAGCAGAGAAAAGAAAAAAAGAAAAAAAGAACAAAAATGAAAAAATAGAAATGGAGAAAAATGAAAAAGAAAAGAGAAAAGAGAAAAATAAAAAAGAACAAAGGAAAATGAAAATGAAAAAAAATATCTCAGAAGGTTGAAAACCCAAAAGAGCGACCTTGGCAAAAGTTAGAGCACAAAAGGAGAGTGTCAACACCCGAGTGAACCTCAACTCGGAACTACGTACGGCCTGATTCCCATCTTTGGGATACGTAGGCAACTTCATCCTGAAGTTCAGCCCCAACCATTTTCAACCTTCTTGTCGCATCCATGTTGATTGGCTTATCCTTGTTCAAACTCAGCTATCTTATCCATGTGCAAATTGGTTCATCTTCATTCAAAATCGGTTGTTATATTCCGTTGGAAGATTCAGCTGCAAGATAATTCAAGTTTAGATCTGAGGTTGTGCATCTCAGGAGTTAATTCCTCGTTGGTTGGGTAGTGGCCATTTGCAAACAGTTTTGAGGATTTGTAATGAGGTTGACTAATTTTCTCAGAAATTATTCTATTTTTCCAAAACTGGACCATTTCTTGGACTCAAAAAAGGAAAAATTTCAGTGCTCACAACCTAACTTGCATGATTTCAAATAAAAAGATCGAACAAGTATGTTAATCTAACTCTCATGTTGGTAAAAATTGTTTTAGTAGAAGCCAAAAACAGAAAATGGACAAAATAATAAACTAGGGGCACAGTTGAGTCAAGTTTTCTGTCTTTTCCCCTTTATCAATGCACTCGCCAGAAAAGGGCACAACTGAAGCTAACAATAGAGGGCCGAAAGCTCTCTCATCCTCCAAGCAGTGAGGTATCAAGCTTAGTGCGAAGCACAGACTGGAAATGGAGTAAGATATTCGCTCCCCTCAGAAAGTCCATATCTTCCAGCTTATCCATCAACCACATCTGGGAAGGGATAAAAAATAAAAGAGATTAAAGAATAGAAAGATGTGCGCTGAGAGAAAAAGTAAGGAAATAGATTTTCAGAGAAAACAGAGATTGTGTGCCACAGTGATGTGAGAATCACAAACAAGAAAAGGTGGGAAACAATACCTGGAGAAACTATGGGCTCCCTGTGAACCGAGAGGTCTCTCGCCATTGAAACACATCCAAGTGTTGTGTTTGTTGTTTTTGTTTGTCTCGATTCTTGTTTTGAGTCGTTTCGAGTGTAAATATTTGCGTTTAGGTTATTTTACTTTGTTTTCCTTTGTTGAGTTGTTTAGACTTTGGTCAGTCGTACGCTCAATACCTGGTTAAGAACTCATTTCTCAATTTCAATTTCAAAAATAAATCGTTTTGTGCTCAGAGTGCTGTGCCATTCTCCATGTTTGCACAAAATATGATTCTTTCTTTCATAAACTGCAGGGTTTAACCCAGGTCATGTGAGAATAATAGAACAAGGACCTATCTAAAGCTATATAGGTTCTGGACTGCAAAGTAAAAGAAAAGAGGGAAAATTTGGAGCATCTGAGTTTGTTTCAACCTCAAAAAATTCTGAGATTGCATTTTGAATGCACCTTCTCAGGCGTTGTCTTTTTTGCGGAGTATGAGTGTACCTCAACCTCAAGCTCAAGCCTGTTTAAAGCTAGAATGGCGATCAGAACTGCTCTCCCTGAGTACCATTCCCTGCCAAAGGCGTCTTGGCTGTGTTTTGTAATAAGTTCTGAGAGACCAACTGCAACGGTGGAAATTAGAGTTCGAATGGCAATGCCTAGAACACAAAGGTTTGGAATTTCCGAGACTAAAGTCTGGTTTAAATACCTAGGGGTGTGTCCTCGGCTTGAAATTTGTATGGCAGCTCCATAGATTGAGATAGCATGTGTGCACCTCAATTTTGGATACTGAACCAACCTAGTCTGTCACCCCGTTGAAGAATAGGGAAAGTTGTGAATATGATCAGGAAGACAAGCGACATTCATGGCTTCTACATACTGAGGTCACCCCTTGTCAGCATTTGAGGGCCTTTGTACTGAGAGTTGAAGGTAAGAGTTCGAAAAACACAAAGGGGAGATCCTTGTCAAAGTAGAGCGGTTCATCGTCACTTACTCCATGAGGTGCTTGCTAAAGTGCCGCTTTGTTTGTTTATTGTATTTCTCTAAGCATCATGCACTACATTGTTTGTAACATGTATCATATCATCGCACATATTGCATTTATTTGCATCTTGTGTCATTTTGTATCATTTATCCTTTTACACTAAGCAGCGTTTAGGATCGTTGTCCCCCGGGCTATCTCAGGATGCGTGGAACACACTCCTGACGGCTTTTCTTTGACCTCTTCTCATGATTTCGGCGTGGTTAGAGTGTCCCTTTCCTCACACGATTACAGCGTGTTTGGGAATTTATCTTAGGATGCGTGGAACGCGCTCCTGGCGGCTTTTCTTTGGACCTCTTCTCACGATTTCAGCGTGGTTAAAATGTCTATTTTCCTCACACGATTCCAGCGTGTTTGGAATTTATCTCAGGATGCATGGAATGCGCTCCTAATGGCTTTCTTTGGAACTCTTCTCACGTTTTTAGTGTGGTTAAAGTGTCCATTTCCTCACACGATTTCAACGTGTTTGGGAATTTATCTCACGATGCGTGGAACGCGCTCCTGATGGCTTTTCTTTGGACCTTTTCTCATGATTTTGGCGTGGTTAGAGTGTCCATTTCCTCACACGATTTCAGCGTGTTTGGGAATTTATCTCAGGATACGTGGAACGCGTTCCTGACGACTTTTCTTTGGACCTCTTCTCACGATTTCGGCGTGGTTAGAGTGTCCCTTTCCTCACACGATTCCAGCATGTTTGGAATTTATCTTAGCATGTGTGGAACGCGTTCCTAACAGCTTTTCTTTGGACCTCTTCTCACAATTTCGACGTGATTAGAGTGTTCCTTTCTTCACATGATTTTAGCATGTTTAGGAATTTATCTCAGGATGCGTGAAACGCACTCCTGACGGCTTTTCTTTGGATCTATTCTCACGATTTTGGCGTGGTTAGAGTGTTCTTTTCCTCACACGATTTCAGCGTGTTTGAGAATTTATCTCAGGATGCGTGGAACGCGCTCCTGACGACTTTTCTTTAGACCTCTTCTCACAATTTCAGCGTGGTTAGAGTATTCATTTCCTCACACGATTTCAGTGTGTTTGAAATTTATCTCAGGACGTGTGGAACGCGCCCCTGAGTAGTTTTCTTAGGACATCTTCTCACGATTTCAGCGTGGTTAGAGTGTTCTTTTCCTCACATGATTTCAGCGTGTTTGGAATTTATCTCAGGACGCATGGAACGCACCCCTGAGTAGTTTTCTTAGGACCTCTTCTCACGATTTCAGCGTGGTTAGACTGTCTTTTTCCTTACACGATTTTAGCGTGTTTGGAATTTATCTCAAGACGTGTGGAACGCACCCCTGATTGGTTTTTTCGGGACCTCTTCTCACAATTTCAGCGTGTTTGGGATTTGTTCTTCATCCTCTCACGATTCCAGCATGGTTGGCGTATGTCACCCTATTTATCTACTACATTGTCCCTAGCATTCATTGCATCATACCGTCTTTTCCATGTTAAGCTTAGTTTGGCATATGCTCATACCTTTCCCTCGTTGAAACATGGTTCTGTCATGTGTAAGTACCCATGCTGCGCTAAGGCCAATATTGATGGTGTCAACACCTTTCTGTGTTAGACGTGGTCTGTTTTGTGTCCATACCTTTTCTAGGTCAAATGTGGTTCAACCTGCGCCTTATTCACTGCATCCATTGCATTCATTGCATTGTACTTTGTCTTGTTGCATTTAGCATTTAGGATCATTATCTTTCCCCAATAGATCATTCTTCACTTATATCATCCCACCCAATTATTTGTACTCTTTCTCTTTTTACGAAAACATAGTTCTGCATGTGCATGCGCCTATTCTGTAAGAATTGTGGTTAGAGTGCTCCCGCACCTTTTCTATATAAAACGTAGTTTGATTTGCATCGCCAAACCTTTATGATATTTGTGTGGTTTTGCACTACTTGTGGTTTGATGATTTCGTCACATTATATATCATTTGCATGATTTCGTTACATTGTATATCATTTACATTGTTTTGTTACATTGTGTATCATTTTTCATCTGGCCTCTAAACTACGCTGGTTTGATTCCTTGCGACGGGATACGTAGGCAACCCTCAGGTTCAACCAACTGCATCTGCATTTTGTTTGTTTGCCCAAGACTTACGACCTCGTCAAAATGGGTCGTCTCTGGGCTTTGACATTCATTCACGTTATTTCATGATTTTGAGCTCTGTTAAAGAGGGGCAACTATAGACACCCAATTTTTGACCGCCCTTAAGACTTGGGCGTTTTATTCTAAACACCCGATGATGAAAGTTACATTGTGTAATCTTTTGAATTCTCAGTGAAGAAATTCAGATTCAAGCTCTAATCCCAAACCTTGCACCCCATTTTGGCCAAACTATTTTAGACCTTAAAACCTTCTCTTTCAAAATATTTTTCCAAATGTTTTTATGATGTTCCGAGGCTCGCATTTTGTTTAAATATTGCACTTTTCGGTAAACCGAGTAAGAATAAAGTGGAAATAAATAGAAGAGAGGTCAACTCTTTCAAAAATCTTTTAAAACTCTTATTTATAGGTTTGGAGTTGAAAAAAATTGGAGGAGAGGGAAGAAAACTAGTTGGGGAAGAAGTTGAGTATCAAACCGTTAAGACAAAACTGAGCAAATTTCACTAAAGTAAGAATATCTCTTTTCACACTTAGAATTTAGATATGAGGCTTTCACCATTGTAAAGTAGACTTTCGAGGCTTCAATTTAGAATTAAGAATCACCTAAAACCGAGTTTAGATGAAGGAGATATGCCCGTTTGAAGTCGGGCCTGAAGTGCAGTCATTGAGACCCTGCCGGGTCTATTTATAAGCGGCCGTGCTTCATCGAGGCCCAACCAGACCTTGATGAAAACTTTTCCTGAGCTCTTCTTTAGGCCCGACCAGGCCTCGATGGTGTCAAATAGACAGCAAGCGGGAATTGAACAAATATCTTTGTTTGAAGATATTTTGGAACTTTTTGGCTCAAACTCTATAAATAGAACCTCTTCCTTTAGAATTCAAGGTTAGAAAATTTTCTAAAAGGCTTTGAGAGCTAAAACCATCTCCCTTACTCCTTTGATCTTCAAACCCTTTTTGAACTATACATACAAAATATATACACCATTGGAGTTTGTTATTGGAGTTTGTTCTTGAAGCTTTTTGCTAGAGTTTCAAACTACGTTTCATAAACTTGAGGGTGCTTTGGAATCAAGCTTGTTTGACCAAAGCTTTCTCTCATCAAGAGGTATAAGCTTGTCATCTTTTTCCTTGCTTTCATTTCCATCTTTTCCTATCTTTCTCTTGTGTTTATACACTGTTTTGGGTCCATTCCAAATGCTGAAACTTGGGGTTAAATGGCTACCAAAGGTAGAGAGGTTTAACAACCTTTCTTGCACCTTCTCCAATAGCTCATACCTATTGTTTTCCCACTCTTTTCTTTAGTTTACATGCTGATTTTTAGAGTTTAAAAATGCAGAAAAATGTGATTTAAAGGTTCCAAAAGTGGAGGGGTTAGCCACCCCTCCTTAGTCTTGCTTACTAGTTTTGTACCTTCTTGTTCTTCCCTATCTTTTGGTGGTCTTTTAACATGATTTTAGCCACTATTTTGAGGCTATTTTTTGGACTATTTTCAGAGGCTAAAATATGTCTTAGATGTCCCAAAAGTGGAGGGGTTAGCCACCCATCCTTAGCTTTGTTTACTAGCTTTGTGCCTCCTTACTTTTGGCTTTGTTTTGTGCTCTTTTAACATCATTTTAGCTATTGTTTTTTGCATGTTTAGGGGCTGTTTTAGGGCTGTCTTAGCCTTTAAAATTGTTTCATGCTTTGATTAGTTTGCTTGTTGTGTCATATGTTCATATACATAGCTCATTGCATGTTTGTTCTTGTTTTCTTGAAGTAATTTCCTTATTTCATAACCTCGTTATAATAATCAACTTGCCACTCATTTCTTTCATTTGAGAGTTGTTTCAAATGGTTGATGGTTATTCAATACATGAACTAGAGTTTTGCGCTGAATGGCTTAATCTCTACGGAGATTTATTGTCAACGGTGTAATATCTTTTTCATGTTGAGAATTACTTCCCATTTGACGCTTCTCTCATTTTAAAGGACTTAATCACTATGGACAAATGGACTAATGAATGGCAATGACTAAACAAATTGGTTTAAAATTGGATCAACGCACATAAAAAAAGTGGTTGGAATTGCTTGAACTTGGCCGGATGTTATGCCAAGTTCCTTGTGTCAAGAGTTGTCACATGCTAATCCATGGCATTTTGATGATTCTTGAAGCGTCGCAACCTCCTTCGTTGAGTTTATTCCATGACAAAAGGGAGGGGTGGTCCATTTGCATTACATTTTATTGACTTTTGTCCAAAATTGAATGCGAGATCATCAAGCGATCATATTGCTCATTGATGGTTTTGGAATCAATTCCAACCCACTCTCGAGGATTGCCTATGATAGAGAAGGAAGGAAGGACAAACAGAGCTTGAAAATGCTCTGTCTACGTTGATTTCCCCTCAGAGCACAGAATCAGAGCTTTGCACCAAATTGATGCACGGCCGGCCATCTGTATACTCGCATGGCCATCAGTGATGCACAGTCGACCCTTGGTGAGTAGCCAACAGTGCAGTTTTGCAGAAACAGAGGCAGTGGCTGATGGTGAAATAGAGTTGGTCCAGGCAGACAGAGTAGTTTTCAGGCGATGCGCATGCAACCTTCATCCATCTTCCATTGCGTCCTTATCAATTGCAATTAATTATTTCATTAGTATTATTAGTTGTGAATAAATTGTGTTGTAATTTTTAATTAGCTTAATTAGTTGTAGCTAATTATTTTGTATTGTAATATTTAATTAGCTTAGCCTAGTTAAATTCTTAATTAATTAGTTTAGATAGTTAGTTAATTATTCATTTCAAGTGTTGTAATAAATTAGTTAATTAGTTTAGTTGTTTATTCAAGTTTTGTAATAATTAGCTTAGCTTAGCTTGGTTAGCTAGATAATTCATTCGGACTCTTCTTCGTGAGAGCGTAATGTAATAATGTGTATGTCTTCCAACCCCGCGTCTTTCTCCCTTTTATTTACCTGCTTTTGATGGTTAAATTAGGGACATGTTTCAATTAGCATACCTTATGCTTTATGTTTGCATCCAGTCATTCATATTGCATGTACCGAGGTTCGGCGCATCATTCAAACTGCATTGTCGTTTCAATACTTCAATGAATACATGTTTAAAACATATGCTCTCAAATTGTTGCAAATTTCATCTTAGTAGCCGAGCCTATTAATTGCATATTGCATGTGTTGCATTAGGCATCTAACGTAGTTAGGAATCATTCATATTTTTCTAACTCATATCTTCTTAGCTTGGAGTACTATGTGAGTTTTTATGCTTTAGCATATTTGCATGATTGCGAATGTTGCCATGACTAGCATGCTTACCATGAGGATAAATGCTTAAATGCTAAACTGCTTGAATGCCTGTGGATGAAGACTTGTTGTTTGAATTGGAACGATTCAACAAATATATGTTTTACGCCCACTTTCTTGAGTGACAAATCATGTTTAAGCCCTCTATATTTGGTGCCAAATCCACAAACTTTAAGCCCACTTGAGGTGGCAAATTCAAACCATTTTCACAAACAAACATGAGTTAAATTGTTCTAACTTGAGCAAGCTAGTCTATACTTGCTTGTGCGCATCACATAGTAATGCTAGTTTAATAAACCAGAACAAGAGCTCATAATGTTGATAAAAAATCATATCATGATTAGTAGAGGCCAATCTTTGATTAGGCGAGCGGGGGTGCTTAATTCATGACCTTTCTTTCTTGTACCTAAGTTCTTGAGCCGAGACAACTTTGGTGATGACGGACACATGGCCTTTGGCACGAGTCATGGGTTTCTTAAATTTTTCCAAAATAAAATATTTAGTTGACGACTCTGTATCTGGCAAAGTAGTCCAATTTTAGCATTTTTTTTATTCAAAATCATTTTTCCAAAATGATTTGCCGGATTTAGACTCTTTGGTGTTATCAATTTCACATTGCGCTTGTGAGATTAGATTCAGAACCGCAGGAGTTCGGACTGTAGGGCTTTCTTTCAAACATTCCGTAAGGGGGCGCAAAAAAGGCGAGCTACATCCTACAGTTCGGACTCCCGTGGTTCTGAATCTGATTTCACAAGTGCAATGTGAAATAGATAGACACAAATGAGTCAAAATCTGACAATTCTTTTGGAAAATCGATGTTTGCATCAAATGTCAAAAATAGATTGCTTTGCCATATTTCAGAGTGCCACTTAAATATTTTTGAGAAATTTAGGAAACCCGAGACTCGTGCCAAAGGCCACTTATTCGTCATCACAAAGTGTCTCTGCTCGGGAACTTAGGTACGAGAGGGGAAGGTCATGAATTGAGCACCCCACTCGCCCGATCAAAGATCGGCCTCTACTAATCATGATGTGATTTTTATTTACATTATATGCTCTTATTCCGATTATTAGACTAACATTACTATGTGTTACACACAAGTATAGACTAATTTGTAAAAATTAGAGCATTTTGATTTCATGTTTGAAAATTGTCTTGAATATGTACCACTTGAAAAAGTGATCTCATATGTATATTCATCAAAAATCCCAATTTAAGCAATTAGCCTTCATCTACGGGCATTCAAAATAGTTATATCACTTAAGCACTTAGCCTCATGGAAAGCATGCTCAATATGGCAACAATGACACACAATGCAATATGCTAAAACACAAAATGCTCACCTAGTACTCTGAGGTAAGCCAAGCAAAGCAAAATAATTAAAAAATATGCATGTTCCTAAACAATACAATGTGACTAATGCAACACACACATTTATGCAATTTTATAGGCTCGGCTATGAGCATGGAAAGTGATCCAATCCAAGACATGTGATAAATCACGTATTCAAGCAATGAAATTGAATTTTGACATTGGTTAGTATGATGAGCCGAACCCAAATGCATGTGAGACGAGTGTATACAAACATGAGAATGCTAAGTAAAATGATGCTTTATACTACCATCATAAGCGGAGAAATAAAAGGGAGATAGAAATGGGAGTTGGAAAACACACACAATTATTACATATTTGCCTTCGTGCAAGAGAGTCCGAATCGATGTCTGAATGTCCAAAATAAACTAACCACTACAAATTCGACTGAATGAATTACATAACTAACTAACTAAGCTGTTACAACAAGGATCTCTAGAATGAGCGACAAGCTAGTAATCTAAATTAACTAGCTATGTAACTATAACAATAATGAGAGCATTAATTTACAATTTACAAAGGAAGCACAAGGATGACATGCACGCGATGGTTTCAGAAGCAGCTCTGCCTACCTTCCTTGGAATCTGCCCTATTTCACCTTCAGCCACTACCTTTTGTTTCTGCAAAAACACACCGTGTACCAAACATTGAAGGCCCGCCAGTCCCTAATAAGGCCTGACCGGGCCCAAATAAGGCCGATCGTGCCCTAATTTTGTTCAAAACCCTATTTTTGTGCTCTGAGGTGAAAACAGTACAGATAGAGTTATTTCTGAGCTCTGTTTGTCCCTCTTACTTCTCTGTCATGGAAAGCCTCAAGAGAAGGATGAAGTCGTTTCCAAAACCATCAATGAGCAAGTTGCTTGCTTGATGATTTCAGTCACGATTTGGACAAAAATCAATGAATGCAATGACTAACACCCACTTTTCCCTCTTATCATGGAGTGAACTCAAAAAGGGAAGTAGAGACGCTTTATGGGACGTCAAAACACCATGAATTGATGTGTGAAGGCTCTTGACACAATAGACTCGGCATAATCTCCGGCCGAACCCAAGCGATCTTATTCATTTTCTTTATGCTGGTTGGTCCAATTTTAAGCCAATTTCATTAGTCTTGTCCATTCTTTAATCCATTTGTCCAAAGTAATGATTAAGTTCACTAAATGAGAAGAACGTCAAGCGAGAGGTACTCCTAAATATGAAAGAGAGACCATGCCTTTGACGATGAACCTCCGTAGAGATTAAGCCATTAAGCATAGGTCTCTAGCTCATATTTTGAATAACCATCGATCGGTTGAAATAACTCTCAAACAAGAGAAGAAAAGAAGAAAGGGGAGAGGTTGCAGACATGATTGCGAGATTGATTATTAAAATAAAACTCTTGACATGAAAACCAAGCAAAGAAGAGCCATGGACAATACAACACAACAAGTAAGATATGAGGACTTACAATACAACAAGCAAATATTCAAAGCATAAACTAATTTACCAAATTAGGACAGCCCTAAATAGCCCCAAACCATAAAAAAAAAAAACAGCAGCTAAAAGTGTGTTAAAAGTACACAAAAAGATAGACAAAAGCAAGAAGACACAAACTAGTAAACAAAGATAATGAGAGGTGGCCAACTCCTCCACTTTTTGAAACCTTAAACCATGTTTTCCAGCCCTTTCTAACCTCTAAAAATCAGTTTGAGAACTAAAGAAAAGAGTGTAAAAACAAGGGCTTGAGTTATGAAATAAGGTGCAAGAAAAGGTGTTAACCTCCTCTACCCTTTGGTAGCTATCCAAACCCAAGTTTAAACACTTAAAATAGACTCAAGACAACACAAAGATACAGGAAATAGATAGCAAGAGATGGAAAAAGAAGTAAGAGAGAAAGTGGTAAGCTTATACCTCTAAAAAAAAAGCAAGCTCTTGTTTGGTAACATAAACTTAGTTCAAGTACACTCTTAAACTTGAATTGTGATGTACAAGCCTCAACCAAGGCTCTAAGGTTATGATCTAAGGTGGTATATGGTGTATAGATATTAGTCAAGAGAGATATGCTTGCTAAAAGGTGACTCGTATAGGAAGAAAGAGCTCTTTCTTGTGTGTATAGGCTCTTTAGAAATTGTTGAACCCTCAAAATAGAGATATAACCTTGTTTTTATAAAATTTAAGCAAAATAGGTCGAAAATATCTTCAAAAATGGACAGTTGGCCCATTCCCGCCCAGAACAGTGTTTATTGCCAGCAAGGCATGGCTGGCTCTCAATAGGGCACGTCTGGGCCCTAATGTGCTGCCCTATTCCTTTATTTTAAACTTAGTGTAAGGTGGCACAATGTTCAAAAATGAACCTCTGAGGTAAGAATAAGGTAATTAAGAAGGTTTTGGGATTATTTCGGGACTCGACCTTGGATTCCTTCACCGAGAACTCGAATCACACAATGTAGTTTTCATTATCGAGTGTGCTGGACCAAGTGCCTAAGTCTTATGGGTGGTCAAAATGAAATGTCTACAGTTGCCCTTCTTTGACAGAGCTCAAAGTCATAAAATGAAGTGAGTGAATGTCAAAGCCCAGAGATGACCCATTTGATGTGGCTGTAAGACTTGGGCAAGAAAATAAACCAAAATACAAATACCAAAGGTTGAACCTGAAGGTTACTTACGTATCCCTTTTGCGAGGAATCAAACTTGAGTAGTTCAAGGGCAAAATGCAAAATGATATGCAGAAAACATAACTTATGATCATGCAATGAAACATTCACATGTATGCTAACAAGTGATAAAACAATGCAACAAACGATAACAGGAATACAACATTTGAACAAAAGGATAAATCTAAGCAAAACAAACTAAGCCACGTCTCACGCGGAAAGAAGTGAGTAAATAAACACATCTCACGTGAGAGGGTATAGGGAGTACGAACCAAACTATGCCTCACATAGAAAGGATATAAGAAAATGCAGACCTTACTACAGCTCACGTAGGCATGGTAAAAAAGGATACAAACCAAACTATGTCTGTAACAACCCCGACCCATGATTAGCGCTAATCCATGCTTAAGTATGCCTAACAAGTAATTAAGAAGAAATCCTGAGTTAATTACATGTGCATTGCATTATTTTGTGTTTATATCTGTTTAATGTAGAAAGATCTGTTCATGTTTTTATTCGGTTTACGAATTGAAGGCCTTATCAACATCCGATTCAGAAATTGACTTGATTTATGTGCTATTTAGAATTTTTAGAACATCATGGTAAGTTTAATCAAAATTCGATTTAGAACGATTAAATTGTATTAAATTAATACCCACTTAATTAACCTTAATTAATTATCATTAAGTGAGCCTATATAAGGCTTCTTATATGCCTTCACCCTTTTCTTTTCTTTATTTGAATACATTTGAGCTCACACACGCACAAGCAAAAACGTGGGAGTGAGAGACAGATAGAAGAACATTGGGAGCAAAAGTTGGGATAGGGGAGAATTTCTAGGAATTATTGGAGATTTGCAAAGAATGTGGGAATTGAAGCTTCCTCACTTGTGCAATCTAGACTCTAGGTAAGAGTTTTAGTCTTTGGCCTTGTAATGTAGTTGAATAATGTATGAAAACAAGTAAATTAGATGAATTCATGTAAGGATTGAGCTAGAATTGAAGAAAGATAAGTCATTCCATACATCCATACATATTTATAGCATTTTGAAGTTGTCTTCAAAGATTTTTTCCATGCATGTTGTAATTCTAGCATAAGTTGAAGAATTCATAACATTTCTCATCAATGGATCACATTTGATCATGTTTTAGAAGCCATAAACTCAAGTGAACACATGCATGTCATGTTCATACCATGTTTTTACATTTCAAGTTGAATTGTTGCATGTTTGACATACTTTTGGACCTTGATTTCAGGAAATGATCTTCAAACCATGATATTTTACAAGTTCCTAGATGTTCTCCAAAATTTTGGCCCAAGAAAATGAGTTTTGGGATGTAGAATTCGAGCTTGGAGTTGGAGAACGCAATCTGGAAATTCCAGATTTTGCACTTCCCCTCGAACGTCAAATTCTACGCTTGAGCAGCAACCCTGTAATCTTGCATTTTTGCTCGAGCGACCAGAAGTCTGCTCAAGCGTGAAATGCATGCTCTTAGAAGTTCATGTGTTTTTACAGATCACTCGGGCGACGAAAGTCATGCTCGAGCAAAAGTTTGAGTCTCACTCTTGAGCGAGGATCGAGCGTTCGTCGAGCGTGAAAATCAAACAACCAGTACTTTTTCAAAGTTTGCAGAACGCTCGAGTGAAGGAAGTTACGTTCGAGCGGACCCTTACATTTTGCATGTCCGCTCGAGCGAGGAAAGCCAAGCTCGAGCGTGGATTCTATTTTCAGCAAGTTTTGAAAAATGTTTTCAAATACATTTTAGCACCCTCATTCCATCTTAGGCATTTCTAGGCCAAGATTAAAATACTATAATGAGGATAAGGGCTAGAAACACACTAAGGACAAATGAAATAAGTTACGTATAATCCGAGTGTGTATTTCAATGTATGTATTTGTCATATTATGTAGGTCACGTGCCTCAAGTTAAATGAATTGCCTACTCTACTCGTCTATTTGGAGCCACCGTTTATCTATGAGTAATGACTTAGTAAAGCTATATTAAAGTTAAATTATTTTCTATATATGGAATAAGATTTGTCCTATGAATGCTATGTTTATGCACTATGAATGATTGTTCATCTCTAATATATATATATATATATATATATATATATATATATGACATTAATGCTATGACTCTAGTATGCTATCTGTACCCATAGTGGAGGTTCCTCAATGAAATTGGCATGTTATCTGTACCCGGCTAGAGGTTCCTTTATAGGACTAGCAAGTTATCAGTACCCAGTCCGGAGGTTCCTTTATGGAACTAACAAGTTATCCGTACGAGACCGGAGGTTCCTTTATGGAACTAACAAGTATGATCTATGATGTTTTGTATATGATCTGTTAGCGCTAACGGATGAACTATGAATGATCAAGCATGATTCTAGAATTATATATATATATATATATATATGCATTGAATGAGATCACGAATACGAATTGGTTCTATGCATGGATTTAATTACGGGACATCATTCATTTAACCCTTTACTTTGTTATTATTCACTGGGTTCCCGCTCACTATTTATTTTATATATGTAGGTGATCAAACACGTGACCAGGCTTAGAGTTGAGGACTTGGCGACTCAGTTTTTGGTCAGCCAGCCTTAGTACCTCCCAAGGAGGTTCCCAGTCAAGTCATGTTTAGAGGCTGTGTTTTTTTTTTTTTTTTTTTTTTTTTGTTTTTGTTTTTTGTTGTGTGTGTGTGGATGTATAAGACTTAATTTTTTTTGACTTACAAAAAGGTCTTCTGTTGTATGTACATGAAATAGCATATAAATACTGTATTTTAGTTTTAAGGTTTAAAATTATCTGTCCCATGTACGTTTTCACAGCTCAATAGTCAATGTATATTTTATATATTTACTTCCGCAGCCCCTAATTATATGTTATTCTGTTAAGAGGCCTTTGGTAATCCAAGGATTACTAGCCGGTTACGACGCTAAACCTATAGGGCAGGTTTGGGTCGTGATAATGTCTCACGTAGAGAAGGCGAAAAGCTCCATGCCAAACTGCGCCTCATACAGAGAGAGTGGAGGGTGGTGTGAACAACAGGCGCACCTGCTGTTTTTAACTGAGTAATTGAGATTCTAACGCATCTCATGCAAGAGGAGAAAAGGTGGTGTAAACAACAGGCACACCTGTTGTTTCTAACCATGGGAACAATCCAAATACGTCTCACGCGAGAGGAGGGAAGGTGGTATGAACAACAGGTGCACCTGTTGTCTTTAACCGAATAATTAAGATCCTAACGCGTTACACACGATGGAAGGAAAAGTGGTGTGAACAACAGGCACACCTGCTATTTTTAACCAAGGGAACAATCTTAACGCGTCGCACGTGATAGGAGAAAAAGTGGTGTGAACAAATATGCGCACCTGCTAGTTTTAATTGAATAAAAACAATCCTAACGCGTCGCACGTGATGGGAGGAAAAGTGGTGTGAACACCAGGCACACCCAATGTTTTTAACCGAATGGAAACAATCCTAACGCGTTGCACACGATAAAAGGAAAGGTGGTGTGAACATCAGGCACGCCCAATGTTTTTAACCGAATGGAAACAATCCTAACGCGTCGCACGCGATAGGAGGAGATGTGGTGTGAACACCGGGCACGCCCAATGTTTTTAACCCAATGGAAACAATCCTAACGCGTTGTATACGATAGGAGGAGAGGTGGTGTGAACACCGGGCATGCCCAATGTTTTTAACCAAATGGCAACAATCCTAACACGTCGCACGCGATAGGAGAAGAGGTGGATCAATAAAAGAAGCAAACAATTCAAAACTTGACACAGCGAGATCGGAAGGCCTCAGAAAATAAAGCCCGTTGAGAAAACCCAATTCAGGGTCCAAAGTTGAAACGCAAATTTACGAAGAGTTAAACATGAATTTAACAAACTTACAGAAAATCAAAACAATCGGAGTGATACTCGAATAGGTTGCCAATTTTTTTTTTCTTTTTTCTTTCACATACGAAATAACAACATGAATTACGAATTACAAAACAAATAATGAAATAATGGATTAATTTATGAAACTAAGCAACAAAAACAACAAATAAGTATGGAACAAGTAACTAATCAAAGCAACCAAACAAAACAAGAACAAAACCTATTCCTTTTTTATTCTCTCAATTTAGTTATCTTCCATTTTCCCTATTTTTTTCTTTTTCTTTTCTTCCTTTCTCTTTTTTGTTTTTTTTCCCCTTCTTTTTACTATGTTTCTTCTTTTTTCTCTCTTTTCTTTTTTTTCTTTTTTTTTCTTCTTTTCTTCCTACTTCTCTCATTTTTCTCGTTTCTCCTTATTCTTTTTTTCCTTTTTTCCACTCTTTCTAAATTCATATCGAAGCCCAATATTGAAACAAACAAACAAAACGAAAACAAAAAAACAAAACATAAACATAAACATAAACAAAAACAAAAAAAGTAAACTAGGTTGCATTAGGGGTCGGCCGGGCCCTAATGAAGCAGGGTCACGATAGTGACAAGGGCCAATTCGGTAAAGCCACAACCCGTGGCTGTTTTAAACACATCCCAACCTTCACATCACATACACACACAAGGTCGAAAATCCCTCCCCTCTCTCTCTAAGATTCCTCTCTCTCTAGATTTCCTTTCCTCTCGCAAAACCCATCAACCTACGTGAAATTTTTCCTTATACCCCTTTCAATCCTCTACATTTTGAACTAAAAGAAACTTGATTTGGTTAAGGTTTTGGATTCACCCTTGGTTTTCCTTAGATCCTCACACCTTTACCCACATTTTCCTTCCTCGTCCTTTGATTTTTTCCTTTCTCTTTACTTTCTCTCTCCTAGGGTTTTGGTTTTTCTTTTTTCTTTTTGCGGATTTCACTCAATCTCACTTACCCTCCTCACTTTTTGCATATTTTCTCATTTTTCCTCATATATCCCCATGGCTAGCAATGAGGTTCCCATCCTTAACCTCGTTGTGGGTATTGGTGTTGTCTTAGGTGCGGATATCGAGGCTGAGGACATTCTTGAGCCCGCGCTTCCTCCTCTTGCCGACAGGCCACTCAACACAACCACCTACCAACCACGTACACACGCTTCGACCCCAGGTGGTATCTTAAGATTCGAGGGCCTCATCTCAGGGATAGATAAGGACATTTTGCTGCGAGAGCCCACGGAGCACTTGTCCGTCGATGTCTCCACGGTAAGTAATCTTTCCTTTGTTTTGCACATATGTTGAATCTTATAAGCAAACTACTTATCAATACTGTACATGTATTGATAACATTTCCCATTTGCAGTTGATAGCTAGGAGGATTTGCAGTTATGGTTCCATATTCGGCCCTCGGCACTGGTATGAAAGGCTTCCCGTTAAGGTCCCCACACGGGTCGATGCTAACGACTTCGAGCCTTTCTGTTCAGGGCTCATACAGATGAGGGCTGAGCCACTGCTCTACAGGGCCTTGGTAGAGAGATAGTGGGACACCATTGACTCATTCCGCTTCTCATCGATCGGGGAGCTGACCCTGACTCCATATGACTTCTCGATACTCACTGGCCTGCGAGTAAGGGTTGTTAGCCCGATCTCATTTGATCCTGATATGACGCAGTGGAGAGCCGCACAGCGCCAGCTCCTCGGGGCGATCCCAAACACCACCAGCGACGGGATGGGGAGGTATAGTTAGTTCTTTGATCACTTCTCCGACTTTCAGCCAGCTACTCCAGATGAGGTCGCCCAGTACACCCACGACTTCCTTGTGTATCTCCTCGGTACTACCCTGTTCACGAATAGGGAAAATACCATGGGGCTATATCTCCTAGGAGCATTGGTGCACTTACCACAAGTGGCAGAGTATGACTGGGGTGGTGTGGGCTTAGCCACCATGTGTAGACACCCCATTTTTGACCAACCTTAAGACTCAGACGTCATCGATTGAGTGCTCGGTGATAGTGCATGTTGTGCTCGTTTCGAGTTTCTAGAGTTTTGGTTGAGTGCCTTGCCTTCGGGCCTCTGAACTCTTTGTGCTTCGGCTCGGTTTGCGGACCAGGCCTTGTTTTCCTTGCCTAAGGGAGGGAGTGGTCTTGTAGACCATCTCTTTGTGGTTGTAGACCACTTTTCGTGGTCATGGGCCACTTTTCCCGTTTGGAGACTAGTTTTCGGTTTTCGGAGCCTTCGGCCGCACGCCTTGTCTCGGGACCACTTAACGTTCTCCGTTTGGCGTGGTTTTGGAACCACACCATGTTTCCTTGGCCTAGAGGGCCTCTATGGTCCGGGAGACCACTTTTGTGGTCATAAACCACTTTTGGTGCTTGTCAGCTAGTTTTCGAGGCTCCCGGCTACGCGCTTTGCCTCCTGAACTTTCGTCTTGCATCCATTTTGGTTTGTTTTTGGTACAAACCTTATTTTCCTTGTTTGGAAAGTGGTACAAGGGTGGGAGACCAGTATTTCCCCTTGGAGACCACTTTTCTTCCCGCCAGCCAGTTTTTTGATCTGACAACTGGTCTTCTGGGTCTTTGGGCCACCTTTTCTGGTTGGCCACCCCACTCCTGGCTTGTTTTCAGTGTGCTGATCATCTCCCACCATGGCCGACCACTTATTGTCTTGGGAGACCACTTGTGGTGGTCGGCCGACCACTTGGTCGGTTGCTTTTTGCCACCTTTTTGGAGATATTTTCCTCCAGCTGGCACAACTGGAGGGCACAGAAGCCATCCTCCATACACGTGTATGGAGGGATTGCCTTGAACCTTAGCTTCCTCAAGAAGCTTTGCTTTTGGTTCTCTATAAGAGAGAACCACCTCCTCCCTCTTCTAGGTTCAGAAATTGGAGGTTTGAGTGATACATATAGCTTTGTATCTATATCTCCTTGTTTGTTCTTATTTTGTGCCTAAAAGTGTAGTTTTGTCTTACTTTAACACACAAACACACACTCAAACACCTCCTCTTTGTTGCCGAGGTGCTTAGGAGCTGGTTTTGGAGTTCCTGGTTTGGTTTGAGCTTGAAAAACCTGCTGGAGTTGCAGCTTTGAAGGTGGTCTTCAAGGGTGAGCATTTAACCTTTTAAACCCCCATTCTTGCTTAAGATTTTGAACCTATTTTCATGCTGTTTTGAGCTTAACTCCCTACTGCAAAAAGTTCTATTTTTGTGTGCTTAAGATATTTGTTTCAGGTCACTTTTGTGTTTGGGGTTGTTTACCCCCTCTTAGGCCTTGTTTGGCCTTATTTTTGTGCCTTCTTTTTAAGCCTTTTGGACCACCTTGTTTTGGCCTTCTCACCACCAAAACTCAGAGGAATTTCAGTGGTGGGAAGGGTGTTTTGAGGTCCCAAAAAGGAGAGGGTCATCCCCTTTCCTTGTGTCTTCAATACTTGCTTCATATGCCTCATGTGTGAGCATGTTTGTTAAGTTTATGTTGGCCATATCTTAGCTTGTATTTGGGGTTATTTTGATGTGGCATACCTCTGTTTTTGCTTGGTTTTGTCACTCCATGCATGCACAATATACTTGTAGTGTAAATCTCTTAAACTAGTCTTGTATGCTTCATAAAGTAGCATGTCATTCTAGCTTGATTTGAGTCCATTTCAGCATGTATTTGGTGTTTTTTTACCATGTCATACCTCTGTTAAGGATGGGTTTGGTTGATCCTTGCATGCCTCATGCACTTGTAGTGTAATTCCATGAAATAACCTAACATGCATCATGCTTTAACATGTCATTCTAGCATGCTTTTGGCTTAACTTCAAGAAGCTTTTTCCCATGTTTTAACATGCTTTACCTCTAATTTTGGTTTTTTTGGTCATGCATGCCATGCTTTGTATAGCTATAACGCATTCTAGCTTGTTAGCTTTGTGTATCAAGTCCACTAGCATGCTTTGCTTGACCTATTTGAATGATTTGGCATCATTTGTTATGTGATTTCAGTCTATTAGTGTGGTCATACACTTGCATTTGTCACATATTCAATGCGTTAGAGGGTTGGTCTTTTATGCCTTAACATGAACCATTGTGTATGCCTTCATGCCTAAGCTTGTGAGCTATCATTTCGATGTGTTTTTAGGGTTATTTTGCCATGATATAACTCTGATTTTTGTTGGTTAAGTCATCCCATGCTTGGTCTTAATAGGTGTAGTGTAATCCACCTTATTTGCCTTATATGCATCATGCCTTATGCCCCTCATGCAAGATTGTTTTGGCTTCCTTCCATGTATGTTTTAGTATTATTTTGACATGTTCTAGGACTGTTTTGGGTTGCCTTTTCCATATCCTTCATACTTTGTATAGCTGTAGTGTAATTGGCCTTGCTAGCTTTGTGTTTTGATGACTCATGCATGCTATCTTTGAGCTATTTACATGATTTGACATCACTTAATACTTCATTTCAGAACATGTAGCATTGCCATGTTCTCACTTCATTCACTCTTTGAATGCCTTTAAATGTTGTGCATTGTTGCCTTACTTGTGTCTTAGCTTGTATGCTTGCATGCCTAGGCCTTTGAGCCCTCATCTTGGCATGTTTTGGTCTTTGTTAAGACCTATTTGAGCTCTGTCCAGAGCTGGTTTAATGGTTGAAGCTTAGTATTGCATGTCTCCTTTGTAATCCTCTTTGCTAGCTTTCATGCTTTAGGATTCTTGCATGCTTTACTTGCTTTGTTTGAATGATTTGGCATCATTTCTTACTTAATTTCAGTGCACTTAGTGTTGCTGCACTTCCACATTTGTCACTCTTTGAGTACTCTTGAGAGTTGTGCCCTTTAGCCTAATTGGTGAGCCAATTGGCATGCATGCTTATATATGCTTTTGGTGCCTTTGCTTTTGTGTTTTGGCCACTGATTTGGGCATGACTGAGGTCTATCCCTTTTGGTTTAAGTCCATTTAGCATGTTCACTTACATATTGCTTGCATGCTTATCTTATTTCGCATTGTGCATGCTATGTAGTTCTTTGCATTGTGCATGCCAAGTTGTTCCTTGCATTTAGTATGCATGTCTCTAACATTGCTAGGTTACCCTTGTTGCATTGCATCGTGCATGCATGCTTTACATTATGTTTAGAACCTTATGATTGCCTTGCATTGAGTATGCCATCTAGGTCCTAGCATTTAGCATTGTGTATGCCATGTCACCTTGCATTGAGAATGCTATCTTACATTAAACATTAAGCATGCCATGTAGTTCATAGCATTGAGTATGCCGTGTTGTTTGCATGTTGATTTATTGCATTGTGTATGCCATGTTGTTTGCATGCTTAGGTTATATCGCATTGTGTATGCTATGTTGTCCATTTGCATTGTGTATGCTAGTTGTTCTTAGCATTGTCCATTGTGCATGCCATTAGCCTAATTAGGTTGTTCATATTGCATTGCATGTTTGCATGCTTAAGTCATATTGCATATTTGCATGCTTGTGTTGCATTGCATTTTTGCATACTCCATGTTACATAGCATTGTGCATGCCATGTTATGTGTTGCATTGTGTTTGGAATAGGTGTTAGTCCAAACACGGGAAAAGAGGGACGTTTCATACTTGAAGTGATGAAACATGCCTTAATTCCCGGTCGTCGACACTCTTGATCATACATGATAGAGTTTTAGGCCTTTATGTGTTTACTTGTGCATTCATTTTATATTGAATTATACAACTTCGCCTTTCAGCCATCATGCATTGAAATGCGTGATTGGTGGCCCGAGGGTCGAGAACTACACTCCCTTGAGCTCATGAAATGATAAGGAGAGTGGTTGTACACACATACCTTGCAAATACATTGCTATGCCCTTTCTTGTTCTCTGTTGCAGCAAATTGGAATTCAGCAGCAACAACTGGTCGGCCAGCAAGAAAAACTAGCTGGTCGACCACTTTTTCTGGCTTTCAACAAAGACAGGTGGTCGGCCAGTGGCTGGTGACACCAATAAGTGGTCGGCCACCCTCCCACAGGTTCCCAAGGTGGAGTTTCAGCTTTCTGGAGCTTGGTGCAAGGTTTTTAGGACAATTGAAAACAGAGGCAAATCGGGGCATCGCATTGGATTTTCCAACGAGGCGACCGGGCATGCATGCATTCTTCTCCCTCTGGAGGCTCCTGTTTTATTGCTTTCCTTAGCTGTCATGCTTGGATAGCTAGCTTATACTTTGTTTTGTACTTTAATAGTTAATACGTTTAGCTATTTCAATTTATTTTGTAATAATTAGTTAACCAGGAGTAGTTAATTAATTTGTTGTGTAATAATTAGTTTAATTAGCTTAGATTAGCTAGTTAGCTTCTTATTCAGACTCTCCCTCGAGAGGGCCAATTGTTGTAATAAGCGTGCGTGTGTGTGATGTATGTCTTCCAATCCCCATTTCTTTCTCCATTTTATTTAACCGCTTACGATGGTTAATTTTAGGGCATGTTTCATTTAGCATACCTTATGGTTGCATGCATGCATCCATTCATCTGTATTGCATGCACTGGGGTCGGCGCATCATACTAACTATATTGTATTTTCAATACACTTACTTGAATACGTGTTCAACAGCATGTTATCAAATTGCATTTCACATGGCATTCTTGATAGCGGAGCCTATCTTAGTTGCATTTTTGTATATATTGCATTAGCCATCTTAACATGAACTAGGATCATGCATGATTTCTAACTAGTTCTTTTTTTTGGCTCGGAGTACACTGTGAGTGTTTACGCTTTAGCATACTGCATGTGTGTTAATGTTGCCATGAAAGCATGCTTGCCATGAGGCTAACTGCTTATTTGATATAGCTGCCTAAATGCCTGTGGGTGAAGGTTGGATTGCTTGAATTGGAACAATTCATTGAAATCCTCGATTTAGCCTACTTGCGAGTAGCAAACTTCAAAACCGTTTTCCAATAAACGAGCGTGCAATGTTTTGTTCCAACTTAGGCGATCTAGTCTATACTCGTATGTTGTGCGCATCACATAGTAATTCTAGGTTAAAAAATCGGCATAAGAACACATGTGTTTTCAAAAACAAAATATCATGCTTAGTACAGGCCGATCTTTGATCGGGCGAGCGGGGGTGCTCATTGCATGACCTTCCCCTATCGTACCCAAGTGCCCGAGCCGAGGCACTTTGGCAATAACGAACATGTGGCCTTAGGCACGAGTCAGGATTTCTTAAATTCCCCCCAAGATAAAATATTTAGGTGGCGACTCTGTATCTGGCAAAGCTGTCCATTTTGGAACTTCTTTACAAAAATCAATTTTTCAAAATGATTTGCCGAATTTGGCCTCTTTGTTGATTTATCAATCTTACATTGCACTTTGTAAGATCAGATTAAGAACCGTGACATTGAGTCCAAACTGTAGTAAGCTAATGAACAAAAGCGGATTTTGTGCCACTTTCGCGCGCGGAGCTCGTGACGTTCCGACACGTCTACAGTTTCTGGCGACTCTGCTGGAGAGTTAGAGAACTTGACTTGAACTCATGATATCTTGTTTTGTTTACACTTATGTGTTTCTTTGCATTGCATTTGCATTGGTGCGCCTAGGACACCGTGTTCGCCGTCTGCTATTCCTGAATGGTTTGCCTGAGGCTGCATGCCATAAGGTCGACCGGTTACGGGCTCTGCCACGATGGGAACACAAACCCCGGTTGTTACCGGGGCAACCTTTTGACCATTCAACCTAGTGCATGTTCGGAATCCATAGTGACTATTCCAAACTAGGACAGGTTGCTTACCCGATTGTAGGTTGTTTGAAACTGCTGCGTGCATAGTGAAACCCTAGTTCTTGACAAAACTAGGACAGGGAAACTCTACCCCCAACATATGGGTGTTTTTGGCTCTCATTTGCTTACTATGTGCTTTTAGGAGTGTGCCTCTACAGGAATGCATATATCAGTTTGCAAGTCCGAGTATCAGGCTTGCGGGCATCAACAGTTGAAAGATCAGTTTTACTTGTGGGTATCAGTTTTGGCACAGTAATTTGGGCAACAACAATCAGTGTTTGAGAACAGTGTGTTTAGCTTACAAATACCGACTTTGTGTTTTCTGGCCAACTGTGTGTTGTCTTTAAATTTATCTAGCTCATAACATAGCACACTGCACTTTTGGGTTGTTTGTTTCCTTATTATGCTTTATTTATCTTTTTGCAAGGTAGTTTAGCACCATTGCATCTGATCAGGCAGATATTCCCCGAGCACTCTGGGTTAGAGGTCGAAGACTTAATCGATCTAGGGATCTAATAGACGGACAAGCAGTGTTTCTTTCTTTACCCCCGGTTACTAGGTGGAGGTAAAAAAGGTGCAGTGTATCAGTACAAAGGTCGCTAGATCAGTGGTCCTTGAATAGTCAGGCTGAGGTCTCAGTTTCTATTGCAGAGGTAGATATACCGGTTGTTCAGATAGACCAGCACAGTATGGCGGGTATGGAAGAGATGATGCGTCAGCTCCAGGAGAGTATGCAAGCTATGCAGCAAGATGCTGTCCGTCAGGCAAAAGTATCTGCACGTCAAGCAGAAGTAGTGATCCAATAGGCAGAGTTAATTGCCAGGCTACAGCAGCAAATCGGGGCATCTGCTTCTCACACACCTCCTTTCCCACCCAGAGTTCCAATACTCGGAGAGACACCAAACGTCCAGGAAAATATGGACATTCCAACGAGGCCAGCTCCGTCCCCAATCCTACCCCAGCTATCTAAAGTGCCAACTAATCTAGTTGATTCACCGTTTGAGTTTGAGGTCGATCCAACGGTGCTAAAAGTGAGCAAGCTAGAAAAGCTTTTCAGGAAGTCTCAAGGTGTGAAATCCATTCCAGATATAGAGGATGGATATACCGACTCGGCCGTGACTCTGCCGGACTGATTTAAAATGCCGCACATAGACCGCTTCGATGGGTCTGAAGATCCTATGGTGCACTTGTGGCTATTTTCAGACATCTTAAGGCCAATGGGCCTCACTAGGTTGCAGAAGCTTTCCCTATTTGGCCGGACCCTGTCGGGTATAGCGGCCATTTGGTATGCAAAACTAGAGGACTCCGTTAAGAGAAGTTGGGAGGAGATGACTAAGGCCTTCATAGCTCAATACTCCTATAACACTCAGATCGAGGTCACAACTCGTGATCTCGAGACCACCAGGCAAGAACCAAAGGAGAGCTTCTCCGATTTTGTGACCTGCTGGAGGGCTAAAGCCTTGACGATGACCATCAGGTCTGTCGACAAAGATCAAATTTGGATGGTTGTGCGCAACCTCTAGCCCAAGTTCATGCAAAAGATGATCATTCTCCCCCTCCCCACCTTCGCAGATCTACATGAGATTGGGGTGCAGATCGAGGACACGATGAAACAAGGTCTGATTGACTATGAAAAAGAGCAGCCTAAGAGGGCATTCAACCGCAAGACGAATGCAGGCACAAGCAGTGCAGCAGCTGCCAGATCTTCAGATGTGGGAATGGTCACCACCACCCCTCCCAAAACCCTTGCAGCTACACCCTTTACCGGTATGTCCGAAAGTAGCTCGTAAGCAACCAGATATGTGCCCAGAGGCCAAAGAACCTTCACCCCACTATACATGCCTTTGTCCAAGGCTTTGGGGGTTTTGATCAAGAAAGGGCACTTGAAGCCCCTAGAGCCGCGGCCATTGCTAGAAAAACTTCCTTCTACCCATAACCCGGCGAAGTACTGCGCCTATCACCAATAGCATGGTCACAAAACTGACCAGTGCTTTCGATTGCGTTATAAGATTCAAGATCTCATCGATAACAGGGTGATTATGCCTTCGGAGAAGCCCAATGTCACAACCAACCCTCTCCCATCACATAACGAAGCTCCACCTCCTAAACGCATCAACCTAATCCAAACTGGGGTTGTGTCATACGACCCTAGCATATATATCACCCCTTCCCACTTACCCAAGCCAGAGATATTCATTCCAGAGAGCACAGATTTGTGTATGCTGAGCACCTCCCAAACCCAACCAGAATCAGTGGTAGTGACTATCGAAGATAGAACATGGATCATTTTGGAAGTAGAAAGGAATGATGATTCAAGGCCTAAGGGGTCTGCGAGTTTTGAGTATAACCCAAGTGGTTACATCATGTCAGCAGGCCAGGTTAGGCCAGAGGTGGAATTACCAGTGGAGGCAGAGATCAGTGTAGTTAAGGAGGATGGACCTAATCAGGGGTTAGATGACCTAGCGAAATTGAAGGAGGATATCGCGAATCTGCAATTCTTCAATGAACAGGATCCGGGAAACGTGACTGTCAACTGGTTTGATTTGAAAGGGTCAGCAGAAACTACTGGGTGGCTTAGCGACGAGCCGGATGTTGTTGAGGTACATCAGTTAGAGCAAAGACCATCAGAAATGGGGGCACCAACAGTGGCCGGAATGGCCGGGAATTAGGAACCACCGCCGGAGAGCACCGGTGTTAAGAATTTTGCTTAGGATCAGAGCAGTTTGAGTATGGAAGATTCTGAACAGCAGGCTGCACTGAAGCAGTTCGATCAGGAAAAATCAAAGATCTGGAAAGGGCTAGAAAGGCCAAAGCCCCTGAGGGGACAGAATGTGTTGTGTACGCAGAAGTAGTTGTAACAGAACTTGATAGCTGTCTGTCAATGGCCGACGGTATGTGGTCGGAAGACGACGACCTATGTCTCACCCACACAGACGAAGATTGGGGAAACAACTAATCGGATGATACCTGGTATCTTGGAGAGGTGGACCACATGACCAGGAATGGGCGGTACTTTAAGCCCCCTCACCTAGATCAACCAGAGGTGTTCTGGAAGGACAAGGAGTTAGAAAGACATAAGGAAAAACTACTCGAAGAGGAGGCTGTGTTGAAACAGCTTAAGAAGATACAAGCAGACATCTTCATCTGGGGACTGCTTATGGCTTCAAGAGTTCATAGACAGGCTGTCCTTTAAGCAATGGACATGGCTAAACTTTCAACCGATACCACGCCTGAGCAGCTGGTAGGATTGGTTTTCCGGGAGGAGCTTCCCCGATGTTGACCTTCACCAACAAGGAATTGCCGCCTGAGGGCTCAAACCATAACAAACCGCTCTACGTCTCTGTGGAGTGTAGAAACAAATGGATAGTAGTAGTTCTTGCCGATACAAGATCTACCATCAACGTATGTCCGTCGAGGACGGCATATGCAATCGGGTTGAAGCCCGTGAACTTCGTACCCACTGCCCAGGTGATTCGGGCATATGACAGTACTAGCAAAGAAGTGATGGGGACTGTGCAGATTCAGACTAGGGTCGGTCCAGGACAACACGATATTGACTTTCATGTCTTGGACGTTCCCGCGACCTTCAATCTACTCCTAGAGCGGTCATGGCTGCACCATGTAAAGGCAGTCTCTTCCACCTTGCACAAGATGTTGAAGTACCCTTACGGGAAGGGGGTGGCTATAGTTTTTGGGAATTCGTCAATCCATCCGCCGCCAGAGGTGTCTACGCCGGTTTTGGAGATCGAACATGGCATGAAGGATGTGTTCCTATCAAGATTTACCCTAGCCGAGGCCCGAGTGGTGCAGAACATTCTAGCTGTTGACGAGGGGTTATATGTCAGTGCACAGTCTGTGTACGTCATGAACAAACTCCAACACATCCTTGGGATGGGATTAGGGCATAGTGGCCGGAAAGGCGTAGCAGTATCGGCCGAAGTGCCACATAACCCACATACCTTTGGTTTAGGTTATCTGCCTACCAAGGAGGACTGGGTGAGGAAAGGAAAGGAGATGGCCGGAAGGGCCAAAGCAAAACGAGCCGAGAAGCCTTATGAGTTGGTGCACCGGCCTATCCAGTGTACCCTAAATGGACGCTTTGTCTGGGAGGGGGAGGACTTCCCGTTCTGCGGCTTCCCAGAGCCATGGCTAAACGCAGAAAGGCAGCGGCTGCCGAGGTTTGAGATATTCTTTGACTTGCACTTGTTTGAGGACGATGTTGCCGAGGAATAGACAGACCCACCAGCTGAGGCTGAGCAATGCAAAGAGGAGGATTCCGAGGGAACAAAGATTGAAATGGCGGTAGCACTGGCTTGTCTACTTTCAGATCCTCCGATCGTACATGAGTGCTTGGGGGATGACCTCTCAGTATCCATGATTGGCAATGAAACGGCTGCAAGCCCATCTTCAAACATTCTGGATGCATCCATTGCACCCTCCCTCGTCTGGCAATACGAGGAGGGATTTTTACCGAGCAGCACCGGGTCAGGTAGTGAACCGGAACCTGATTCCACTGAGTCTGTAGAGTCAGAATCAGGTTCTAGCTCGTCTGAGTCTGAGTTCGGTATTCTTGGGGGTGACAACCCGGATGCCACAGTCCTGTCTAGGTCATCTTTTTCTTTTTCCTTTGAGTCTGTTGTAACAGAGGAACCAGGCGACTTGGAAGTGATTAATGAGAATTGTGCAACTATGGCCTTCAAGTACTTTTCTGTGCCCTTAATTTATTGCATTAATCAGGATTTTCAAAATTTTGATGAAAACGACGAGGAAGAAATTCCTCCGGTTTTGCAATATTTGCTTGATCAAGAGCAGGAGAGGTTTGTAAAACCCTTGGTTGATGAAATCACCCAAATTAACGTTGGTACTAAGAAGGACCCACGGCTGGTCCAGATTGGGTCCACATTGTCTTTGGAGGAGCGCGAGAGCTTAGTCGCTTTATTAAAAGATTTCAAAGATGTTTTCGCGTGGTCCTACGAAGACATGCCTGTAATCGATCCTGAGATTATATAGCACTGGATCCCTCTTGACCCAGAGGCCCGACCTGTTAAGAAGAAGCTCAGAAGGATCCACCCAGACTGGGCTCTCAAGTTCAAAGAAGAGGTTATCAAGCAAACTGACGCAGGGTTCCTGCTGGTATCCGAATACCCAACTTGGTTGGCCAATATAGTTCCAGTGCCGAAGAAGGACGACAAGATTCGGGTATGTGTGGACTTCAGGGATTTGAACAAAGCCAGTCCGAAGGACAACTTTCCTTTGCCGCATATCGATGAATTAGTGGATTTCACTACTAGGCATGCATTGCTCTCATTCATGGATGGGTTTTCAGGCTACAATCAGATATTGATGGCACCTGAAGACTGAGAGAAGACTGCTTTCACCACCCCATGGGGAACCTATTGTTATAGGGTAATGCCGTTTGGGCTGAAGAATGCTGGGGCTACGTATCAACGAGCTGTAACAATAATTTTGCACGATATGATCCATAAAGAGGTTGAGGTGTACGTGGACGACATGATTGTCAAGTCCAAGGAAAGAGAGGGCCATTACACCGCCTTGTAGAAGTTCTTTCAATGGATCAAAGAGTATCGGCTACGGCTGAATCCTCAGAAGTGTACGTTTGGTGTTATAGCAGGGAAAATGCTGGGGTTCTTGATCACACAGAGAGGTATCGAGGTCGATCCTTCCAAAATCAAGGCCACCTTAGAAATGCCACCACCAAGGACTGAAAAGGAGGTGCGAGGCTTTCTGGGTAAAGTGCAATTCATAAGACGGTTTATTGTTAAATTAACCTTGACTTGTGAACCACTCTTTGGTCTCCTGAAGAAAGGAAAGAAGTTCCAATGGAACGACCGATGCCAAGCTGCTTTTGAACAAATCAAGCAATATTTACAGAACCCACCTGTGTTGTCACTGCCTGAGCCGGGGAAACCGTTGATTCTGTATCTTTCAGTGACTGAAACTACAATGGGCTGTATGCTCGCACAGGAGTTTGAGGACAAAGTGGAGAGAGCTATCTACTATCTGAGCAAGAAAATGTTGGAGTACGAGACCCGTTACACTCCACTGGAGAAGGCTTGTTTGGCCTTGGTATGGGCTACCAGGAAGCTGCGGCACTACCTATTAGCTCACTTTGTAATACTAGTTTCAAGATTAGATCCCATCAAATATCTTTTCGAGAAACCAGCACTTACAGGTAGGCTAGCCCGTTGGTTACTTCTGCTTTTCGAATTCGATCTGAAGTACATGACGCGCAAGTTAGTAAAAGGAAGAGTGGTAGCGGAGTTCTTAGCCGATCACCCAGTTGAAGGGGATGAAGCAGTTGAGTACCTATTCCCAAACGAAGCCATTCTGCATGTCGAAGATGAAACTTGGACGATGTACTTTGACGGAGCGTCAAACCAATATGGGTATGGGATAGGGGTGTTGCTGATAGCACCCGACAATTCCCGCATACCCCTAGCATTTAAACTCTGGTTCAAAGTATTGAACAATGAGGCAGAATATGAGGCATGCATTGCCGGTTTAGAAGCTGCACTGAACTAGGGGCAAAATGGTTGGATGTCATCGGGGACACGAACCTTGTTGTATCTCAAGCTAAAGGAGATTGGAAAGTTAAAAAAGAAAAGATGAGAATTTATCACCAGACCTTGGACGTGTTGATTTCTCGGTTTGAGAAGCAGAATTTTGCCCATCTGTTAAGAGAGAACAATAGGTTTGCAGATTCATTAGCAACTTTATCTTCTATGATAGACATCCTTTTTGGAGTCCGGATGCGTCCGATCATCATCGAATAGAAATTTGTGCCGGCCTACGAGCTGATTGCCGCCATAGATAAAGTACAAGATGAGAATCCTTGGTATTACGACGTTTGGAACTTCTTAAAGAAGGAAGCGTATCCACTAGGGGCAAATGCCAAAGATAAGAGGGCAATTAGAAGAATGGCTGCTCAGTTCATCGTTTGCGGAGGTAAACTGTACAAGAGAGGTCATCTCGGGATGCATAAGTTGTGTGTTGATGCTGAAGAATCCAAGCGCCTGATAGAGGCCATCCATGGAGGAGAGTACGGTGCGCACACGAACGGGGTGATGCTAGCCCGGAAGATCCATAGACAGGGTTATTACTGGTCCACCATGGACGAGGATTGTATTGGCTTTGTCCGGCGATGCCATAAATGTCAGATCCATGCAAACTGCATGAACATTCCGCCGTCGAAGCTGTACAACATGACTTCGCCATGGCCATTTTCAGTCTGGAGGATTGATGTGATTAGGGCTGTCACTCCAAAGGGGTCCAATGGGCATGAGTACATTCTGGTAGCAATAGACTACTTCACGAAGTGGGTTGAGGCCTAATCTTACGCAATGTTGAAGGCTTCGCATGTTGCTAAGTTCATCAGAAACAACATCATCTGTCGCTACGGGGTCTCGAATGAGATCATTTCAGATAATGGTTCTCATTTCAAGAAGGAGGTGATCGATTTGTTGGAGAAATATAACGTGGCTTTTCACAAGTTATCTACATATCGGCCGCAAACCAACGGAGCAGTTGAGGCCGCCAATAAGAACATCAAGCACATTCTGCAGAAGATGGTGGAAACCTATCGGGACTGGCCAGATAAGTTGCCATTTGCTTTGTGGGGCTACCGGACTTCAATTCGAACTTCTACCAGGGCGACTCCGTATTCCTTGGTTTATGGGATGGAGGCCGTTTTGCCTATCGAAGTTGAGGTTCTGTCATTACGGGTATTGGCTGAGTGTCAGATAGCTGAGGCAGATTGGCAGCAGAGCAGGTTCGAAGAACTCATGCTGTTTGACGAGAGAAGGCTGAAAGCACTGTATCATGTTCAGGGTTATCAACGAAGAATTGCCAGGGCTTTCAACAAGAAGGTTAAGTCCAGGAATTTGAAAGAAGGGGATCTAGTTCTTAAAGACAACCGAGCTCCCATCCACGACCCTAGGGGCAAGTTCAGACCTAATTGGACTGGCCCTTACATCATCAAGTCTATCTGGTCAGGCAGAGTTGTCGTTCTGATGGACCTAGATGGCCTAGAGTTCTCCCAGCCGATTAACATGGACAAGTTGAAGAAATATTATTCTTGAGAGGCTCGCTAGGCCGAAAACCCGAAAGGGTGACCTAGGCAAAAGTTAGAGCACAGAAAATTTGAAATTATAAAAACTGAGCTCGCAAGGTTGAAAACCCAGAAAGGGCGGCCTTGGCAAAAGTTAGAGCACAAAAGGAGAGAGTTAATGCACGAGTGAACCCAAGCCGAACTACGTAAGGATTGATTCCCATCTTTGGGATACGTAGGCAACTTCATCCTGAAGTCCAGCCATAAACACTTCCCCGATCAACTTTGTCCGTGTGATCATATTGGTCATCTTTGTCTATTCTGTATCCAAGAGCTCGGTTGTGATCTTCAGTATAGTGCTATTCAGACTAGGGGCAACTTTCTAGTTGCTGGAATCCGGGGTTGTGCATCTCAGTGACAGATCTCAGGCATGTCCAGTTCTGATCCATATCGAAAATGGTTTTGAAAAGTTTTAATAAAAGTTGATTTTGCTCAAATTAATCTTTTTACAACTTAGACCATTTTTGGACCAAACGGAAAATTTTCAGTATCCACAACCTTCAATTTCATTGATTTCAGTACAGAGTTCTCCTACTCTTGAATACAAATTGAAGTTGCTTTTAGTACATTCATAAAGAAAACTTAAAAGTACTGATAAAGCAATAAATTCGGGGCATGGATAAGTCAAGTGTTCCTGCGCCCCCTCCCAGAGCTGGTCGAAGCCTCTTATATCAAAGTGGGCCCAACCTGTGCCTCCTTATCAAGCCAAGCTGTGCATTCATCAGAGAGGGTGCAACTGAAAGTGGGAGCGGGGGCCAGAAGTTGTCTAGTCCTCCATATCTGGCATACCGAGCCAACTGCGTGTCTCGAACGGAAAATGCAGCAGGGTACTCTATCCCCTATGCTGGGTAAGTCTGATCATGTCCGAACTGACGCCGGAATCGGAAAGGAAAGTAGAACACGCAGTGTGTCAGGCCAATCAACTGAATCTCGGTCTGTCGGGACATGCTGTAACTCATCGCCGGTAGATTGAGCCAAGGACAGCGCCAAGCAATGTGGTCTGCGGACAAACTGCACATCCATTTACACCACCAACCTTCATCAAGGGCATCGACTAGACGTCGTCGGAAGAAATAGCCGCGAGCTGAGTATGCTGGGCATGAGTCCATAACCTTCAATTTGAACATCAACCATATCTGGGGAGGGATAAAAAATGAGAGATTAAAGAATAGAGAGGTGTACGTTGAGAGAAAAGTAAGAAAAGGGTTTTGAGAGAAAAATCGAGCCTGAGGGCCGAGTGATGTGAGGAATATACGTGAGATAGGGTGGGAAACATTACCTGCAACAGTAGTGGACTTCCCGCGAATTTGGTCATCTCTCGACGATGAAAAGCATCTAAACCCATCAAGGTCTCAGCTAGTGTCATGGCGATATAGCTCTTGCCCTCTCTCAAGCCCTCGGCAATCTCGATCAAACGGATGGTAGACCCTCCGGAGCCTGAGGCAAACAAGAAATGAGATAGCATGCACAAGCAAAGCGCATGTCGCCGAAAACCATGTCAGTGATGATCTCCGCGGTCACCGGCACCAAAAAACTGATGAACTAGGCTGGGGATGTCCAATGCTCCATCGCGGATCAAAGATCAAGCATCATGCATGGTAAGCCCGCACATCCATCCTAAGGCTTGGGTGTGGCCAAAGCGAAATTGCAGAAAAATTTCTTCATTGCGCTCGGATTCCATTAGAGCTTGGAAGTCTTCGAATGTGGGACATACCTCTTGTCTGCCGAAGCTAAAGACGTGTGTTATCGGATTCCAAAACCTTGCCGCGACATAAAGAAACGGAAAACGCAGCGGGGTGCGACTCAGCGTGAATAGTGCATTTATGCCGAAGCCTCGAAAATTCACCTTTTCCGAGCCATCCAAGGAAGCAATCTAATTTGTGAGATTTTGGATGAAGAACGCCTCCATTTTGGTGCAAAACTGAGTTAGAATGAGGGAACCACGAAGCTGGAACCTTTATAAAGGATAAGACACTGTTTGGAGGACAAGTGTCACAAAACTGGAGGTCCCTGGGCCAATTGGTCGGCCGACCACTTTTCCTGGTCGGCCAGCCAATTTTTCCTGTTGGCTAGCCACTTTTTTGGCCTACAACAAGAAAAAGTGGTCAGCCAGCTCCTATGGTGGTTGGCCATATGCAAAATGCTGGCCTGCAACTTTTTCTAATCTCCAGAAGAGAGTCTCTAGCTTTCCTGTGTGCTGAGAGTGCTGAAGGTTCGAGTTTATCTCTGTTTCGGATGCGTTCTGTCGCTTTGTTTGTCTAAAATGCATTTGCTTATCGAGTTATTAAGTCTTGCTTGTCGAGTTGTTAAGTTTTGCTTATCGAGTTGTAAACTTGCTAAGGTTTTGTTGTTTCTTAGTAAGTTAGGTTGTTTAGTTTGTTGTGTTGGTTCATTACCTAACTTGGTTATACACGATGTTCAAATTCTATTTAATTCCATTTTTGTGCAAAATAATGCGATGCGATGCTTAGAATGTAAAGTATAACACTTTTGAACAAAAAGTCATTTTCATTCCATCATAGCTTCTTTTTTTACAACATTTTACAAAAGACTACAAGTTTTGAAGAAAAATAAAACTGCCTAAGCTGTACAATGTGCTACAACTACATGTAAAAAGAAAAATAAAGCAGGGAGCATCTCATCAGTGCTATCAAGCTCAAGACCGAGAGGCCCTCTTCGTCCTCTTCGGCTGAGCAACCTCTGCGCCACCACCATCTAAATCGGAGTCACCGTCCTCAGAATCCTCCTCGGCGTCACCTCTGTCCTGAAAACCGGAACTAGAGTCATCATCCATGCCTGCAGATGTCTCTGACTGCAGATGTGCTGACTCCTCCTCCTCACTGGACTCCTCGATGTATCTGACAAATGCTCTGCGTCTTCCTTGGCCGCGAGTCGAGCTTCTTCTCCCAGTTGCTCGAGAAGGCTTGGATGGCCTGGACTGCGACAGTGGAACTTGGAAAGGGCAGTTCGAATACATCAGCCAGAATATTTATATCAGATGCAAGTGAGATGCGTGAAGTATGTGGATGCAAATATAGAATGTGGATGTGATATGTCAGATGTGCTCTACACGTGCAGTGAATCAATATGGTGAAATGTTCAGTTTCAATATGTCATCAGAAGTATGATAAATACAAGGAAATTGAAAAGTACCGGAATGCCGGCAGCATACAGCATCGTCTCCCTCCGCAAGACCATGCTCTCGAGTGAGGCCACCACTCCGAGTAACCCCTCAGTTGAATCTCTGGGAGGCTGCAGATATAAGTTCAAGTCATCAGTGAATGAATGAATGTCTAAATTTCTGAGTGATAAATGAAAACTGTAAAACATACCAGTAGCGAGTCAGGGTCATTGACGTATCGATGGTCGGGCATCAGAGGCTCCAGTAGAATCGGGTAAGAAGTCCCGTACTGCCAACCCGTCAGCTCAGTCAGAAGATCTGGCCACCCAGCATAATGACAAGTCGAGGGCATCCCTCTAGCCATACCCCTCGATGTACCGGCCCTGCTAGTGGAAGGGACGTCTGCAGCTCGAGCGCGACTCGATGATGGCATACTAGCGGTCCTCCTCGTAGGGGTACGGACACCTGTCAATGGAGGCATCAGGTATGTATGGCTAGGGCTGCAAATGAACAGAGCCGTTCATGAACAAGCTCGAGCTCGGCTCAGTAAGAGCTCATTCGAACTCAGTTCGTTAATTTTTTTTGCCGTTCGAGCTCGAGCTCGAGCTCGTTAAATTTTTAATAAACAAGCCCAAACAGTCTAAAGCTCGGCTCATAAGCTCGGCTCGTTAGCTGGCTCGTTTAATATTTATTATTTATATATTAAATAATATAAAATTATGCATAAAAAATAAGAGAAATATGCTATTTATATATTTAAAAAATATAGATGTAAATAATACTTAACTATAGATAGTATATTTATATAATAGTGGTAGTAGATATTATTATTTTAGTAAAATATGGACTTTTTTTTAGTATGTTTATATATATTGTATATATAATTGTATAATCAAAGTTTTAATTGTAACTTTAGTCTCACATGCAAGTATGAATTTATAAATTTTTTTACTCGTTAAGGTTCGTGAACAAGCTCGAGCTCGAGTCGAGCCTAAGCCAACTCGGCTCAAGCTCGGTTCGTTAAATTTTTATTCAGCTCGAGCTCGCTTGAGCTCGTTAAAATCTTAATAAACAAGCCCAAACACACTAAAGCTCAGCTCGGCTCGGCTCGGCTCGGCTCGTTTGCAGCCCTATGTATGGTGGTATGTCGCATAATCCCCCTCTTCCAGGAACAGAACTACGTCAACACCCAATATAAGGTCCTCGACCTCCCGGGGAGTGAGCTTCTCCACGGACTGCATGTCCAATGGAGGCGCTGAGGGGACCTCCTGATCGGCATTGCCCATCGTCTGACACATGAAGCGATCCCTAAGAAACTAGGCTCTGCCGACTGGTCCTTCAAACAGAACCCTATATCGGGAGGTGGCCTATGCCCCAGGGAACTGAAATTGTGGAGACCCAGGCATCGCCATCCAAGGCTGCCAAGTAATCTGCGGATAGCAAGTGCATAAACTGATTAGATGTCATAAATATGCAAGATGAATCAAAGCTGGAAACATGAAGAACTGAGAGTTCTGGTTTACCTCGGACGCCCGCACAGTGTCAAAGTACTGCCGGAGATATGGCAGAGTCTCCCGGGGCCTAGACCAGTACCGACCCTCTAATCTGCGCGAGTAAGGGATCTCGAGAGGTGCCTCGACCTCGAGCTCGGGAGCGAGTGTCGGGAAGTAGACATAAACCCACAGTTGTGAAAGACAAGATAGTGGCTGTCAAAATGTAGAATGCTTAGTGCAGAATGTTGAATACAGAATGCTGTGTGCAGTGTACAGATAATGAAAATCAAAAAATGTAGAATGCTGAGTGCAGAATGCAGAATGCTGTGTATAGTGTACAAATAATGAAAATCAGAAAATCTAGAATGCTGAGTGTAGAAGGCTGAGTGTAGAATGGTGTGTGCAGTATACAGGTAGTGAGAAGCAGAAATGTAAATCAAGAGGGCAGAATGTACCTCCCAGGCTTGCCAGTAGCCTCCAACTCTGGTCCCCTGCTCGCGGGAGGTCGCGCTCATGTAGCAATAATGGGTAGTAAGGGCAGCGCCACCACAATCAAAGTGCCGGACCTGTGATAGGTCTACCAGAGCACTCAGAAGATAAAGCCCAACTGTGTTCCCCCTGTCGGAGAACAGAGTGGTCCTGAGCAGGAACATCAAAAATCCCCGGGCATACTGCTGTATGGCCTCGAAGGTCTCCGGCATAGACCCTCTGTACTGCCCAGCAAACCAGGTGTACCTGACCCTGCCTGATGATCTATTGATCGGCAGACGGGCTCCTAGTTGATAAACCCAAGCTGTCTCCCACTCACCCATATCTGTATCGTATGGGATCGACCGGCCCACCACGTCGAGGCCCGTCAGCATGGAGAAGTCACACGGGGTCATCGTCATGTCCCGGTAGTTGAAAAATGAAAGGAGTTGGTGGTGTCCCACTATCTCTCTACCAGTGCGCCCATAAGGGTCCTGCTCGCTGGATGACGCGATAACCCCATACAGAATCGGCCAAATCCCACCTCATCCACAATATGTCGAACGGGATCTGGGAGCTCCATGTACCACTCCCTTGCAATAATAGACCCGTAACCCCGTGTGAAACAGGAAGATACCTGCATTCAGAATAAAATGTATGAGCTGTGTGTTCAGAAGCAAAATGTATGAACTGTGTGTTTAGAATCAAAACGTATGAGCTGTGTATTCAGAATGAAATGTATGAGCTACGTGTCCAAAATGAAAAAATATGAGCTGCGTGCCAATAAAAAAGTGTACTGCGTTATGGACTGCGTGTTCAGATTGAGCAGTGTGCTATAAACTGAATACCGTGTTATGAACTGCGTGTTCAGATTGAACGTGTGCTATGTTATGAAAAAGTGTACTGCGTTACGGACTGTGTGTTCAGATTGAGCAGTGTGCTATAAATCGAATACCGTGTTATGAACTGCGTGTTCAGATTGAGCGGTGTGCTATGTTATGAAAAAGTGTACTACATTATGGACTGCTTGTTCAAATTAAGCAGTGTGCTATAAATCGAATACCGTGTTATGAACTGCGTGTTCAGATTGAGCGGTGTGTTATGTTATGAAAAAGTGTACTACGTTATGGACTGCGTGTTCAGATTGAGCAATGTGCTATAAACCGAATACTGTGTTATGAACTGCGTGTTCAGATTGAGCGGTGTGCTATGTTATGAAAAAAGTGTACTGCGTTATGGACTGCGTGTTCAGATTGAGCAGTGTGCGATAAACCGAATACCGTGCTATGAACTGCACGTTCAGATTGAGCGATGTGCTATGTTATGAAAAAGTGTACTATGTTTTGGACTGCGTGTTTAGATTGAGCAGTGTGCTATAAACCGAATACCGTGTGATGAATTGCGTGTTTAGATTGAACGGTGTGCTATGTTATGAAAAAGAAAACTGTGTTATGGACTGTGTGTTTAGATTGAGCAAAAACTACGTTATGGACTGTGTGTTCAGATTGAGCAAAAACTGCGTTATGGACTGCGTGTTCAGATTAAGCAAAACTGTGTTATGGACTACGTGTTCAGATTGAGCAAAAACTGCGTTATGGACTGTGTGTTCAGATTGAGCAAAAACTACGCTATGAACTGCGTGTTCAGATTAAGCAAAACTGCATTATGGACTGTGTGTTCAGATTGAGCAAAAACTGCGTTATGAACTGTGTGTTTAGATTGAGCCAAAACTCCGTTATGGATTGTGTGTTCAGATTGAGCAAAACTGCGTTATGGACTGCGTGTCCAGATTGAGCAAAAATTGCGTTATGGACTACGTGTTCAGATTGAGCAAAAACTGCGTTATGGACTGGGTGTTCAGATTAAGCAAAACTGCGTTATGGATTGCGTGTCCAGATTGAGCAAAAACTGCGTTATGGACTGTGTGTCCAGATTGAGCATAAACTGCGTTATGGACTGCGTGTTCAGATTGAGCAAAAACTGCGTTATGGACTGCGTGTCCAGATTGAGCAAAAACTGCGTTATGGACTATGTGTTCAGATTGAGCAAAAAACTACGTTATGGACTGTGTGTTCAGATTGAGCAGTGATATGAGCTGTGTGCCAAAAATGATCTGTGTACCCAAATGTGTTATGAGCTGTGTGCCCAAAATATGTTGCGTGCCCAAATGAGCTACGTGCCCGAAATGAGCTGTGTGCCAAATGAATAGAATACTATATCAAGAGTTGCGTGCCAGATGAGCAAAGTGTTATGTTGAAAGCTGCGTGCCAAGTGGACAAAATGCTGTGTACAAGTTGTGTTCAAGTATGAGCAGAAACATTGTGTATGTAAATGTGTTCAGAACAAGCAGATCAAATACTTCGCAGAAAATGTAAACGTGAAATATTTACCTCTCGCGCGTGATGCGATAGATGAGACTCAGGCTCTCGTAGCAGCAAGTCTATAGGCGCCCGTCGCGCGAAGTCCGTGAAGTGATGGAAAGTACTCGGAGGAAGGATATGCTCCTGCGGGTGGTACTCCTCCGGATCGAATGACCGAACCCTCGGAGGCGGTGGCATAACGTCTGGCTCGTCCTCTACTCCCGGGAAGCCTCCGCCATACGGAATATGATCAGTCATCTGAAGAAAGATGCAAAAATGAGCAAAAATGGGCGAAATGAATCAAAATTGCAAAAAATCAACCAAAGTCAACTTTCGGGAAGAGAAAAAGTCAACAAAAGTCAACGCCCGAAAAAAGGTGCCAAACTTTGAGACAAACATACCTCAAGTGGTGGAAATAGAGAAAGAAGCTCTGAAAACAAATTCTAATCGGTTCAAAACGAAGAGAATCAAAAGTTTTCGCGAAACAACTTCGCGTGGGGCGTTGGAAAATGCGTATAAAGTGCAGATCTGAGAGAGAAAAGGGTCTAGGGAGGGAGAGAAACTGATTTCGGCCTTAGGTGTGAGCAAAACTGATTTGAAGTTGTGTACTTAAAGAACCGAGCATGAAAAGACAAAACTGCCCCTGTTTTTGTAAACTGGTCGGCCAGCCAGTTTTTCTGGTCGGCCGACCACTTTTGTAGGCAACAACTGGTCGACCACTGATGTAACTGGTTGGCCACCCTCTTGGGTGATCTTCAGAGCTCCATTGTTCTCCCTGTGTGTTTTGGTGATGATTAGAGTCCTCGGCTCTCGAGAAAGTACAAAAAAAGTACACTTTTTCGGCGCGAATATGTTCCCGCGGAACTTCGATTCAAGTCTTCGATGCATGGCTCATCGTTACTCATAAAGAGTGAGGTGTATCCTTTTTAAGTATGTTATGACCCTTCTGAGAGGTAAATCAGAGATTATGGTTGAATTACGCTTGTTAAGGCTTACGCTTCCTCTTTCGGCATTTCCTTTCAAACATACATTTGAAGTTGCGCATTTCTTTTGCATCATCTTGCACTTTTCACATGCGTTGTCACGCATGTTTCACTCTCGCATTGTTATGCACACTTTCCTCTCTTGCATTTGTTATGCACACCACTTGGTGCTTTGTTATGCACTCACTACTTGTGTTGACACGCTCGTTTTGCTTACATTATTATGCGTACTTCCACCCGCATTGTTATGCGTCACACTTAGGTTGCATTGTCACGCATCCCTTCCGCATTGTTATGCGTCACACTCATGCATCCCTTCCACATTGTTATGCGTCATACTTAGGTTGCATTGTCATGCACCCCTTTTCATATTGTTATGCACACACTTAGGTTGCATTGTCATACACCCCTCTACTTGCGTTGTCACGCACTTTTCACTTGCATTGCTATGCATGTTTCTAACGATATTGTACCTGTTGAGTTTCTTTCTTTTATAGGCATGATATTGTATGTACGGTTCATTTGAAGCTGGTGTAACCAGACGAACCGGACGGTATTGTATGTACTCCGCGCGAGACGTAGCGAGAATTGTATAACTCTTACATCCTTTTTGCATGTAATGTAGTTTGATTTGTATTCGCTTGCTTAAAACTGTTGCATTTATTGTGCATATTTGCTTCATTGCAACTTCCTTTGCATGATCATAAGTTATGTTCGACATCTTGCGTTGTCTTTTGAATTTTGCCTCTGCCTACGAGCACATCTCTTTGTTATCTTGCCTGTTTGTCTAAGTCTTCGGCCTTGTCAAAAATAGGTCGTCTCTGGGCTTTGACATTCACTCCCGTCACTTATGACTTCTGAGTTTTGTCAAAGAGGGGCAACTGTAGACACTCCATTTTTGACCAACCTTAAGACTCAGACGCCATCGATTGAGCGCTCAGTGATAGTGTATGTTGTGCTCGTTTCAAGTTTCTAGAGTTTTGGCTGAGTGCCTTGCCTCCGGGCCTCTGAACTCTTTGTGCTTCGGCTCGGTTTACGGACCAGGCCTTGTTTTCCTTGCCTGAGGGAGGGAGTGGTCTTGTAGACCATATCTTTGTGGTCGTAGACCACTTTTCGTGGTCGCAGGCCACTTTTTCCGTTTGGAGACTAGTTTCCGATTTTCGGAGCCTTCGGCCGCGCGCCTTGTCTTGAGACCGCTTAACGTTCTCCGTTTGGCGTTATTTTTGAACCACACCTTGTTTCCTTGGTCTAGAGGGCCTCTGTGGTCCGGGAGACCACTTTTGTGGTCGTAAACCACTTTTGGTGCTTGTCAGCTAGTTTTCGAGGCTCCCGGCTACGCGCTTTGCCTCCCGAACTTTCGTCTTGCATCCGTTTTGGTTTGTTTTTGGTACAAACCTTGTTTTCCTTGTTTGGAAAGTGGTACAAGGGTGGGAGACCAGTATTTCCCCTTGGAGACCACTTTTCTTCCCGCCAACCAGTTTTCTGATCTGACAACTGGTCTTTTGGGTCTTTGGGCCACCTTTTCTGGTTGGCCACCCCACCCCACCCCTGGCTTGTTTTCAGAGTGCTGATCATCTCCCACCAAGGCCGACCACTTGTTGTCTTGGGAGACCACTTGTGGTGGTCAGCCGACCACTTAAAGTAGCTGGCCGACCACTTCAAGTGGTCGGCTGCTTTTTGCCACCTTTTTGGAGATATTTTCCTCTAGCTGGCACAGTTGGAGGGCACAGAAGCCATCCTCCATACACGTGTATAGAGGGATTGCCTTGAACCTTAGCTTCCTCAAGAAGCTTTGCTTTTGGTTCTCTATAGAGAACCACCTCCTCTCTCTTCTAGGTTCAGAAATTGGAGGTTTGAGTGATACATATAGCTTTGTATCTATATCTCCTTGTTTGTTCTTATTTTGTGCCTAAAAGTGTAGTTTTGTCTTACTTTAACACACAAACACACACTCAAACACCTCCCCTTTGTTGCCGAGGTGCTTAGGAGCTGGTTTTGGAGTTCTTGGTTTGGTTTGAGCTTGAAAAACCTGCTGGAGTTGCAGCTTTGAAGGTGGTCTTCAAGGGTGAGCATTTAACCTTTTAAACCCCTATTCTTGCTTGAGCTTTTGAACCTATTTGCATGCTGTTTTGAGCTTAACTTCCTACTGTAAAAAGTTTTATTTTTGTGTGCTTAAGATCTTTGTTTAAGGTCACTTTTGTGTTTGGGGTTGTTTACCCCCTCTTAGGCCTTATTTGGCCTTGTTTTTGTGCCTTCTTTTTAAGCCTCTGGGACCACCTTGTTTTGGCCTTCTCACCACTGAAACTCAGAGGAATTTCAGTGGTGGGAAGGGTGTTTTGAGGTCTTAAAAAGGAGAAGGTCATCCCCTCTTCTCGTGTCTTCGATACTTGCTTTATATGCCTCATGTGTGAGCATGTTTGTTAAGTTTATGTTGGCTATATCTTAGCTTGTATTTGGGATTATTTTGCTGTGGCATACCTCTGTTTTTGCTTGGTTTTGTCACTCCATGCATGCACAATATACTTGTAGTGTAAATCTTTTAAACTAGTCTTGTATGCTTCATGAAGTAGCATGTCATTCTAGCTTGATTTGAGTCCATTTCAGTATGTATTTGGTGTTGTTTTACCATGTCATACCTTTGTTAAGGGTGGGTTTGGTTGACCCTTGCATGCCTCATGCACTTATAGTGCAATTCCATGAAATAGCCTAACATGCATCATGCTTTAACATGCCATTCTAGCATGCTTTTGGCTTAACTTCAAGAAGCTTTTGTCCATGTTTTAACATGCTTTAGCTATGATTTTGGTTGTTTTGGTCATGCATGCCATGCTTTGTTAGCTTTGTGCATCAAGTCCACTAGCATGCTTTGCTTGACCTATTTGAATGATTTGGCATCATTTGTTATATGATTTCAGTCCATGTAGTGTGGTCATACACTTGCATTTGTCACATATTCAATGCGTTGGAGGGTTGGTCCTTTATGCCTTAACATGAACCATTGTGTATGCCTTCATGCCTAAGCTTGCGAGCTATCATTTCGATGTGTTTTTAGGGTTATTTTGCTATGATATAACTCTGATTTTTGTTGGTTAAGTCATCCCATGCTTGGTCTTAATAGGTGTAGTGTAATCCACCTTATTTGCCTTGTATGCATCATGCCTTATGCCCCTCATGCTAACTTGTTTTGGCTTCCTTCCATGTATGTTTTAGTATCATTTTGACATGTTCTAGGATTGTTTTGGGTTGCCTTTGCCATATCCTTCATGCTTTGTATAGCTGTAGTGCAATTGGCCTTGCTAGCTTTGTGTTTTGATGACTCATGCATGCTATCTTTGAGCTATTTAGATGATTTGGCATCACTTAATACTTCATTTCAGAGCATGCAAAATTTCAGTGTTCTCACTTCATTCACTCTTTGAATGCCTTTAAGTGTTGTGCATTGTTGCCTTACTTGTGGCTTAGCTTGTATGTTTGTATGCCTAGGCCTTTGAGCCCTCATCTTGGCTTGTTTTGGTCTTTGTTAAGACCTATTTGAGCTCTGTCCAGAGTTGGTTTAATGGTTGAAGCTTAGTATTGCATGTCTCCTTTGTAATCCTCTTTGCTAGCTTTCATGCTTTAGGATTCTTGCATGCTTTACTTGCTTTGTTTGAATGATTTGACATCATTTCTTACTTAATTTCAGTGCACTTAGTGTTGTTGCACTTCCACTTTTGTCACTCTTTGAGCACTCTTGAGAGTAGTGCCCTTTAGCCTAATTGGTGAGCCAATAGGCATGCATGCTTATATATGCTTTTGGTGCCTTTGCTTTTGTGTTTTGACCACTGATTTGGGCATGACTGAGGTCTACCCCTTTTAGTTTAAGTCCATTTAGCATGTTCACTTACATATTGCTTGCATGCTTATCTTACTTCGCATTGTGTATGCTATGTAGTCCTTTGCATTGTGCATGCCAAGTTTTCCCTTGCATTGAGTATGCATGTCCCTAACATTGCTAGGTTACCCTTGTTGCATTGCATTGTGCAGGCATGCTTTACATTGTGTTTAGAACCTTATGATTGCCTTGCATTGAGTATGCCATCTAGGTCCTAACATTTAGCATTGTGTATGCCATGTCACCTTGCATTGAGAATGCTATCTTACATTAAACATTAAGCATGCCATGTAGTTCATAGCATTGAGTATGCCATGTTGTTTGCATGTTGATTCATTGCATTGTGGATGCCATGTTGTTTGCATGCTTAGGTTACATCGCATTGTGTATGCTATGTTGTTCATTTGCATTGTGTATGCTAGTTGTTCTTAGCATTGTCCATTGTGCATGCCATTAGCCTTATTAGGTTGTTCATATTGCATTGTATGTTTGCATGCTTAAGTCACATTGCATATTTGCATGCTTGTGTTGCATTGCATTTTTGCATACTCCATGTTACATAGCATTGTGCATGCCATGTTATGTGTTGCGTTGTGTTTGGAATAGGTGTTAGTCCAAACACGGGAAAAGAGGGACGTTTCATACTTGAAGTGATGAAACGTACCTTAATTCTCGGTCGCCGACGCTCTTGATCATACATGATAGAGTTTTAGGCTTTTATGTGTTTACTTGTGCATTCATTTTATATTGAATTGTGCAACTTCGCCTCTCGGCCATCATGCATTGAAATGCGTGATTGGTGGCCCGAGGATCGAGAACCACACTCCCTTGAGCTCATGAAATGATAGGGAAGGTGGTTGTGCACACATACCTTGCAAATACATTGCCGTGCCGTTTCTTGCTCTCTGTTGCAGCAAACTGGAATTCAGCAGCAACAACTGGTCGGCCAGCCATAAAAACTAGCTGGCCGACCACTTTTTCTGGCTTTCAACAAAGACAGGTGGTTGGCCAGTGACTAGTGACACCAATAAGTGGTCGGCCACCCTCCCACAGGTTCCCAAGGTGGAGTTTCAGCTTTCTGGAGCTTGGTGCAAGGTTTTGAGGACAATTGAAAATAGAGGCAAATCGGGGCATCGCATTGGATTTCCGAACGAGGCGACCGGGCATGCATGCATTCTTCTCCCTCTCGAGGCTCCTGTTTTATTGCTTTCCTTAGCTGTCATGCTTGGATAACTAGCTTATACTTTGTTTTGTACTTTAATAGTTAATGCGTTTAGCTATTTCAATTTGTTTTGTAATAATTAGTTAACCAGGAGTAGTTAATTAATTTGTTGTGTAATAATTAGTTTAATTAGCTTAGATTAGCTTCTTATTCGGACTCTCCCTCGAGAGGGCCAATTGTTATAAATAGCGTGCGTATGTGTGATGTATGTCTTCCAATCCCCATTTCTTTCTCCATTTTATTTAACCGCTTACGATGGTTAGTTTTAGGGCATGTTTCATTTAGCATACCTTATGCTTGCATGCGTGCATCCATTCATCTGTATTGCATGCATCGGGCTCGACGCATCATACTAACTACATTGTATTTTCAATACACGTACTTGAATACGTGTTCAACAGCATGTTATCAAATTGCATTTCATATGGCATTCTTGATAGCCGAGCCTATCTTAGTTGCATTTTTGTATGTATTGCATTAGCCATCTTAACATGAACTAGGATCATGCATGATTTCTAACTAGTTCTTTGTTTTGGCTCGGAGTGCACTGTGAGTGTTTATGCTTTAGCATACTGCATGTGTGTTAATGTTGCCATGAAAGCATGCTTGCCATGAGGCTACCTGCTTATTTGATATAACTGCATGAATGCCTGTGGGTGAAGGTTGGATTGCTTGAATTGGAACAATTCATTGAAATCCTCAATTTAGCCTACTTGCGAGTAGCAAACTTCAAAACCGTTTTCAAACAAACGAACGTGCAATGTTTTGTTCCAACTTAGGCGATCTAGTCTATACTTGCATGTTGTGCGCATCACATAGTAATTCTAGGTTAAAAAACCGAAATAAGAGCACATGTGTTTTCAAAAACAAAATATCATGCTTAGTACAGGCCGATCTTTGATCGGGCGAGCGAGGGTGCTCATTGCATGACCTTCCCCTATCGTACCCAAGTTCCCGAGCCAAGGCAACTTTGGTGATGACGGACACGTGGCCTTAGGCACGAGTCAGGGTTTCCTCAATTCCCCCAAAAATAAAATATTTAGGTGGCGACTCTGTATCTGGCAAAGCAGTCCATGTTTGGCACTTTTTTACAAAAATCCGTTTTCCAAAATGATTTGCCGGATTTGGACTCTTTGGTGATTTATCAATCTTACACTGCACTTTGTAAGATCAAATTAAGAACCGTGACATTGAGTCCGAACTGTAGTAAGCTAATGAACAAAAGCGAATTTCGCGCCACTTTCGCGCGCGGAGCTCGTGACGTTTGGGCACGTCTACACCATGTATTGCTATATGAGCTCCGTATCCCACCACAAGGCGGATTCACTTGGCAACTATTGGAGGGTTTGGGAGGTACACCTTATACTTACTTTTCTGTTCAGCTTTGCACTCTGTTCAACTTTGCATTTCATTTTATGTCCATCTGCGCATTTACTTTATCCATGTCTTTCTACTTACAACTATGGGTTTACACGTATTTCACCTCCTTGGCTCCGGTCCCAGTGAGGCCGATTGAGTTGTCAGTACCCTACTCCCGGTACTATAACTCCCGATTTGAGCGATGTCGTCGCGTAGACCATGACTTCCCTTACTTTCATCGTTTCTTTGACACCATCACTACGAATCAGGTAACAAAATACTAGTCTTTACATTTTGCTGTTATTCCCATATTGTTGTTCAAACCCTTGATATCTAATTCTTGCCTTGCACCTTCTGCTTACAGGTTGACTGGCACTCCTGGGCGGGCATCCCTCAAGCATCGAGGGTGACTTATGCTGCTGCATGGGAGGCATCTATCTTGCGGATTCTTTTTCAGGGCCCTTCTGGTAGGGCATACTATTTAGGAGAGAGATTCCTCTACCAGACCCGAGGCCGAGTTGATCCTAACATTACACATCCTCCTCCTCCTCCTGGTATGATGATAGTTGATGATCTCCATGACGGACCCCAGATCGATCATCTTATACGGGGAGAGGACGGTGATCGGTACGATGAGCCTGACGACTTCACTACCTTCTTACATACTCGAGTGATGGCGCCTCTTACCCTAGGCGTGGTCTGTGTCGTTCCTGAGGTTGCTGTTATTGCTGCTGCCACCGACGCCAGAGGGGTTCCCGTTGCAGCTCCCGTCCCTAGACTTCCGGTGATTTCTTCCAAGGTTGTATACATGCGACTGGACGGGGTAATTGAGTAGATTCCCTTGGTACACATTAGGAAGGGGGATCACAGATTGGTGATGGCTCTCGATGACGAGCAAGTACATACTGCTCCATGTGTCTACTCACTGTACTTTCTCATTTTCTGCCCACTGTGCTTTTTCATTTTCTGCCCACTGTGCTTTATTACTTGCTGCCCACTGTGCCTTATTACTTGCTGTCTATTGTGCTTTATTACTTGTTGTCCATTGTGCTTACTTTCTGTCCATTGTGCACCATTATCTTGTTTTCATATTCTCAATTTTTTCCTCTTTTGCAGGTACCTGCATGGTATATGGATGACCTTCTCCGGACAGTTGACCGACTACTTTTGATGGTGCGGAGGAGATAGACTGCTCTAGCCACCCATGGGATCGAGGTACACTTTGTCCCTAGTTTATGGTCATTAAAATCTTGCTCATAACTCTGTTGGTCTCTTCTGATATCTGTAATCTCTCTTTTTTCTTTCTTCTTTTTTTTTTCAGGTTGAGCCAACACTAGTTGCACCTGCAGGACCTCCTCCAGCGAGGAGATGGAGACAGGGCCCAGTAAGGGGCAGAGGAGGAGCTAATCGGGAGAGAGGCAGAGTGAGACATCGCTTACCTCCCAAGAGGTCTTTCAATGAGTACACGACCTCCGATGAGGATGAGAGGCAGTTGACATACAGTCTAGCAGTCCTAGTGATGACAGTGATGCACCTCCTCCGCAGCCAAGGATGAAGAGAGCGAGGATGGGTTACTGATTTTTTGCTTTTCCTTTTGCTTTGTAGTTTAGAACTATATAGCTTCAGATAGACTTATGTATTTTTTTTTTTGAAGACTTTTCTTTCGTTTTTGGTCTATGTAAATAATGATCGGGGTTGGACCCACTAGTTATAGAAAAGACAGATTTTTGCAGTGATCTTCTCGCATGATATGTGATGAATGACGTAACCTTTGCATGGTAACCTTGTATAAGGCTTTGGAACTATGAACACTTGCTTTTGCATTATTCTTGACTCAGACAACACTTTACAACCAGACAAAATATAAAATACAACTCGATAACACGAAAATGTTTAACTCAAAAATACTAAAAAAACCCCGGTATAAATAAAACAGGACTCAAAATACAACCACAGTACATCAAAGCAAAGACCAGTCCTTTTCTGCAACTGCACTGATCTAGGCCAACATTTAGGCACGGCTATGATCCAATGAGGCACGGTCGGGCCCAAAAATAATGTCGGCCAGTGCTATCCAGTTGTCATGCACTGCTTCTTCCCAAATTCTATAAATGGTGCTCACATGCTGTTTTCTGGCAGAATAACAAGTCCCCAGTATTTTACTCTTAAGATGGGGACTCTTCTCAACAATAGGCTGTGAGATTGGATAGCCACTTTGGACGACTCGAAAAATATGAACTTTCGCGGTTTTGGCCTAAACGCTCTTTTTTCCCTGAGCCGTACTTTATTTTGTTTTCCGTTCCTCCACACCGTTACTCGATGCTAGAACCCGATCACACATGCATTTCACTTCGGGTCACAAGAGATGTGTCCGACGATCGAAGAATATAAAGCATTGATGGAATCCCAGCGCAACGAAGAAATCATGTCTCAGCCCCATTTCAATTATGTCCAGGCTTTGAGACGGATGTGTAGGTTTTCAGTACATAAGGCTTGGTCCCTGGCCCATGATAGGGAGCTCAACATCCCTCGCTTAGTTCATCAATTTTCCTTTATTGGAAACAGGGACGACCTTCTCTGGCGAGGTTATCGGCAACATGCTCTCTATTTATGTTTACTTGCGCAATTCCTCTTTGCCCCTAGTTTCGGCGAAGCCAACATCCGATTGATTGAAGTGGCCAAGTATCTGAAAGAGGGTAAAAGCTACATGGGCCTGGCCCTGACTGAAACCTTGATGGGTTTGGATGCCTTTTATTAGCAAGAGACTAACCGCTTTGTAGGGTGTCCGTTACTTCTTCAAGTATTGTTTCCCACTCCACCCCTCTTATTTATAATCCTCACTCCACTCAACACTCATTCTCTGTTTTCCTCTCGAAACCCTTTTCTCTCCACGTATATCTCTCTATTTTTTAATCTCTCTTATTTTTCATCCCTTCCAGAGTATGGTTCCCAAGTGGTGGACCCTTACCCCGAGTACTCAGCTAGAGCTTACTTCTTTTTCCAACGGCTAGTAGATTTCTCTTTAGAGGGATTGTGGTGTGACTGGACGTGTAACCGATCCGCAGCTAACATAGCTTGGCATTGCCCCTGGTTTGATGTAATTGAGATGAGCTACAACATGTCCCACCAACTAGGTATATAGTTGATTGGCCTCACACACTACGTGTTCTATTTCCCCTTTTGGTTCAGACACTAGTTTGGGCATGATCAGACTTGTTCAGATGAGGAGGTGGAATACCTGGCTTCATTTCCCATAAGTTGTTCACACTTGCCTCATTACCTCACTGCTTGGAGGAGGAAGGAGCTTCTGGCCTGTGCCCCTAGCTTCAGTTACGTCCCTTCTGGTGAGTGTTTAGCTTGGCTTGAGGACGAAGAACAAGTTGGGCCATCTTTAGCTACAGAAACTTCCACGAGTGCAAGCAGAAGACATAGAGCTACCTGATTTAGCTGTGTCCCTAGTTTTTACTGCTTTGATCTTATTTTCAAGTTTTATGATGTAAAAGCAACTTTGATTTAAATTAGAGAGTTGGAGAATGTACTTGTGTTGAAATCAATAAAATTAAAGTTGTGAGTACTAAAAATTTTCCTTTTGGTCCCAAAATGGTTTAAGTTGTAAAAGGGTAAAATTTTGAAAAAAATCAACTTTTATTAAAACTTTTCAAAATCATTTTCGAAAGTGATCACTACCTGACACACACGGGGTCGGCTCTCAAGATGTACAGCCCCGAACCAACATATCGCAACTACCCATAACTGCATACGCCATACCGGCTCTTCTACAACTGCGCTAACTGATAATGTAGAAAGATGGTCGGATCAAAATATGTATGAATAGGACAGTTGAGTTGGAGATGGTTATGGCCGAACTTCAGGATGAAGTTGCCTACATATCCTAAAGATGGGAATCAGGCCTTACATAGTTCGGTTCAGGTTCACTCGAGTATTAACTCTCTCATTTTGCGCTCTAACTTTTGCCAAAGCTGCTCTTTAGAATTTTTAATCTTGCAAGCTCAATTTTTCTTTATTTCCAATTTTCCATGCTCTAATTTTTGCCTAGGTCGCCCTTTCGGGTTTTCGGCCTAGTGAGCCTCTTAGGCGTAAGCCTCTTAGGCGTAATATTTCTTCAACTTGTCCATGTTAATCGGTTGTGAGAACTCCAAGCCATCTAAATCCATGAGAATAATCGCCCCTCCTGACCAGATTGACTTGATGATATAAGGACCAGTCCAATTGGGTCTGAACTTGCCCCTAGGGTCATGGATAGGAGCCCGGTTGTCTTTCAGTACCATGTCTCCTTCCTGAAGATATCTGGACTTAACTTTTTGTTAGAAGCCCTAGCAATTCGGCGTTGGTTACCCTGAACATGATACAATGCCCTTAGTCTTCTTTTATCAAATAGCATCAGTTCCTCAAATCTACTCTATTGCCAATCTGCCTCCACTATCTGACACTCAGCCATAACTCTCAACGAAGGCACTTCTATTACAATTGGCAGAACAGCCTCCATCTCATAGATGAGAGAATAGATGGTTTCCCCTGTTGATGTTCGGATTGAGATTCTGTCGCCCCAAAGCACGAATGACAATTTATCTGGCCAGTTGTAGACGTCCCCCGAACGCCCCGGGAGGGTTTAGCTCCTGTTCTGTTCATTTGGGGTCACTACAGCTCGGACTCTTAAATGTCACGGTTCCTAATCTGAACCAAAGAGTCCAAATCCGGCAAATCGTTTTTTGAGAAACTGATTTTTTTTAAAAAAGTAGTGCCAAACATGGACTGCTTTGCCAGATACAGAGTCGCCACCTAAATATTTTATTTTGGGAAATTTAGGAAACCCTGACTCGGTGCCAAAAGGCGACGTGTCCGTCATCACCAAAGTTGCCTCGGCTCGGGAACTTGGGTACGATTGGGGAAGGTCACTTCGTGAGCACCCCCGCTCGCCCGGTCATAGACCGGCCTCTACTAACCATGATATCAATTTTTGAAAACATTGTGAGTTCTTATTCCGGTTATTAGCCTAGGTTACTATGCGATGCTCACAGCATATAAATATAGATCGGGTCGCCTGAATTGGAATGAAAACATTTCATGTTTGTTTTTGAAAGAGGGTTTGCTACCCGCAGGTAGGCTTTAAAACATTTGATGATTTATTCCAATTTAAACAACCCAACCTTCACCCACAGGCATTCAGGCAGTTATATCAGATAAGCACATAGCCTCATGGTAAGCATGCTATCATGGCATTCACTCACACATATGCAAGGATGCTAAAGCATAAAAACTCACCGAGTACTCCAAGCCAAAATAGACACTTATTAGAAATCATGCATGAATCCTAAGTATACAGAAATGCCTAACGCAACACATGCAAAAATGCAATTATAGTAGGCTCGGCTGTTCTAAGATGGTATATGAGATGCTACAGCTATCATGTATTCAACTTTGAAATTGAAAGTACAATGCAGTTAGTATGATGCGCCGAGCCCGGTGCATGCAATACAGATGAATGATGCAAACATGCTGTCATACCGTATGCTAATTTAAATATGCCCTAATCTAACCATCATAAGCGGATAAATAAAAGGGAGAAAGACGTGGGGTTGGAAGACATACAACACACCCACGCACACTTATTACAGTTGTGCCCTCGCACAGAGGGTCCGAATAAATATACAGTCCAAATATTACAGTCCCGAATAAAAGAATATTACAGATTTCTAATTAATTAATGAATTAACTAAGAAAGCAGATAAAACTGGCGTGCAGGCCAGGGACTGTCTTGCTTCTGATGGACGATGCATGTCCGGGTTGTCTTGCGCGGAAATCCACCGGAATGCCCCAATTAGCCTCTGTTTACACCTGTTCTTGAAATGTGTGCTGAGCCTTGAAAATTGCTGATTCTTCGTTTTGCTGCAACAGAGAGCAGGAAAGGGGCATAGCAATGTATTTGCACAGATATATGCATGTCTCGATCCTCGTGCCACCAATCGCGCATACCGAAGCATGATGGCCGAGGAATCGAAATGCACAACTCAATATAGGATGAATGCACATGAAACTACAGCTAAAACCTAACTCCATCATGGATAATCCGGAGTGTCGGTGACTGGGGAATTGAGACACATTCCGTCACTCGGAGTACGAAATGTACCTCGTTTCCCGTGCCCGGGCTAACTCCTATTCCGAACATGATGCAATATGCATGATATGCATGAAATGCAACTAAGATATAATCCTAACATACACAATGCTATGGAATGACATGCCTCGAAGTGCGTGCACACGGGCACGCAAACCGAGAAAATGGCAGAATAATATGAAGATGAGGTGCCTCGAAGTGTGTGCGTACGGACACGCAAACTGAGGCGATGGCAGAAACGATGCGAATGAGGTGCCTCGAAGTGCGTGCACACGGGCACGCAAACCGAGGCGATGGCAAATGCAATGAAAATGAGATGCCTCGAAGCACGTGCACACGGGCACGCAAATCGAGGCGATGATAGATGTAGTGAAAATGAGATGCCTCGAAGTACATGCACACGGGCACGCAAATCGAGGCGATAATAAATGCAGTGAAAATGAGATGCCTCGAAGTGCGTGCACACGGGCACGAAAACCGAGGCGATAATAAATGCAGTGAAATGACAAATGGGCTTATACCAACATGAGTGAGCCTCAGCCACACTCACATCGGATGCCGTCGGATAAAAAAATGGAGTGCCTCGAAATGCGTGCACACGGGCACGCAAACCGAGGCGATGCTAAAATGACATGGAAATGACAAATGGGCTTATACCAACATGAGTGAGCCTCAGCCACACTCACATCGGATGCCGTCGGATAAAAATGGAGTGCCTCGAAATGCGTGCACACGGGCACGCAAACCGAAGCGATGCTAAAATGACATGGAAATGACAAATGGGCTTATACCAACATGAGTGAGCCTCAGCCACACTCACATCGGATGCCGTCGGATAAAAATGGAGTGCCTCGAAATGCGTGCACACGGGCACGCAAACCGAGGCGATACTAAAATGACATGGAAATGACAAATGGGCTTATACCAACATGAGTGAGCCTCAGCCACACTCACATCGGATGCCGTCGGATAAAAATGGAGTGCCTCGAAATGCGTGCACACGGGCACGCAAACCGAGGCGATGCTAAAATGACATGGAAATGACAAATGGGCTTATACCAACATGAGTGAGCCTCAGCCACACTCACATCGGATGCCGTCGGATAAAAATGGAGTGCCTCGAAATGCGTGCACACGGGCACGCAAACCGAGGCGATGCTAAAATGACATGGAAAATGGCAAAAATGATATGCAAGCATACTAACAGAATTTCAGCAACAAAATATGGGGAAAAACAGTCCCGAAATGTAGCGAAATGATACCAGATGCATGAAATTGTCCCGAAATGCAACATTAGGCACCCGAAATGGCCTATAGCCATGCTAAACATGCACAACATGGACATGCAATGCAAAGACAGAAGCTAGACAGCCCCAAAATAAGCACTTTTCCAGTTATAAACATGGCCAAACAGCAAATATAGGTATGGCAAAAATAGCATACAAGAATAGGGGCCAAAATAGGGGTAATGAAGCAAGTGGTATAAGCTAAACCCAAACTGAAAAATTTCCTTCTACAACAATGAAGATGGACCAAAAATATGAACATTTACAGTATATGGCAGCCTCAAAATCAGTATACAAATATGCTAAAAATGGGATGCAAAGCAAGGCCCAAAAGGTGCTATAACATGAAGTATATAAAATAATCACCAAACAGAAAAAAAGTGTGAATGAAACATGAAGTATAGGCCAAAATAAGGCCACTTTCAGTTCGGACCAAGGTCCAAAAACAGAAACCAAGAGGGCTATCAACTTATGCAAAAATGGGGCCAAATAGGGGATTGAACTACAAGTGATACATGGAGACACCAAACAATGTTGAGCCCTTCTCCAATGTTGAAGAGGGGCTCAAAATAAGCCCTAAATCAGTTTACTACATGCTCGAAAATAAATTTCTCATGGGTCAAAAATAGCATGCAAAACTATGACATACAAGATGGTCAATTGAGCAAGTGTATCATGGAGGGCTCAAACAGGGTTGAGCCCTTAATGAGAAGTGAAGATGAGCTCAAAATATGGCCCTTTTCAGTTAGGGCCGGAGCTTGAAACAAAAAGGAAGTGAGGCTTAGAAATGGATCAAGAAAAAGGGTCAAAAGGGTAAAAGTGTAACTTACCCTTGAAGATTCGAATTTTTGTTGCTTCTTGGATGGATTTGCAGCTTCTTTAGCCTTCAAGAATCCCTCCTTGCTGCTGGAAATGAGATGGTGGTGGTAGATCTTGGTGGTGTAGAAGGAATGAAGGTTATGGACTTAGGGTTTTTTGAAGAATTGAAGAAGAAGAAGATGGAGGTGGCTATGGAGCTTTGAAGAAAAGTTTTTCTAACCCTTGTAGAGGAGGCCATCAGCTGGTTAAAAGGGCCAAAAGGGGGTGTAAAAGGTGGGGGAAATGGAGAGGAAAACTCCCCCACAAAATATCCCCCGGATACAGAAAATATTTGGGGGATATTGCCCAACAGCTGGAAAGGGTACAGTGAGGACAATACGGCCGGCCTCATACTTTTACAGGAGGTGGCCGGCCGGCCACACCCCCTAGCCGGCCGGCTAGGGGTCAAAAGGGTCAAGGAGCTTTTCTGGCCGGCCAGATATTGGGGAGGTAGCCCTATGTGTGTACAACACAACCATGTAATTGAAATTCCAAGAAAGTGGGCCCAAGGGGTTCAACAATGGCTCGGAAAGAGGGGGTCAAAAGGGTCAAGTTGACTTACTGGCCGGCCATGAACTTTTAGGGGCCTCTCAGGTGTGTACATCACAGATATGTGGTTGAAAGTTCAAGAAAAAAGGTCCAAGGGGTTCAACATTAGCCCGGAAGAAAGGGGTCAAAAGGGTCAGGTGACCTTAATGGCCAGCCACCAACTTTTAGTGGCCTCCCAGATGTGTAGATCACAGATATGTGGTTGAAAGTTGGCAACACTAGCTCTAAGGTATTCAACATTAGCCCGGAAGTGCGAAAAACGGGCGTCGGGAGGCTCCGGAAGAGAAATAACTGGTTGCTGCAACAATTGCTAGCCTCCCACCCTTTAGTGACCTTCCCTGTGATAAAACAGAGGTACCTGCCAAAAATGAGCGAAAACCGTTGCAAAACGAATGTTCCGGAGCCAAAACACGCAGTTCGGGGTCCCGGAAATGGGCCGTTAAGCACCGAAAATGGTATTCGACCTCGAAGTGGGTTTCTCAGCCCCCAGTGTCCCTCAAAATGGATGAAATAAGATGTATGCAAAAAAACAAAGCAATAGGAGATGGTTAAGCGGTCCCGAACCGAGGCACACGGCCTGACGGCTCCGAAAATCGGGAACCGGACTCCGAAATGGGCAAAATGGCCTACGGCCACCAAATGTAGCCTACGGACATTGAGAGATGGTCTACGGGACCTCTCCCTTCCCTCAGGAAAAGAAACAGAGAAAATCGAGTCTGGTTCGCAAACCGAGACAAGGCACAGAAGAGGGTTCGGAAATCCGGAGGCAGGGCTCACGGCCGCAACTCTGAAGCTTCTGAACAAGCACATTATGCAACATCACCAAGCGCTCAATCGGTGACGTCTGAGTCTTAAGGTCGGTCAAAAATGGGGTGTCTACACCAGTCCCTGTAGGTCTCAACCATTTTCTGCAAGATGTTCTTGATATTCTTATTGTCGACCTCAATAGCTCTATTGGTCTGTGGTCTATAAGTCGATCACTTATGAAAAGCCACGTTGTCTTTCTCCAACAAGTCTATCACCTCTTTCTTGAAGTGTGAGTCGTTATCTGATATGACCTCGTTCGAAACTCCGTACCAACAGATGATATTGTTTCTGATGAATTTGGCCACATGCAACGCTTTCAACACCACATAGGACTAAGCTTCCACCCACTTTGTGAAGTAGTCAATTGCCACCAGAATGAACTCGTGCCCATTTGACTCCTTTGGTGAGACTGCACCGATAACGTCGATTCCCCAGACTAAGAAAGGCCATGGTGAAGTCATATTGTAAAGCTTAAACGACAGTATGTTTATGCGATTGGCATGAATTTGACATTTGTGGCATCGCCGAACAAAACCAATACAATTCTCCTTTATAGTTGACCAGTAATAACCCTGCTTGAGAATCTTCCGAGCTAGCATCACGCCATTCATGTGCGCCCCGCACTCTCTTCCGTGGATAGCCTCCATAAGACGCTTTGATTCCTCTCCCTCCACGCATAGCTTGTGCATTATCAGATGACCTCTTTTATACAGCTTACCCCTGCAAATGATAAATTGGACGGCTAGACGCAGTATTCCCTCATTTGTCCTTGGCACTTTCCCCTGGTGGATATATCTCTTTTTTCCAGAAAGTTTCAAATATCGTAATACCAGGGGTTCTAGTCTTGAACCTCTTCTATCGCGGCAATGGTCTCATAGGTCGGCATGCACTTCTGTTCAATGATGATCGGACGCATCTTGACCTCCAACGGAATGTCTACCATTGAAGATAGAGTTGCTAGTGCATCTGTGAACCAGTTTTTCTCTCTTAGCAGATGGGTAAACGTTAGCTTTTCAAACCTCAGAATTAGCACATCTAGGGCTTGATGGTAAACATTCATTTTCTCTTCTTTAACCCGCCAATCTTCGTTGGCTAGAGAAACAACCAAGTTCGAATCCCTGATGACGTCCAACCTTTTTGTCCCTAGTTCTAGGGCCGTTTCCAACCGAGCAGTACACACCTCATACTCTGCTTCATTATTGGACACTTTGAATCGGAGTTTGAAGGCTAAGGGTATATGGGAGTCATAGGGTGCAATCAATAACACACCGACCCCATAACCGTATTGATTAAATGCGCCGTCAAAGTACATCATCCACGTTTCCTTCTTAACATGCAGAATGTCTTCATCTGGGAACAGGTATTCCACTATTTCATCTCCTTCTACTGAATGGTTTTCCAGGAAGTCCGCCACAACTTTCTTCTTAACTGACTTGCGTGTAACATATTCGAGATCAAATTCGGAGAGAAAAAGCAACCAACGAGCTAGCCTACTCGTAAGCACTGGTTTCTCGAAGAGATATTTAATGAGCTCTAATCTTGAAACCAAGATTATAGAATGAGCTAACAAGTAGTGCCTCAACTTCCTAGTAGCCCATACCAAGGCTAGGCAAGCTTTCTCTAGGAGAGTGTAGCGGGTTTCGTAGTGTAGCATCTTCTTACTTAAGTAATAGATGACTTTTTCCGCCTTGGCTTCTGACTCTTGAGCTAGCATGAAACCTATTGTAGAATTCATCACTAATAGGTACAAAATAAATGGTTTCCTTCGCTCTAGCAGTGATAACACAGGTGGATTCTGTAAATACTGCTTGATCTGCTCAAAGGCAAGCTGACAACGATCGTCCCATTGAAACTTCTTTCCCTTCTTCAGGAGAGCAAATAGCGGTTTACAAGTTAAAGTTAATTTTGAAATAAACCGTCTTATGATTTACGCTTGTGGAGAAGTGGTTTGGAAATACTCTTCAGATATTGGGAGACGCTAGTGATCCTCAGCTAGTCACCTGAAAAGATATAAACACTCCGGTCGGGGTGCCGGAATTAGCACTCCGATGGACAAGTCAGTTCAGACACTCAGGATAGCTTGTTTACCAAGTTAAGTGAAGTGATTCTTACATACCTTTCCAAATCTGTGGTTCTTGTATTTATACTTGCTTTTTGGGCCTCGGGGCCTGAGCCTACTTTTATCCCATTCCCCTTTTATTTATTCGGAGCTACTGATCTTTGGCTATTCGGCCTTCCTAACGTATTCGGCATCCTAGTCACACAATATGGAGCCGAATAATATTTGATTTTTGGGGTACGCACCTTCCGACTCTTCTATTTATTCAGCTCCCACAACACTTTACGTAGAAAGCCGCGCACTCCTTTTCAATCCTTGGTGGTGGCATTTCTAAGATAGCATTGATTTTGGACGAATCCACTTCAATTCCCCTCTTTGTGATTAGGAAACCCAATATCTTCCCTGTCGTCACCCCAAAGGTGCACTTTTGGGAGTTCAACCTCAGTCTATACTCTTTGATTCGTTGAAAGAATTTCTCCAGTGCGGTGTAGTGGCATTCTCGATCTTTGGACTTGACAATCATGTTATCCACATACACCTCAACTTCTTTACGGATCATATTGTGCAAAATGGTGGTTGTAGCTCTCTAATAGGTAGCCCTAGCATTCTTTAACCCAAATGGCATGACTCGGTAGCAGTAAGTGCCCCACGAAGTAGTGAAAGCGGTCTTCTCCCTATCCTCGGGTGCCATCAGAATATGGTTATACCCAGAAAACCCATCTATAAATGATAACAGCGTCTGGCCGGCAGTGAAATCTACCAACTTATATATGTGCGGCAGAGGAAAGTCATCATTCGAGCTCACTTTGTTCAGATCTCGAAAGTCGACACAGACTCTGATTCTACCATCTTTCTTCGGAACTGGAACAACATTTGCCAACCACGTCGGATACTCGGATACAATCAAAAACCCTGCGTCAATTTGTTTAGTAACTTCTTCTTTAATCTTCAAAGCCCAATCTGGGCGGACTCTGCGCAGCTTCTGTTTAACTAGTCGGGCCTTAGGGTCAAGAGGGATCCGGTGCTGTACAATGTCAGGATTAATTCTAGACATGTCTTCGTAGGACCACGCGAAAACATCTTTGAAATCTTTTAATAAAGCGATTAAACGCTCGTGTTCTTTCGAAGACAACGTGGACCGATCTAGACCAAGCGAGGATCCTCCTCAGTACCCACATTAATTGATATATTTTCATCTGTACAGGGCTTAATACGCCTCTCCTCCTCAAAATCAACCAAGTTTTCCAAAGCCCGAGGAATTTCTTCCTCTTAGTTTAAGTTGAAATTTTGAAAGTCCAAATCAGTACAGTAAACCAAAGCACAGAGAAGTAAGCAAAGTCCACAAAATTCTCATTCAAAAAGTCTGGATCTTTGGTTATAGTGGACTCAAAAGAAAAGGTAAAAGACGACCTGGATAGGGCTTTCGTATCCAGGTTACCACTCTTGGAAGTACCAGACTTAGAGGAACTAAAATCTAACTTTGACTCCATAGACTCAGTGGAATCAGATTCGGACTCTCTATCTGATTCAAAGCTGCTGATGACACCTTTCTTAAACTTCCAGACTAGGTGTGAAGCCTCAAATGCATCCACAATGAGACTAGTGAAATCTGCTGCCGGTGTATCCCCGATCATTGAGATAGTAAAACTATCCCCCAAGTTGATGGACTCAGCTCTAGTAGTAGAACTTGCCAGTAGGTCGGCCAGCTCTTTTCCCAACTGCTCTTCTTCTTCAATGTCCAGGCTTGCAGTCCTGCTTTGATTTATATGGGTGCTCAGGTTCGTCTGCTCATCCTTCTCTTCCGATAACTGGTGTTTGAAGAAGATCTCGAACCTCGGGTACCTTGTTTTTGTCTCCCAATCATACTAAGGCTTCTGAAATCCACAGAAGGGGAAGTCTTCCCCTTGGCAGACAAAGCGTCCGTTGAGGGTTCCCTGTATTGGTTTGTGGACTAACTCGTACTGTCTCCCAGACCTCTTTGCTTTCAGCCTTCCTCGCAACTCCTCTCCCTTTCTTTGCCAATCTACATCGGTAAGTTTGTATCCCAGCCTAAAAGCATAGAGGTTATGACTCATCTCCTTGGAAACAATACTTCCCTGCCGACCACTTCTGCCCAGTCTTGATCTAGGAATATGTCCCTATTTCTTCATCATGTAGACGGTCTAAACGCTCAAGTAATTCCCATCATCCTCCGCCATGATGGTTTGGATCAACTGGGCCTCTGCTAGAGAGAAACCAAAAAAGAACAAGTCATCTTCTCCATATATGATTTCCAATAATGGCGCGGTAGTTCCCTGGGGAGGATGGATCGCAGAATTACCGTACACAGTAGCAATTCCATCTTTAAAGGGGTACTTTACCAACTGGTGGACCGTTGATGACACAGCCCTCATCTGATATAGCCAAGGCCTTCCCAATAGTAGATTGAAAGTGGCCGGAACATCCATAACATGGAATTCCACTTCATGCTCAGATGGGCCGATTAAGATGCCATAAGCCCGGATGGCCTGAGTCTTGGGTGTAAAATCAGCCAGCCTCAAATCGATGGTATAGGCAATCCTCATAGGACATACATTGATCGCTGACCCAGTATCTATCAGCACTACTAGAATCCATTTTTTTCAGCTTTTTAGGGTTACATATAAGGGTCGGTAGTGGTTGGCACCCTCAGTTGGTAACTCCTTATCCGTAAAAGATATCATTAGTGTAACTCCCCGGATGTGACCAACGACACCAATTGGTCAGCAATGGTGTTGATAGGTAGTTTGGTCTGGTTCATTACCTCTAGTAGTGCCTGCCTATGCTCCCGAGAAACCATGATTAGCCCCCAGATTGATATGTCAGCCTGAATCTTCTTAAGCTATTTCAAGACTAGGTTTTCTTCAATATTTTTCTCTTTTGTTCTTTCAGCCTCATTCTTAGAGGTCTCTAGCTGATCTAATGTTGCGTGTTTGAAGTACTGACCACTCCAGGTCATGTGGTTATTCTCGTCAGTATACCAGGTGTCATCAGGGGTATCAGCTTTCCACCCTTCGTTTGTATACGCATGACTTAAGTCGCTGTCTTCCCACCACTCTCATATGGCCATGGTCGGGCCATCATGTAGTTCTATCTGAAGCATGTTCACATCACACACCCCCGTCATCAAACCACTCTTCTTCCACCACAGTCTTGGTTTTCGCATTCTGATATTTTCTGAGCTTCTTTAACATCATTTTTCCGTCGTTGGGCTCCCATTCGGTCTTTCTCATATTTTGGACATTTGTCGCTATAGGCTCGATCTTCGCTGTTTCTTTACCTTTTCCCTACTCCAAGGCTATCTTCCTCTGGATCTCTTCTTTTCTTTCTTGTTGGAATTGCTCTAATGCTTGTTGTTTCTTAGTCAAAGGTGCAGCCTTAACCTTGCTGCTAGCACCAATTTTCTCTTCTTTCCCAGTCTCTTCTATATGTTCCTCAACATCTGACTCCTCCTCACTCAACCACCCATTGCTTGTTTCCGGCTGGCTTAGATCCCACCACCCCAGTTATATACTGCTTGTATCCTTTTCTTCAAAGAAATAGAGGTTGTTTAGATCCTCTTCCAACTCAGCCAAGTCTTCTTCTAATTCCGCCAAGTCATTTAGGCCCTCTTCCGGCCAATCATTTTGATTCTACCTTAGCTGGTCCTCCTCAATAGCGTTAATGCTGGAGAAGTCCGGCAATATGACTACTGGCTTTGGCTGATCGATGGCCACGATGTATAAGCTAGGGTTATACTACTCTGTGAGTGAGGTCCCTTTCTCTATGACTTGGGCATCAGGCACGCCCTTCTCTAGTGCACTCTTTTTCTTCTCTGCCTCTGTCGCCACCGATTCGGGTTGGGTTTGCGGTGTTAAGTCCATCATGCACATTTCCGTGCCTTCTGGAATAATCACCTCTGGCTTGGGTAGATAGGATAGGGTAATGTGTGTGCGGGGATTAAAAGAGGGTGGTAATGTATGTATTTGGTTAATGTTTCTGGACGAGGGGACTTTGTTATGTGTAGGAAGTGGGTCGGTAGTTACGTTTGGTTTAGAGGGTGGGGTGATGACTTTGTTGTCAATGAGATCCTGGATCTCATGACGTAGGCGGTAGCACAAGTTTGTGGGATGACCATGTTGTTGGTGGAAGATGCAATACTGAGTAGGTCATGTTTGGATGGTAATGGGTCAGGAAGTGGTGGAGGGGCTAGACATGTCCTTTTTCCATTAACAATTTGAGGGCGTGAGTTGGGCTCATATGGAGGGGAGTAAAATCCATTCGATTTCAGGGTGGGCCGGTATTTTGTGAAGATTGCGAGGTTGTGGCAGCAAAGGGATCGGCCATTTTGGCTGTTGTAACAACAGTACTAACATTTACAGGCCGCGGAATAGTGTTACTACTAGCATTAGTACCCCGAGAGAATGGCCTTCTTGCAGGTTCGCTTGTTCTGTGAATAATGCCCTTCTTGAATGCACTTTCAATCTGAATGCACTTTCAATTTGGACCCCCAACTCATGTAGGGAAGCAAATGTGGATAACAGCGCCACTATCATTCTCTGCAGCATGTCTGGCTCAAGGTTCTAGACCATCAGTTGGACCTGCTCTTTTTCAGAAGGTTTATTTGTCATTCTTTGGGGTACTAGGTGGTAATCTCCAGCTCACTGATAGTTACCTCTATCTGAGTGTTATAAGAGTACTGGTTAACAAACGCCTCAGATAACCCCTTTCAATTCCGCTTTGTGGAGTTCTCCAGTTTAGCGTACCAGATGGCCGCTACATCAGATAATGTTCTCCTGAACAATGATAGTTTTTGTGCCCGAGACAGGCCAATTGGCCTTAGCATATCTAAAAACAAGCAAACGTGTACAATCAGATCCCTACTTCCATCGAATCTGTTGATATGGGATATCTTAAATTTCTCCAGTAATCTAACTGAAGCCTTAGTGTACTTGTTTTCAATATTCGGAATGGAGTTAAAGCCCTGGGACTTTTTTAGTGTTTTCTCTAGGCTAGCAATCTTGATCTGGGCCGGATCAATTTCATTGATATCAAAAGGAAGAATTCCCGCAGGAGGTTGAATAATAAGCCGGAGCCGAGGGAAATATTTCTCGAGGATCTGGGATTTGGAGATTTTCCACTAGTGGAGGTGGATCCAGGTTTGGCTGAGTAGTCAGGATCGGATGCATGGTCAATGCGGATGCCCCAGATGTGCATCATAGATCAGTGATGATTTTATATTGTGCGGCCATCCTTTGGTTTACAATATCCACGATTCTCTGGAATGCTTCCATCATGGCAGCAAATTCTTCCGTGTTCTATGTTGTATTATGTGCCATTGCTAGTCTAGGTGAACTAAATGCTGGTGAATTGCTTGAACGAACAGATGTTTGTTAAGTGCTTTGTACCAGTGCTGCTAACTGTTTATTCCGTCTTCGTCGAACAACTAGCGGAAGCGAGACTAACACTGGTTGACCACCAACAAGGTCTTGAGTTTTGCAAAGCCTGCCAAAGTGAGTCCACACAACTTGGGAAATATCAAGTCTTTCTGAAGCTATGATGGTAAACTATCTAGAAAAAGACAGAAAGAAAAAACCATCGATCAAAATCGGACGGTACTTCAACCCAAATCACAGCTAATAAAAAATCCGCACTGAACTCTACTCTCAAACTAATATTGATATGAACCATCCTGTACAGTCTCCCTGCAAAAGCACATACCAAGTAAAAGAACCAAAACACCCCTATGAGGGGGGTAAGGTTACCCAGTCCTAGATTTTTGACATGAACTAGGATTCACTATTTCAAACAAAGAGTCTCACAACATCCTGAAACGGGTGGCATCCTGACCTAAGTTGGAATGGTCATTATGGCTTATTACATGAAGCTAGGCCAAATGGTCAAAAAGGGTACCTTGGTAAGATTACCTAATATACATCTCACATCTAACACCAAGAAGTGAAAGGAGGATTAAGCGGTATAGCGGTATTTCAGATCCAAGGGTTGTGCTTCTAACATGGCAATGCTCATGACCGGTCAGCCTTTTGGCAAGCTTTTGGGCAAGCCTCCGACAAACCATCTAGGAATAGCAGATGGAAAACACAGTGACTTATAGTAACAATGCAAATGCTATGCGGAGAACATATAGATATAGATAAAATTTCACATCATGAATTTCAAGTCAAGCTCTCTAAATCCCCGGCAGAGTCACCAGAAACTGTAGCTTGCTTTTCATGCTCTTTTCGGATACAACTAGCCCTACAGTTCAGACTCCCATGGTTCTGAATCTGATTTCACAAGTGCAATGTGAAATAGATAAACACAAATGAGTCCAAATCCAACAATTCTTTTAGAAAATCGATGTTTGAATTAAATGCCAAAAATGGACTACTTTGCCAGATTTTAGAGTCGTCACCTACATATTTTGAAAAATTTGGGAAACCTGAGACTCATGCTAAAGGCCACTTATCCGTCATCACCAAAGTGTCTCGGCTCAGGAACTTAGGTACGAGAGGGGAAGGTCATGAATTGAGCACCCCACTCGCCCGATCAAAGATTGGCCTTTACTAATCATAATGTGATTTTTATTTACATTATATGCTCTTGTTCCGATTGTTAGACTAACATTACTATGTATTGCACACAAGTATAGACTAATTTGTAAAAATTTGAAAATTTTGATTTCATGTTTGAAAATTGCTTTGAATATATACCACCTAAAAAAGTGATCTCATATGTATGTTCATCAAATATCCCAATTTAAGCAATTAGCCTTCATCCACGGGCATTCAAAACATGTATATCACTTAAGCACTTAGCCTTATGGAAAGCATGCTCGATATGGCAACAATGACACACAATGCAATATGCTAAAACACAAAATGCTCACCTAGTACTCTGAGGTAAGCCAAACAAAGCAAAATAATTAGAAAATATGCATGTTCCTAAACAATACAATGTGACTAATGCAACGCACACATTTATGCAATTTTATAGGCTCGTCTATGAGCATGGTATGTAATCCAATCCAAGACATGTGATAAATCACGTATTCAAGAAATGAAATTGAATTTTGACATTGGTTAGTATGATGAACCCAAATACATGTGAGACGAGTGTATGCAAACATGAGAATGCTAAATAAACATAATGCTCTATACTACCATCATAAGCGGAGAAATAAAAGGGAGAAGGAAATGAGGGTTGGAAGACACACACACTTATTACATAGTGGCCCTCGTGCAAGAGGGTCCGAATTGATGTCCGAATGTCCGAAATAAACTAACCACTACAAATTCGACTGAATGAATTACATAACTAACTAACTAAGTTGTTACAACAAGGATCTCTAGAATGAGCGACAAGCTAGTAATCTAAGTTAACTAGCTATGTAACTACAACAATAATGAGAGCATTAATTTACAATTTACAAAGGAAGCACAAGGATGACATGCACACGACGGTTTCAGAAGTAGCTATGCCTGCCTTTCTTGGAATCTGCCCTATTTCACCTTCAGCCATTGCCCTCTGTTTCTGTAAAAACACACAGTGTACCAAACATTGAAGGCTGGTCGGCTCCCAATGAGGCCCGGTTGGGTTCAAATAAGGCCGGACGTGTCCTAATTTTGTGCAAAACCCTGTTTTTGTGCTCTGAGGTGAAAACAGTGTAAGCAGAATTATTTTTGAGCTCTGTTTGTCCCTCTTACACTTCTCTGTCATGGAAAGCCTCAAGAGAAGGACGAAGTCGTTTCCAAAACCATAAAGCGAGAGGTACTCCTAATATGAAAGAGAGACCATGCCTTTGACGATGAACCTTCATAGAGATTAAGCCATTGAGCATAGGTCTCTAGCTCATATTTTGAATAACCATCAATCAGTTGAAATAACTCTCAAACAAGAGAAGAAAAGAAGAAAGGGGAGAGGTTGCAGACATGAATTTGAGATTGATTATTAAAATGAAACTCTTGACATGAAAACCAAGCAAAGAAGAGCCATGGACAATACAACACAACAAGTAAGATATGAAGACTTACAATATAACAAGCAAATATTCAAAGCATAAACTAATTTACCAAATTAGGAAGGCCCTAAACAGCCCCAAATCATTAGAAAAAATAAAAAAATAAAAAACAGTGGCTAAAGTGTGTTAAAAGTACACAAAAAGATAGACAAAAGCAAGGAGACACAAACTAGTAAACAAAGACAAGGAGAGGTGGCCAACCCCTCCACTTTTTGAAAGCTTAAAACATGTTTTCTAGTCCTTTTTAACCTCTGAAAATCAGTTTGAGAACTAAAGAAAAGAGTGTAAAAGCAAGGGCTTGAGCTATGAAATAAGGTGCAAGAGAAGGTGTTAACCTCCTCTACCCTTTGGTAGCTATCCAAACCCAAGTTTAAACACTTGAAATAGACTCAAGACAACACAAAGATACAGGAAATAAATAGCAAGAGATAGAAAAAGAAGTAAGAGAGAAGGTGGTAAGCTTATACCTCTAAAAAAAAGCAAGCTCTTGTTTGGTAACACAAACTTAGTTCAAGCACACTCTCAAGCTTGAATTGTGACGTACAAGCCTCAACCAAGGCTCTAAGGTTATGGTCTAAGGTGGTATATGGTGTATGGATATTAGTTAAGGGAGATAGATTTGCTCAAAGGTGACTTGTATAGGAAGAAAGAGCTCTCTCTTGTGTGTATAGTCTCTTTAGAAATTGTTCAGCCCTCAAAACAGAGATGTAACCTTATTTTTATAAAATTTGAGCAAAATAGGTTAAAAATATCTTCAAAAATGGACAGCCAACCCATTCTCGCCCAGAACAGTGTTTATCGTCAACAAGGCACGGCCGGGCCGGGCCCATATAGCCACAGTCGGCTCTCATTGGGGTACGGTCGGGCCCTAATGTGTTGCCCTATTTCCCTGTTTCAAACTCAGTGTAAGGTGGCACAATGTTCAAAAATGAACCTCTGAGGTAAGAATAAGGCAATTAGGAAGGTTTTGGGATTATTTCGAGACTCGACCTTGGATTCTTTCACCGAGAACTCGGATCACACAATGCAGGTTTCATCATCGAGTGTGCTGGACCAAGCGCCTAAGTCTTACAAGTGGTCAAAAATGGGGTGTCTACAACATCCCAAACGAAAGCTTAATAGTTATACTATCAAATCATATGCTATTAATATTTGTGACAAATCAATCTTAACTAATTAACTTCATAATACTATTTAGTATAGTGTCAAAAATTTTCACCAAGATAGTTTTTAAATAAGAAAAAGGATAAAATAGATTTTTTTGGTAAGAGGATATGAATACCATGTAAATGGCGAATTCACCCATCATTCAACCAAGAATATCGTTATTGCCATCGCCCTCTTGTCTCTCTCTAATCACGCCACATCTCTATCATGCTCATCAACAAACCCTAATTCCTTTCAAGTAGGGATAGACATTCGTCGGGCCGGATCAGCACTACATAATAAGAGATTTTGTGTCTATCCGAGTTCAGTCCGACTCAGCCCTAATATCGAGCCTCTACATTTATCCAAGCCCAACCCAAAAAATAATCAAAGGCCACCCATCAAGCTATATATTAATTTTTTTTTAATAATTTCATAATTAAATTCAATCACATATTATATTTCTTAAATAAATATATTGACATCATCGTAAATTGAAGAATTTTGTGTATAAATTGAAAATTTTCTTAAATAAATTCAATCACACATCACCACAAATGTGAGTTTCAATAAAATCAATATAGATAAAGTCTATATCCTAACAAAAAATATATTTTTTAATATATTATAATTAATTAATTTAATAGTGGGCTGGCCAAGCATAGCTAGGTTGAAAGTATAAATTCCAAACCCAACCCATTAATATATAAAGCTGAAAATATTTGCCTAGTTCGACCCTAAAAACTAAAACAACATTCCCAAACCCAAAAAAAATAAGGTCAGGTCAGTTGGGTTAGGCGGGCTAACGGGCCGATGCCCACTCCTACTCCTAACAATCCCAATGGACACTCTTGAATCCCCTACTCACTATCTCTTATGTTTGTTTGGACAAAATGTATAATTTAATGTTTGGCTAAGAAAATTTTGATCTGGATTAATAGTTCACGAAAACATAATATCTCATATGTAGAGGGACTATTGAATCTCAAAAGAATATTAAGGTACCGTTTGGTAACACTTACGTTTTCAGTTTTTTGTTTATATTTATAAAAATTTTAAAAACTCAAATAAAAACTTGTTTGGTAAATTTTTTATTTATAAATCAGTGGTCTCAGTTTATAAATTTAGCTAAAAAATGTAAACTCAAAAAATGTGTTTCCATTTTGAGTTTTCAGTTTTTTTTTTTTACCACCCAACACTAGCCATCACCCGTCACCATTTTCCACCACCGTCTTCCGCCACCACCACCCATCCCCCACCACCACCACTCACCACCCACCCACCACCACCACCCACCTGTCACCCACTCGCCACCACCATCCACCCCTTGCCACCACCACCACCACCCACCTGCCATCCACCCGCCACCACCCGCCACTACCATCCACCGCCCGCCACCACCACCCACCACCTACTTGCCACCATCACCACCCACCTGCCACCCACCCACCCGCCACCACCACCCACCACCCGTCACCACCCACCCATCACCCACCTACCGCCACCACCACCCACCCGCCACCCACCTGTCACCACTACCCACCACCCGCCATCGTCACCCACCCATCCACCCACTACCACCCGCCACTTACCCGCCACCACCCACCTGCCACCACCACCCGCCACTATCACCCACCCATCCACCCACCATCACCACCTGCCACATACCCGCCACCACCACCCACCCACAACCACCCGCCATCCGCCATCCGCCACCCACCATCCGCCACCACCCACCACCCACCACCGCCACCACCCACTCGCTACCACCCACCACCCGCCACCTACCCGCCATCCACCACCCACCTGCCACCAACACCCACCACCCGCCACCACCACTACCACCACCACCCGCCACCGTTACCCACCACCACCACCACCACCCACCCGCCACCACCCGCTACCCACCACCCACCGTCACCACTTTCCACCACTGTCTTCCGCCACCACTTGCCACCACTTGTCATTTCTCACTCTTTTTTATATTTTTAAAAATTTTTAAACATTTTGTCAATTATCAAACGCGTTTGTAGTTTATGTTTTTCTAAAAATAAACAAAAATCAGTTTATAAAATTTTTATAAATATAAATTGAAAATGTAAACGTTACCAAACGGACCCTTACCAAACAAGTTTTTATTTGAGTTTTTAAAATTTTTGTAAATATAAATAGAAAACTGAAAACGTAAGCGATGTTTTTATGTTTTTTTTTTTTTTTTTGAACAATTGGTGCTCGTCAAACTTCTATTATTATGAAAATTCTATAAATTTGTGGAACGCTGCATATGCCATTGACTATTGTAATCACACATGAAAATAATTTGGTCTTTGTGCAATTGTGATTATTGCTTAGCTTTTAGGTTAGAACATGTTGGACTTCTATTTTTCTTTCTTTCTTTGCTGTCTTTGTTGCTAAGTGTTGATGATTTGAAATTTGCAAGTAAGATATAAAGATTTTGCATTTGATTGGTCATACCTAGTAAGGGTGGAAAAGTAGGATTATCTAATGCTTACATCAAGTTTTGGTTAGGAGTTTTGGTTAGGTGACATCTTTCACAGGGCACAAACTCCTAATTGTGATAATCCTACTTTTCAAAACTCCTAGTAGGATTATCTTGACATCTTTCACAGGACACTTGACATCTTTCACAGGGCACAAACTCCTAATTTGATATTACTTGTCCACAAGATGTAATTGTATTATGTATACATATAAGAAAAACTTTTATTTAATGAATACAATTTCCATTTGTTCTGCTTGTAGGACAAGCTTGAAATTTGAGACGATTTCTGTTGGAACAATCTTCTGTGTAAATAAAATAAATTGAAACTAATTCAAACAAAATAAATAAATAACATACTAAATTTACTTATCAAATCGAATTAAAAATAAAAGACCAAGTCGAGTGTGTGACACTCTGTCCTCAAGACAGATTCGCCCCGCTACGGTGCTTACGGTTGAGTGGCGTCTATCTCCCAAGATACAATGATCTTAACCAATTTGTAGTAGCATTCCAAAACAAATTGTTCGGCGAACCAAACCTGCATTCTAACTCTCTGATTATTTCTAAAACTAATATATGAAGAATAAATGCACTAGAGCAAAAGCTGGACAGCAAAGGCATAAAAGCAGACTAATTTTCGGATGATCCTGACTGCTGGAACCTTGGCTGTATATATAGCCAAATATTTGACCCGAACAGGTGCTGAGGAATCCGAATAGGTACTGTTTGAAATCTGACCGTTGCTTGGAACAGTTTTTCAAACTTTTTTTAAAAATGTATCCGTTGCACTTTGAACACACTTATTCAAACAATTGGAAATATTCTTATTAAACTATTTGAATAGTTTAATCATTTTTAGGAAACCACTTTAGGAAACCAAAAAAATAAATTTATATTTAAATAAAATTCCCACGACAATTTTTATTGAAAAAATTCAAATGAACTTTGTCTAAAAAATTAATGTTAAACTCGAAAACAACGTCAACTTCTCATTCACTCATAAATGGTTTTGACGTTCTGTTTTCACCATGTGACTTGCCACGCGGCAAGGAACACGTCACCTCTTCGGACCTACCCCAAAAGACGTTTGGAGCCCACTTAATTTTGGCCTTAAAGTTGGCCCAAAATAAGCCATATAAAACACCATTTTTTTCCAACAATCCCCCACATGAATGGAATTTGACGGAGAGAAAATGCAACAACATGATCTAATTACGGAGAGTACAGAAATTGAAAATATTCTGCAAAGGATAGGTAGCTTTTTGCTTTGAACCTTCCCTTGTGAGACTATCGGATTTATTAGCTATCTAGTGAACATGATGTCTTGAACTGTTCAGCCATTTGTGTAAACCAAGACAATAGAACTCAGACAGTATATTCCCAGACACAGTTTAGTTCTCACTATTGTGTTCATTTTGGCCCTGAACAACCTGGTCTTTCGTGAGTGCTCTAAAGATTTGTAGCCCATCACAAAAATTATAGAACCGGCTCAGTTCACACTCACATAGGTGATTCTTATGAAGAGTATCCTGCCATACTCCACTAGGTTTACCTAGATATAAGAATCATTAAAATCTTACTTAACCTAAAACACTGCAGACATCACTACATCATCATAGAAATGGGTAGGAGTTGGACTCCCCAGTGATCCTTCTGAGTCATACACAACTCGGTTGTCCCTTTGAACCTAGATCTTGGGATCTCCAGTCAACTAGGTTGGGTTGCCATTGTGGTAACTCTTATTTAATAGGCTTTATTCCCATTCCCCTCGATGAATTCTCAACTAGCTCTCTTGCTAACCCTTTGGTTAGTGGACCCCCTATGTTGTCTTTAGACTTAACATATTCTATGGAAATAATTCCATTAGAAAGTAGTTGTCTCACGGTGTTATGTCGACGACGAATGTGTCGTGACTTACCGTTTTACATATGACTCTGTGCACTACTAATTGTTGATTGACTATCACAATGTATACATATAGCAGGCACCGGTTTTGGTCAAATTTGAATATCTTCAAGGAAGTGGCGAAGCCATTCTGCTTCATCCCCAGCTTTGTCTAAGGCTATAAATTCTGATTCCATAGTAGACCTAGCAATGCAAGTCTGTTTGGAAGATTTCCAAGATACAGCCGCCCCACCAAGAGTAAAGACATACCCACTAGTGGACTTCAAGTCTCTAGTATCCGATATCCAATTTGCATCACAATATCCTTAAAGTACTGCTGGATATCTAGTATAATTAAGCCTAATGTTACGAGTAAATTGGAGATGTCTCAGACCCTTATAATTGTTTTCTAGTGTTCTACTCCTGGATTACTCGTATATCTACTTAATTTACTTACTGCATAAGCTATATTTGGGCGAGTGCAGTTCATCAAGTACATTAAGCTTCCAATAATTTGGGCATACTCTAATTGAGAAATACTTTCCTGTACATTCTTAGATAGAAACAAATTAACATCTACAGGTGTTCTAGCAAGATGATCATCATCTTTGCTGAATTTATCAAGTATTTTCTCAATGTAATGAGATTGTGACAAAGCATATCCTTCTGTTGTTTTGGTAATTTTCATACCAAGAATTACATCAACAATGCCCATGTCCTTCATGTCAAATTGTTTATTCAACATCTTCTTGGTAGTTTTAATCATATCATTATTACTACCTATGATGAGCATATCATCTACATAAAGACATACAATGACATAACTTTTGTTTATGTTTTTAATATAAACACATTTGTCACACTCATTAATTTTAAATCCTTTTGACATCATTGTTTTGTCAAATTTCTCATGCCATTGCTTTGGCGCTTGTTTTAAACCATATAATGATTTAACCAATTTACACACTTTCTTTTCTTTTCCTAGAACAGAAAAACCTTCTGGTTGTTCCATATAAATTTCTTCATTTAACTCACCATTTAAGAAAGCGGTTTTCACATCCATTTAATGAATTTCTAGATTGTATAGAGATGCAATGGCAATTAGCATTCTAATGGATGTTATTCTAGTAACCGGTGAGTATGTGTCAAAGTAATCACGACCTTCTTTTTGTCTAAATCCTTTGACCACAAGTCTTGCCTTGTATTTGTCAATTGATTCATTCGCTTTCAATTTTCTTTTGAAAATCCACTTGTACCCAAGAGGTTCACAACCTGGTGGAAAATCCACCAATTTCCAAGTGTGATTTTGCAAGATGGATTCAACTTCACTATTGATAGCTTCTTTCCATAAAGGAGCTTCAGGATTGGACATAGCTTCTTTAAAAGTTAAAGGCTCATTTTCTAACAAAAAAGTTAGGAAATCTGGACCAAAAGATTTTGAGGTTCTAGCACGTTTACTACGCCTAGGTTCCACTTCCTCATTTTGATCTAACTCTTGTTCTTGATCATGTTCTTGATCTTGACTAGTAATAGCATCATGTGATCTTTTATTGTTACTAGTCTCTTGTCCAGTCTTATTTGGAAATACATGTTCAAAGAAAGATGCATTCCGAGATTCAATAATAGTATTTACATGCATTTCGGTATGTTCTGATTTATGAATCAAAAACCGATATGCACTACTATTCTTAGCATAACCAATGAAAATGAAATCAATGGTCTTAGGACCTATCTTAGTCTTTTTAGGACTAAGAATAACCACTTTAACCAAACACCCCCACACTTTTAAGTATTTATAGGATGGTACTCTTCCATGCCACAATTCATAAGGTGTTTGATTCACTTTCTTTCGGGGTACTTTATTAAGTGTATAATTAGCAGAAAGTATTACTTCCCCCCACAAGTTCTGAGGTAATCCAAAACTTATTAACATGGCATTCATCATTTCTTTTAAAGTCCTATTTTTCCTTTCAGCAATTCCATTTTGCTAAGGTAAGTACGGAGCGGTGGTTTGCTGAATTATTCCATGTTCTTTACAAAACTCACCAAAAGGTGATTCATATTCACCACCTGTATCACTTCTTAGTATTTTGATTTTCTTACCAACTTGATTTTCAAATTCATTCTTATATTGAATGAAAGTTTCCAAAGCTTCATCCTTGGTTTGAATTAAATAAACATAACTATATCTAGTATAGTCATCTATAAAAGTGATAAAATACTTTTTCCCACCTCTAGTTTGAATTGATTTAAAATCACAAATGTCACTATGAATTAATTCAAGTGGTTCCGTACTTCTTTCAATTGAATGAAAAGGAGTTTTAGATAATTTTGCCTCAACACAAATTTCACATTTATGATTTGAATCAATGTCAAATTTATGTAAACATTCCATATTAATTAATCTACGCAAAGATCCATAATTAACATGTCCTAGTCTACTATGTCATAAATTTGAAGACTCAAGCAAGTAAGAAGAAGATGTATTATTATTAATAACTGAGGGTACAACGGTCATTACATTTAACTTGAAAAAGCCATCAGACATGTAACATTTTCCTACATACATCTCATTCTTAGTGAGTACAAATTTATCACTCTCAAATACTATCCTAAGCCCATTCTTTCTCAACAAAGATCCGGAAACAAGATTCTTGCGAATGTCTGGTACATGCAGCACATTGTTGAGAGTGAGTTCCTTTCCATATGTCATTTTAAGTACAATCTTTCCTTGTCCTTCAACTTTGGAAGTTGAGGAGTTGCCCATAAAAAGTTGTTCACCATTGTCCACTGTAGAATAAGATGTGAACATCTTTTTGTCGGCACAGATATGGCGAGTAGCACCAGTGTCCACCCACCATTCTTTAGGATTTCCGACAAGATTTGCTTCGGAAACAACTACAAAAAGATTGATGTCATCTACACCATTGAAAATCTTGTCCACTTCGGTCATATGGGCTTGAGCAGGCTTCTTGCTTGTTCTTATTTTGCTTTTGATTTTGCCTTTGCTACGGCAATCTTTGGCCCGATATCCCTCTTTGTCACAGATGTAACATTTGCCATTAAACTTGTACTTTTTATTTTCCCCTCCCCCCCTTTAGAGCCTTGTGATGAACTTTCTCCAGAAGACTTTCGTTTCTTGGTTTTTGAAGCATGTTCCACCACATTTGCCTTAGACACCATAGGATGCTTACCAGCCCATTTTTCAGAATTGCGGTTGTCCTCCTCAATCCTCAAACGCACAATTAATTCTTCCATAGAAATTTCTTTGCGCTTATGTTTGAGGTAGTTCTTGAATTCCTTCCAGCCTTTTGGTAATTTTTCAATTAAGGCTGCAACTTGGAAGGATTCACTGAGAGACATACCTTCTGCGTAAATGTCATGCAGAATGAGTTGGAAATCTTGAACTTGGCTGATCACATTTTTTTAATCAATCATTACAAAATCCAGGAATCTGCCAACCACAAATTTTTTTGAGCCAGCATCTTCTGTTTTGTATTTTTTCTCCAAAGACTCCCAAAGTTCATTTGTTGTCTTGATAGGACTGTAGACGTTATATAATGTGTTGTCAAGTCCGTTCAAGATGTAGTTCCGGCGAAGGAAATCGGCATGTTTCCAGGCATCAACCGCAGCAACCACTTGTCGGTCAGTTTCATCCTTTTTCAGGATTGGAGCATCTTCACGGAGGAAACGAGCCAGGTTCAGAGTTGTAAGATAGAACAACATTTTCTGTTGCCATCTTTTAAAGTCAGTTCCTGAGAACTTCTTCTCTCCATGATTTATTGGTACTGTCACCACATGAGAGGGGGTTGGTGCAATTGCAGCCACCACAGTAGTACTTGTTTGGGCATTAGTTTCAGTAGCCATCAATTCTAATTTATAAAAAAAAATTATAATTAGAATTTACACTACACAGAAAATTAAACCAAATTCACAAAATTAAATTCTGTAAAAAATAAAAGAAACAAGAATGTAACTTTTATTTTCCAATTAATTTGGAAATAAAATAAAATTTTATTCAACCAAATTAATTCCACACAGGAAATTAAATTCCGTAAAATAAAAAAAATAAGAATATAACTTTTATTTTTCAATTAATTTGGAAATAAAATAAAATTTTATTCAACCAAATTAATTTCACACAGGAAATTAAATTCTGTAAAATTAAAGAAATAAGAAAATAACTTTTATTTTTCAATTAATTTGGAAATAAAAAAAAAATTATTCAACCAAATTAATTCCACACAGAAAATTAATTTCTGTAACACTTCAATAATTAAAATACTAAAACAGAATTTTAAGTAATGAAAACTCAGAAAATATTTTCTAAAACCCAAAATTAATTTCTGAAAAAATTTCACAAAAATATATTCTGAATTGTTAATGACACTAGTATTGTACTATTAGTTGTCAAAGAAAATAGACAGTATATTACTACTATCTGTCAAATAGCATATAATTACTATTTGTTTTTCCAACCAGAATATTATTTTGTAAATCTACAGAAAATAATTTTCTTAAAAGAAGAAAGAGAAAAGGAAACAAACAAAAAATTCTGTAAATAGAATAATTCGAATCTGTCTTAAGATTGTTGAAACAATCTTCTGTGCAAATAAAATAAATTGAAACTAATTCAAACAAAATAAATAAATAACATACCGAATTTATTTATCGAACCGAATTAAAAATAAAAGACCAAGTCGAGTGTGTGACACTCTGTCCTTAAGACAGATTCGCCTCGCTACAGTGCTTACGGTTGAGTGGCGTCTATGTCCCAGGATACAATGATCTTAACCAATTTGTAGTAGCATTCCAAAACAAATTGTTCGGCGAACCAAACCTGTGTTCTAACTCTCTGATTATTTAATCTAAAACTAATATATGAAGAATAAATGCACTAGAGCAAAATCTGGACAGCAAAGGCATAAAAGCAGACTAATTTTCGGATGATCTTGACTGTTGGAAACTTGGCTGTATATATAGCCAAATATTTGACCCGAACAGGTGCTGAGGAATCCGAACAGGTACTGTTTGAAATTTGACCGTTGCTTGGAACAGTTTTTCAAACTTTTTTTAAAAATGTATCCGTTGCACTTTGAACACACTTATTCAAACAGTTTTTCAAACTTTTTGAAAAATGTATCCGTTGCACTTTGAACACACTTATTCAAACAATTGGAAATATTCTTATTAAACTATTTGAATAGTTTAATCATTTTTAGGAAACCACTTTAGGAAACCAAAAAAATAAATTTATATTTAAATAAAATTCCCACGATAATTTTTATTGAAAAAATTCAAATGAACTTTGTCTAAAAAATTAATGTTAAACTCGAAAACGACGTCAACTTCTCATTCACTCATAAATGGTTTTGACGTTCTGTTTTCACCGTGTGACTTGCCACGCGGCAAGGAACACGTCACCTCTTCGGACCCACCCCAAAAGACGTTTGGGGGCCACTTAATTTTGGCCTTAAAGTTGGCCCAAAATAAGCCATATAAAACACCATTTTTTTCCAACAATTTCCACAATGACTTACAAGCACAATAGATTGTGAATAAGAAGGCCCATGGGTTGTACAAAAATTGGAGGTACACCTTGAAACAAGAATTCGAATTGTTAGAAGGACTTCCAAGTGATGAGATCTATGCTCATCCGCCCCTAGGGGTGAGTTTAGATGATTGGAAGCATTTGATCGATGTGGCATGGTAAGATGCATCTCGCCAGGTAAAATAATAGACTAGAAAGAGTACATACATCTATGCGAAAATGTGATATGCCTTAATATTTACCAAAAAATTGTTTATCTGCTTGTCTTATTTTTAGATACGGTCAAAAGCTGGCTTGAGTAATATGAGTCAATTACCGTACAATCATACCAATGGGTCTCGCTCATTTCCTATCGCAATGGCTGCTATGGTGAGATTGATTTTTTTAAAACTTAAATCCATTATATGTTGTTTGGATATGAAAATGTTATGTTGTGATTTTTAGGGGGCAATTTGGAGTCTATTAGTACTGTTATTAAAGTATAAAGCAAAAGAAGAAGAGCTATGTTTCCATTTCATGTTTTTTTTTCTCTTTGTAGGTAAGTAGTTGTATTATCACAACAAAAATAGGAATTTTGTGCGCATTAAAATTACTTGCTAAAGACAACATAACCGCTACGTGAAATGTATAAATATATAACATTCTCAGACATTTAAGTAAAATAATTATGTTTTCAACACCACAGGTTGTTGCTGTCTGCAAAAACTCTGTCCGCAAAAACCCTGTCTACAAATCTGGCTGCAAAAACTCTGTTATTAAACATCTACTGTCTACAAAAATCTGTTAATGATACCCTTGCATTCGAAATCTGTTAATGATACTTTGCATTCGAAATCTGTCTAAACTACAAATCTGTTAATGATACTCTGTTTGAATTCAAAAACTGTCTGCAAAAATCTGTTTGAATTATGTGTGAAAAAATCTGCAAAAATCTGTTTGCAAAAATCTGATTGAATTCTGTTTCAATTGCGTTTGAAAAAATCTATTAATGATACTATGTTTGAAAAAATCTGCAAAAAATCTATCTAAAAAAATCTGTTAATGATACTCTGTTTGAATTTGAAATCTGTCTAAACTACAAATCTATCTGCAAAAACTCTTTCAGTATACATAGTGTCTGCAAAAAATTTGTCGGCTAAAATCTGCTTAAAATCTGCATAAAGTGTCATTGTGTTATACGTTGATGTGTTAACAGGTCGCAAAAACTGGAGAGTTAGATTTTTCTAAGTTCTATGAGGACAGCCACACTTCCAAGAAAACAAATGACTGGATCCATCCGAAATGTGGTGAGCTGCATATAAGTATGTAACAATGAAATAATTGTATTCAATATGACTTTACTTAGTATCCAATAATACATATATGTTAGTTACCTTTCTTTGTCTTATTTATTTGCAATGACAGCAAGAGATGGTCAATGTACAAGCGGTTGCCATCGAGTCGAGGACGCCATTGACACACGAGGAGCTTTCAAGGCAAGTGCTTGGACAGAAGAAAAGGTACTTGTTTGGATTTGGGAGTGGCCCACAACCCTCTACCATAGCTGCATCACGAGTACACGATAAGGACATGGAGGCAATGCGCGCTGAGGTGGATGCACTTCGTGAGAAGCGACAAAAAGATCATGACAAGTTAATGAAAAAGTGAGAGGAGCGCGAGAGATGTTACAATGAGATGTTGAAAGAGCGAGAGGAGCGCATTCAATTAGCCAATGAGATGTTGAATGAGCGGAAGGAGGGACAAAAAGCAAGGGAGGAGACAAATACCAAGGTCGAGCATCTTAATAACGTAGTCGCCAAACTGTCACAACTCTTGGGAATCTAAGTTGGGCATCCGACATTTGCTTTTTGGTAAGAACAATGTCATTAATGTCACACTTACTTTGTTTAAATATGTTCGCTTTAAGAGTTGAAAATGTCATCAATTTGGGAGTTAGTCTGCCTCACAAATTCAATGGGAGTTGTTTAATATGTTTACTTTAACTTTTGTTTTTAAGTTTATGACCTGATTCTTTATACTCTTTCCTAGATTTCTATTGGTTAACAACATTCCTAGTTTGTAGAATGTTGCCACCTTAATTGGTGCAAAGTTTAGTCTTGTTAGAGGCCACTGTAAATGAATACGAAACAGACACTATGAGAACTACTTTTAGTTAAGGTAGATTATGACGGAAAAAAATAAGACCTACCATTAGGGCTCACTGAAATATGCACTAAAATGCGAATAGTTCACAGTATATGAAGTTAGCACATATATAAGGCTTTGTACTCATCAACTGTCCCTTAAATCTCTACTTATATTGGGAGCACCCAAATGAATGCCTATTAGCCAAGTCAATGAAATATTATTTTGATACTGTATACATATCTTGGCATCTCATCTTGATTAATCAATACAATAGACTACTGCAAATGAAGATAAGCTAAAGCCTTTATACACCTACTTTACATATAACTCTTCTATGCTTCTCTCTCTCAAATTCTCCACCATATGCTTGTATATGACATAAACCCACCCTTGTGCAACCCACCAACCATCAACAAAAACCTTTGTAATTTCAACTCTGATTTACATTGTATCATTACTACCCAAGACCCTCATTCATTGAACTCTTAACTAGCAAAAAGAATACTTCAAATGAGAAGTTGTAAAGGAAAAGCACTGCTAAGTGACAATTAGGAGACATTTAAGATGCCTTGACAATTCATTGAACACTCTACTAACCAAGTTTAAAGTTTCATTCAACTTTCTATTACCTAGAAGTTTAAACCTTATTTATGAGTTTTTATAAATTAATAAAAACTCAAATCTCCTAAACTACGAAAATGTTATTTCTGCAATTGATTTCTTGTGTAGTTACTAGAGTTTGGTATTGAGTTTTCTTAACAGTGAACTTCTATTTAACACATTTACTTGATTAATATTAACCATAGTAGCAAAATGTTAAAAAACATAGTGAATTTCATGTTTCGTTTAAAGTAGCATGTTGTTTTGAACAGTGGTATTTTGAATATTAACTCAATCATTACATAATGTCAAAATCTGATAATATTACATAGTTCTTTGAAATATATAGATTTTGTGCCTTCAATCATACATAATGTCGAAATCTGATAATATTACATAGTTCTTTGAAATATATAGATTTTGTGCCTTCAATCATACATAATGTCGAAATGTGATAATATTACACAGTGATTTGACATATATAGCTTTTGTGCCTTCAATCATACATAATGTACAAATGTAATAATATTATGCAGTAATTTGAAATATATAGATTTTGTGCCTTCATGTAACATCCAGTAGTGCACTGATCTGATTGCTCACTTATATCTGTCATTATTAGCGAATATGCTATAACATTTGGTAGTTTATGAGATTTGCGTTTTTATTAATTTATACATTTATCAATTGATATCTAATCATGTTCAAAATTTTTACTCAAATGCTCAAAGCTATCCGAAATTAATACATGATGCTTTCAAAATCGTGATTGGCTTTGTCTTATGGTTGGCATGTTTTTTTCATTCCTTCGAGTGTTGGGAAATAGTAGGTGTCTTTGTCTTGGTGTTCTTGGGCTACCAAGGGGCTACAAGCAGTGGCAGGGGTGGATTTTATCTAATTGCTTCATTTGTTCTATTTGTTTAACATTGTCCATTGAATTTGTGAGGTAGACTAACTCCCAAGGATAGGGATCACATCAAAGATTTCTAAAATTAAGTTGAAAAAGTCATAAATTTAGTCGAGAAAAGGGGTTCGGAAGGCAAAAATGGAAAACAGCCCCCAAACCTATGTTTTAACATAACGGGAAGCTTCCTGGTGACAAATGTGACATGTAGGGACAAACGATACGTAAATAGGACACATACGTTGAGAGGTAGAGTTGAAAATGTCATAAATTTAGTCAAGAAAAGGGGTTCGGGGGGCGAAAATGGAAAACAGCCACCAAACCTCTATTTTAATGTAACGGAAAAATTCCCGGTGCCAAATATGACATGTAGGGATAGACGGTACGTAAATAGGACACCTACGTTGGGAGTTAGAGTTGAAAATGTCATTAATTTAGTCAACAAAAAGGGGTTTGAGGGGCGAAAATGTAAAACAGCCCCCGAACCACTGTTTTAACGTACCAGGAAGCTTCTCGGTGAAAAATGTGACATGTAGGCACAGACGGTACGTAAATAAGACACATACGTTGGGAGTTAGAGTTGAAAATGTCATAAATTTAGTCGAGAAAAGTGGTTCGGGGTGCGAAAAATGGAAAATAGCCCCCGAACCTCTGTTTTAACGTAACGAGAAGCTTCCCCGTACCAAATGTGACATGTAGGGACAGACGGTATGTAAATAGGACACCTACGTTGGGAGTTAAAGTTGAAAATGTCATTAATTTAGTTGACAAAAAGGGGTCCGGGGGATGAAAATGAAAAACAGCCCCCGAACCACTATTTTAACGTAACGGGAAGCTTCCCGGTGACAAATGTGACATATAGGGACAGACGGTACGTAAATAGGACACATACGTTGGGAGTTAGAATTGAAAATGTCATAAATTTAGTCGAGAAAAGGGGTTCAGGGGGCGAAAATGGAAAACAGTCCTCAAACCTCTGTTTTAACGTGACGGGAAGCTTCCTGGTGCCAAATGTGACATGTAGGGATAGATGGTACGTAAATAGGACACCTACGTTTGGAGTTAGAGTTGAAAATGTCATTAATTTAGTCGACAAAAAGGGGTTCGAGGGGCGAAAATGCAAAACAGCCCCCGAACCACTATTTTAACGTAACGGGAAGCTTTCCGGTGACAAATGTGACATGTAGGGACAGACGGTACATAAATAGGACACATACGTTGGGATGTAGAGTTGAAAATGTCATAAATTTAGTCGAGAAAAGGGGTTGGGGGTGAAAATAGAAAACAGCCCCCGAACCTCTGTTTTAGCGTAATGGGAAGCTTCCTGGTGCCAAATGTGGCATGTAGGGATAGACGGTACGTAAATAGGACACCTATGTTGGGAGTTAGAGTTGAAAATGTCATTATTTTAGTCGACAAAAAGGGGTTCGGGGGACAAAAATGCAAAACAGCCCCCGAACCACTGTTTTAACGTAATGGGAAGCTTCCCGGTGACAAATGTGACATGTAGGGAAAGACGGTACGTAAATAGGACACATACGTTGGGAGTTAGAGCTGAAAATGTCATAAATTTAGTCGAGAAAAGGGGTTCGGGAGGCGAAAATGCAAAAGAGCCCCCAAACCACTGTTTTTACGTAACGGGAAGCTTCCCGGGTCCAAATGTGACATGTAGGGATAGGCGGTACGTAAATAGGACACCTATGTTGGGAGTTAGAGTTGAAAATGTCATAACAATAGTCGAAAAAAGTGTCGAAAATGTTGACGATGTTGTTTATGTGGTAGAACATGAAATGCCCATGTCGTGGGTAACTATTTTGGTAATACCATCTTAAACTATAGTTTGTTTAACTCTTTCCTTATTAGTTTATGTACGGTTATATTTTTGGTAAATTGTTTACTGCTTTTGTTGACTATGGCCCCTTTAATTGCCATAAACATAACTTTTGGCATTCATTAATAGAATCGATGCTCGTCTACCAGTCCATGTTTGGGTCTCTTTCATTAGTTAATAGCTATTACTCTCCTTGTCTTTTCATGTTTGAAATTAATACAGTTGCTGTAAGTCGTCCAGAAGTGCCTCTATAGGCACCAAACTAATGACAATTTTTTTATTTGCAGATGGTTTTGGACATACAAATGTGGATATGATTTTTTTTGACAAATACGGGAGGGCATTGTTTTTATATCTCTATCCGTATATATAGTGGTTTGTACAAATTACTTTTTTGGTGTGGTAAATATCAGCTAATTTGGCATGGTAGAAATTAGCATAGCACGTGGTACAAAATAGTTTTGGGACAGTACAGATTAAATTTTTGTTGTGGTACATAGTCCTTTTTGTTAAAGCATTTGGTTAGCCTTGTATTATGTATGAAATGAACTTATTGACATTGGATTAGACTTGGTTCGTATGGAATTTGTATTATATATAGAATTGGATGTTCAATATTAATGTTTTGGATGGTTGGAACTGAAATGTGTGCACGTTGTTGAATGCTTGAAAATATATTTAGCGTTGATGGATTATATTGGTTATACAGGGTACAGGTTGTACTAATAATGGATACAAGTCGTTTATAATTATATTTTTATTTTTAAAAAAAAAACAAAAAAGTATTTGGCCACCAAATATTTTGGTAACCAAATACGCAATCAAATGTTTTGGCGACTAATAATTTAGTAGCAAAAACGCATCCAAAAAATTTTTGCTACCAAATAGTTAGTAGCTAAAACAATTGAGAATGAGAGAAAAAAACTATTGGCCACTATATTTTTTAGTCATGGAAAAAAAATGGTATCATTTGGCGACTAAAACATTTGGTGGCAAAAAGTAATGAAGTGAAACTTAAGAGGTTTTTGGCTACGACCAATTGTAGTCGGCAAAAGTCACCACGACAAAATGACATGGTCGCTAAAAATATGTATTCTATTGGTGACCAAAATATTTAGTCTCTAATAGTTGGTCAAAATTTTACAGTAGAATTTTTAGTGACTAAAAATTTAGTCGCCGAAATGTCACATTTGTCGACTAACTAAGGATTCATAGCCAAATGTTCACTTTCGGTGACCAATTCTTTCGTAGCAAAAAGGAACACCTTCCCCGACCACACGAACGTCAATAGTCAAAAGTCACATTCGGCGACTAACGGTTTTAGTGGCGAAAAGCTAACATTTGCGGACTAAAATAAATTTAGTAGGCAAATGTTTCACTTTCAGCCACCAAATAAAGTTTAGTCGCCAATACTATTGCCGACAGGATATAGGCGACGAACTTGGCGACAGAACTTTTTAGTCGCTAAATGGTTTCAGCGATCAAATTTCGAACTTTTGGCGACCAATATCACACCACATGCGTGAAGCAAAGAAGCTACTCACGAGCTCTCCCCTGTATGTTGTCTTCCTTTTGTTCCTTATATATTGTTCCTTTTGTTCTCTCATACTCACAAACATATACACTCACTCACTAATTCAACAAAACACATCCACACACTTACTAATTCATAAAAACAAATTCACAATAATTTAGCAGTGATAAATTTATCATTGAGAAAATGTTATCAGCGATAAATTTCATACTCACATACGTGCACTCACTTACTAATTCACAAAAAAAAAAATTTACAAAAATTCAACAGTGATAAATTTATCACTCGTTTAAACAAATTTATCACTGGTTTATCAATGGTTTAAACAAAATTATCACTGATTTAAATAAATTTATTACTAGTTTAAACAGATTTATCACTGGGATCTTCCCCAATATACAGAAAGAGAGAGAGAAAGAGAAGACTCGGCGGCAAAAAGCCTAGAGCCTAGATCCTAGATCTAGAGGTAGAGGCGACGACGACTATGGAGGTAAAGGCAGTAGTGGTGGGCAACAACGGTGGGAGTGGAGGCGAAGACGTTGGTGGAGGTAAAAGCAATGGTGAAAGTGGAAGAAGATGTCGATAGTGGAGGCGGCAATGGTCGACAGGTTCTCTTTCATATATGTAAGCTTTCTTTCTTCCTCCACTGAAAGAGAGAGACACGTCCAATTTGTTAAAACATTTTATTGATTGTCTGCATTTAAACAAATTTAGAGAGAGAGAGAGAGATGAAGCATTGGAGTCAGGTGGTGTTCTTGGTTTTGTTATTAATCCAAGTAGAAGCACAAGATGGGTTCATCAAAACCAGTGGATTTTTTTTTTTTTTTTTTCATTTTTCATCTTCAGACCTGAGTATAAAATCATAAGGGCAAAAACAAAATAAATAAAAATGTTCAGGACCTATAGGTAAAAGAGTCTCCATTAAGGACCCGGTTAGGTAATAACCCTTGAAAATAGAACTGGCCCGTAAAAAAAAAAAAAAAAATTGTTTTTTTTTTTGTTTTGGGGAGATTAAGGACCTGTTAGGTAATAACTCTTAAAAATAGGACTGACCCGTAAAAATTTCCCTTTTTTTTTGGGGGGTGGGGGGGTTCTATGTATTATATAATTTCCATTCCGTCTTGACTTAATCTTTGATAGCTAAAACTTGAGGAAAAAATAATTTGGAGGAAATGGAAAATGGAATTTAGGTAAATTCTCATTGAAGGCAAGTTTATAAATAAAGTTTTTATCATTTTTCAGTGCACAAAAATAATTATTGTTCAATTGCCAAAAGTTAAAATAATTAGCATTTTTGGCGATAATATTTTCTTTTTTCCTCATAATTATTTGAATTTTTTTCTTATTGTTAACAATCTCTTGCCCAAACACAAAAATCAAAAGTACAACAGTAGATATGATCAACATATAAATTCTTTTTGATTTATCACAGACTGACTTTTTTTATAAATAATTGAATATTGAATCGAGATATACCTCTTGTGCTTTGATTCTTTGGTAGATCTTTGATTTCCGATTTGGTTTTGAAGTTGGTGTGGATGAGATTGAATAAGCTCAGGCTGATTAGGCTGAGTAGATTATGCATAGGCATAAAAAGGATACTGAAAGGCGATAGAGTCAAGGTGTGATCGAATTTGCGTCTAACAAGTTAAAATGTCAAACTTGTAGTCAAGAGGTGGAAAGCTTGATGAATTTACAGCCACACATTTGCATTGAAGTTAGATTGTCAATGTGTCAAACTAGATTTCGAAATTTATAACCGTACATTTGCATTGAAGTTACACTATCAACATGTCAAACTAGATTTAACACCAGGAGTTCGACTAGATTAAGAGCCTATTATGAAGCCGAATCTCTCTCTTGCATATAAGAACTACATCAAAAGGCAACCTACTCAAACTCAACTACAAAATGAACAAAAGTAAGCTCAATCGAGATCATTTGTCAAATAAATGAAAAGGTCATAATTTTATTTAGAAGTTTGTTTAATCTCTCTCAACTCTCCTATTTAGGAAGATTATGTGAAAGTAGGTGTGGCTTTTTTTTGCTGAGGCTATAAAATGAAAAGTTATTAAAGTTAAGCTCTTACTCTATTGACTACAAATTTATTCAAAATTGTCTCATGACAATCTAGGATTACACACATATTTTAAATTAATAATTTTCTTATTGGGCTTAAACTTGGCTTCGTATCTAATAAGCACTATAAGTGGTTGTTTGAAATGTGCTATATAAGTGTACTTTTTATTTTTTTGCTAAAAAAGTATTGAAAAAAATATGTATGTTTGGGATAATTTATGGCGTTTTATGAAATGTGTGTTATAAAATATTACAAAAAGAAATGAAATTACCGTTCTACCCTTGCTTTTTCACCAATGACACATGTTGCAGTAGCTGAAAAAACCGTGTAGATCAATTTATTTATTTTTTTCTTTTTAAATTTCCACATATGCTTCTATGGTTCACATTGTAACACAGAGCTCAGCCAAGGAGATGGGATGTCATATGTCCGAACAATGTTGAATTCAAAGGACAATTGCATGTGATAGCAAAAGTAAGGGCAAAACTATCTTTTCGCAGTGCAAGGCTTCGCCCACACACTTCCTGCCCAAAATCCCAAATAGTATATATTTTTTGACTTTTTTAGTAATTTTTTGACTCTTTGTACTACGGTAGATGATGCCAAACAACCCCTAAAACTTCAAAAAATCAACTACTCAAGCTAATTTAGTTAATATATCTTCTTGAAAAATATAAACAAATTTACCTTAAAGGCATTTTGGTTATAAAATTGTTTTGCATGATTGTTTGGAATGATTTAAATAAATATACTTTTTGACTTTTTACGAAAAAATGTGCAGAAAAGTAGAGAACTGATGTGACTTCAAAAAGATAAAAAGTGTACTTATATAATACACCCCAAACAAGCTGGTGAAAATTTACCCTTTATCTACTTAGGCCTATATTTGAATTTTAAATTTGTATAGGATATTTCATTCACTTTTTTCTAATTTTTATAAATTTAAGATCCAATTAAATCACCCAAAATAAGTTGCTAGAATGTAACTAGGAATGATAATACTACTACATCATGCCACATGACATGACAGACAGGAGATAGTTTGTTAAGCAATCCCATAACTGTTGAGAGTGTTTTGAGTTGGGTGGGTTACAAATAAATTTATGCGGGTTGATTTGTGTGCGGGGTTCAAAATATTCAACCTACCAAAACAAACAACCCAACCCACTAGTTCTTATATGTATAAATCAAATACCCTAGCCATAAACAAATCTCATTTTTTTTTTATGGACACTTACTAATAAGTTTCATATATAAAATTTAAAATTCATCTAATTTTAAAATAAAATATTTGTACTAATTAATCCTACATATTTTTAATTGTTACCAAAAATTCTTTTTTATTTTTTATTTTTATAACTTTAAAAATACTGTTACATCCAATGACTTCCGTCAGACTCACCGAAAACTCACCGGAATATTCAACATCACCGGAAATTCGCCAGAGCATCGCCAGAAGTTCGTCGGAGTGTTCTGAACGTCACTGAAAAATGTCAAGAACATGATCGGAGACTCACCGGAATATTCAAAATATTACCGGGAAAAAAAAATAGAGAAATTATAGTTAAAAAACATAACAACAAACAATAATGAGAAAAAGTATATATTATTTTTCAATTTTTGTAGGAATTAAACAAATAATCTGTAATATTGATCAAACTAAAAAGTAAACTTTGAAACTGTAAACATTACAGTTTTAAAGCATTATTCTATTAAGCTGAAAAACATATTATGAAATTGTAAAATTTTACAATTCTAAATAATGTTATGAAACTGTAAAATTTTACAGTTTTAAAGTATTATTTACTTCAGCACCAAAAAAGTTGAAACTGTAAAATTTTACAATTTTTACTGCCTTTAACTAAAACTTAAAAACAACTTATTCAGAACTTCAAATTTTTCTCCATTAAAATAGAAAATTAGACGTGTAACAGAGAAAAAGTAAAAAAATTGAGAAATCGAAGAAAATAATAGATATAAAAAGAATATTGTGCTCCGATAACTATTTTTGATTTAGATCTAGTTGAATCTTATGTAGATCTACTCAAATCTTATGTAGATCTCATCTTCTTCGCCGTCGGTGCGGATGAAGTCACAAGTTGATGTCGGTGGTTGGTAATTACCGGTAAACCCCAATCAATGGTGATCGTCAGTCACCGATGACTATATATTAGAAAAAGAAAGAAAATAAAAAATATATGATCACCGGTCACCGAACAAAGAGAAAGAAAAGAAAACGCTAAAAAAAAACAAAAAAAAATAAAAAAAATAAAAAAAAAAACCGTAAGGTATGAAACAAAAAAAAGAGAGGAAAACATATAGGACTTTTGAATCTATCCAAAAAATTATTGAATTAAATAATGTACACATTTCAAACAGAACATACGAGTAATTTCCTTTTTTTTTTTTTATTTTGTAGCTTCGCAATTACCTCATAAGGCTTATGATTTTAAAATATGTTTATACAACGTGTAAGAATTTACAACACGCTAACCGCCTAACCAATTGGTTCAAAACCAACAAAATATTAAAACTAACCCACTAGGTTGTGTGGGCTAATAAATTGTCAACCCAACAAGGGCAGTTTGGTTGACATTATTTCTTGATACTTGCGCTTCAAATTTTTGGTTCCTTCTGTTGAGCAGTTCATTTATAACCACCACCAAATGCATGGGAAAAAAGGTATGAAAGTACTTGCAGTTAATCTCCTAAAAAGAAAACACAGACAGAAGCCTTTTTGTTTCCTCTTCTCTATAGGACCAAAGGTTGTTACAAATGAATCTTATACATGATTTTTTTTAAAAAAAATTAACTAAGCACGGTTAGGGTAGCAATATTACAATAAACAAGGGTGAACTTTACTAGCCGGATCAGCAAAAGTTGAACCTCCTGACTAGGGTGACAACAAATTATGCTTACAAATGTAACAATACCCAGATCAGTAAATCAGTGAGGGAGCTCATCTTCTCAAAATCAACGGCCCTTTCTGGCAACAAACAAATATATATATCCAGGCACATTTAGCTTCTCATAGGATCAGCAAGGTTTTGGCATTGTTCAAGTATCATATTACAATTGTTCATTGTCCGTGCATCAAGGAGACCGTGATTCCACAGTTTGATCATAAATAATTTCCAACACCTGCCAAGCGCAAAAGCATAGTGATAATTCAGAAGCACATTCACATCAGCATAAGAATGAACATTTTTTTTTCTTCAAAAAATGCACTAATAGAGGATTTGCAATGGATCTAAACTAGTGAGAAATAACTTGAATGTAAATGCATCAAATGGGACATAATTGCAATGTGTTGACAGTAACATGCAGAAGTGGCACTTAACTCCCCACCCCAAAACACAACAATATGGTTCACTTGAGGGATTGCCCTAGTTTGGCTAAAGACAACCAATATGTTTCATAGAGAATTTAGAAACCTTAAAAACAACAGTCCATAAAGTAATTATAGAACCAAAAAATATATACTAGAAGAGCAATGCTAGGGTGACCACATTTGGGAAAATGTGGTCACCTCACCCTAGTAGCATTATACAAAAATATTATGTCTTAACTGTCTGCATATGAAGAGAGGCAACATTGTTACTTTAAAACAACCATAAGTCAGAAACAAGTATACGACAGAGGGTCAAATTCAAGTGTGTACTGCCACAACATAACAAATGAGGAGGAGAGAAGCTACCAAAGCAGTGGTGGTGCACGAACAAGGTCCTGACCATGAAACTTCGAAAATGCCTCGCATGCCCAAGAAACATGACCATCAGCCAGCACCCTGCCATTATGACCAACAATATACATCTACAATGAAACCCTAAAAATTCACAATCACAAATTCTACATTGGAGACATTTTGCAAATTCTAAAAAATGAAGCTACAAGAATAGAGCCTATCCATATTTTTATTGAGATTCAAGAAGATACAAGTTGGTTGGATGGCTTCTGACAGCAAACACCAACACATGCCATGTACATGTTTTATCTTGTGTAAGACATGGGCAATGATGTCAAGCATAATGGAGAGTGAAGATTACCGTTGCTTCCTCACAAATGAGTTCCAGAGATGCATCATTTGCTTCTCATCTTTGGTGACATCAACAAAATCATCAAGCATCTGCAACATATCAGAGTGCACCAATGTTAACATAAAAATGCTGAGACTAGAAATAAGAAAACATCTGGTTATAGGAGCAATATAAAGCACTGTTGGATCCAAGACGCTTAATCCATTATGTTAAATCATCAGTTTATAAGGTGCCCTCAGCTTATGCCACAATGTAAGGCACAAGGAGAACACTACGATTCTTACGTAACGTGAACCGGGGTGCTTTTAATGGACACTCATTTTCAACCTGAGGTTCTCTACTGTCTAGATTATAAGCCTCAAAGGCTGATATAATATTAATCATCGAAAAACAACAGTTTATCATGGGTTACATAGTGCTGAACCAAAAACCAGTTAAATTTTTGATTTGAGGATTCTTAGACAGGGATGTCATTTCTCCCCTTTTTTTTGTCATAACAATGGAGACTTTTTAGTAAGATCTTATCAAGAGCAGTGGAGGAAGGTAAGTTGAGTGGATTTGAGGTCAATACTAACGGTAGAGAAGATACATCAATTTCCACCTTTTATTTGCTGACAGGGTTATTGAAAAGCAAAACATATTGTGTATTGTTGTATCACTTGTACATGAATTGCCAATCGCACATATAGTACTAAGTTACATTAACCTATATGAACAATAGGTTGGGAAAAAATAAAGAGTGACTTAAGAATAAATTAAGGACATATTGCAAGGTTGAAGTACTAATCCATCTCCAACAAATGACATGACAAGTATATGACTAAAAGAAACTTAATGGGTATGAAATTATTGCTCCAAGAGGTAAACACATGCATTCATTATTAGCCCAAGTATCCAACATCTAAGAAATTAAGAGAGTTAAGTACAAGAAATAGAAGAAAAGAAACCTATACGGATGAAGCTCTCAATTTTCTACAAAATTGAAGATCCTAATTAGAATTTTCTAAGCCTCATAATAACCATCTATGAGAACCCAAGACATGACCCACTGTCAACACCTACAGCAAATGTCCAACAATTTCCAAAATACCAAAATGCCTCAAACGACTGAAGCCTAATTAAAAACTAATAAATCTGTACAATAACACTCCAAGTTATAAAATACATAAAAATAATAATACCCAAATAAAAAAAATCATAACTATATAAATCCCAAAGGGTGATACATGTGAAATTCCAAATTTGTCCTTTTCTACTTTCCATAGCCTGCATCAATAGTACTTAGACTTCATCATGACTTCCAACTTGCAAATCATATTGCAGAAAAATGATTCATCAATTACACATTACTGTCATCCTTTATGATTAACTTCTCAAAAAGTAAACCACAATGGCTAAACAAAAAAAAAAAAGAACACCTACAAGCCTAGCAAAAAATTCTTCTCCAAGGCAACCTTGAAATCATTCATTTTTTGCCTCAGCCACCATCAACCATGAACAAGAAGTTCATAATTCCAATAGAAGTCCCAAAGGACACAAATGAGTGCGAGGCATGAGAATAGATACTCAAGTGCACAATGAAAAGTTCATGAATGCATACAAACAAATACACAAAAAATGAAGATAATAATAATAATAATAAATTGCGAATAAAGGTCATATAATGATCCAACATACCCTTCTATCTTCAAAATCTGCAACATCATCATCAACTTCGTCCTCACTGTCCCGATCTGACAAGGCTTGCTCTAATTCCATTGGCTTGAATCACAAAAGTAGTTCAGATACATTGATGCATAGTTTCCAAGAATCATATAAACCTTAGGTTATTGATTCGCCAAATAAAAAATGAAAAAGTTAAATGATGTTGCATTTTTAGATACGAAAAAAATTAAAAAATTAAAAAAAAACTCAAGGTTTGCCCTCGTAACAAAATAAACTCCAAGTTTTTAATTTTGTCAATTCAAACCCTAATCTTTTGATTTCTTTTCAATCTAAACCATCTACACATTTTCATTAAGTAAAGCGGACGAAAAAAATGGTATTTTAGTCATTAAACTCAACGAAACAAGGTATTTTAGGCATTTTATGTACACTGTCATTAAGTTTAATGACTAAAATACTCTTTTCCCGTTAGTTTTACTTAACGGAAATAGGTTTATGGTCTAGATTGAAAACAAATCATAAGATTAGAGTTTAAATTGACAAAATTAAAAACTCAAGGTTTATTTCATAACAAGGATTTTTTTTTTTTTTTAAATTTTTTTTGTAGTTTCCCCTAAAATAAATGCAACATTAACCACATTATCAGTAGGAGCACAGCAATATCAGGAGTTTGACATCTACATTTTTGCCTGTCAATCCATTCTGCTTGACAGGCAAAATTCTTTCCCACTCAGTATCAGAAACATACTCCACTAAATAAATGATGGCAGCAAGGGGGAAAAAGATGGTCTAAACATTTTGCAGGATACTCAATGCCCATTGAAAAGGCCCTCCATTGTAGTCCACAAACAATTCAACAACAATAACAAAATTTTGTTTAAATCAGAAAAATATTTTCATTGCTTGTTTACATGTAAAGATGAGCCCAGGCTGAACAACTCAAAAAAAAAGAAAAGGAAACACTCTGTTTGTTTTCAGTTTTCAGAATTCACTTTTTAGAAAATTCTACTTTTTTGTTTCCGTATTTTTTTGTTTTCACTGAATTTTTTTAACATTTTAAGCAATATTTTTAATTTTTAAACACAGCTAACATACATAGACTTAGAAAATATAATATTTGCGAAAAAATCTTTAAAAAATTCACTAAATACCAAAAATACAAAATAATACGAAAATTCATTACATTTTTTGAATTTTTATGTATTTATTAATTTTTTAAAATATTTTTTCACAAATAATTTACTATTTAGACACATCTAAGTAAGGTACATCTAAAAAAGTAAAAAAAATTGCTTAAAATTTAAAAAAATTTCACTAAAAACAAAAAAACACGAAAAATAAAAAACTCAATTTTCAGAAAACTGAAACGAAACACACTGTTTTAAGCTGGATGACGAAGCATGAGAATATATCCTTCAATCTCTTAATAAAATTGCACCTCCAAAACCTTATCACAAAATGCTGATTCCGAATTCTGAGTTCACCCAACATAAACTCTTTTAAGTGAAAGAAAATAGGCACTTTACAATGAAAACATGCAGAGATCACGAAGCATACAAGGAAACGAAGTCATAAATCAGAAAGAGCACCCAGTCACCTGTGCTCTATGTGAGTGAAAGAACTGCCGCTTCTGCAGAAGGGCGCGACTGAAAGGAAAAAACAAATACACCTGATCAAATCTAAACTCACAAAATCAAATACATAACCCAATCTAGACATCATATTTCTAATGAAAGAAGGAAGCAGCATAAATGGAAAGATGTAATATCTGACCTCTCGGACAGATTATGAACTGATAATAAAACCAACATTCAGAATGAAATATGTCAAATCAACAACATACATCATATAAAGGCCCCGTTTGGGAAGTTGGGCATTTTAGTAGGTTATTTTTGTTTTTGGCTATTTTAGTAGGCTAAAATATTTGTGTTTTGGAAGAGGGTTGGATTTTTGTAGTTGAATGTGATGTTTGTAAGGAAAAAAAAAAAAAAAAAAAGTGAAATGATTATGGATTTGATGTAACATTTTGTCTTATTGGCTATTTTAGTCTATTTTGTCTTTTAGTGCTATTTTAGCCCAAAAAACTAAAAAAGCTACTTCCCAAACACCCAAATTGTAATCACTTAACCAACCAACTCAACTCAATAATGTGATACCCTCAATGACTCTGGATTTTTCAATACTGCGCACTCTTAAACCTGACTCAACGCACCACATTTAATTAAGTTGATTAAAGAACCGCAGCCTTAAGCCTTAGTCCTTTTCAAAAACAACTAGACGTTTGTGCTGCACATTATCACCTAGGCTTCGCAATCACATAAGCTGCAGAAATTGGACAACAGTATAGTTCTGTAACACTTCTGTTTATTAACAAGGCTTTAGTCCCAAGGTAAGCAATGTAATGCAACACCCATTTAGGTTCCATGTATGACAGCAATTTAAATTAAAGGTGGCACAACATATAAACGCTTTTGCTTCCATGCATGACAGCAACTTAAATTCAAGGCACCACTTGTTGGAAGAATTTTCCAGAATAATGTTGAACAAGCTTTTGAAGTAAGATGACTGAAGTCATCTAATCTAGCTGATTCCAGATTTGGAAAATATGGCTAGTGCTGAACTTGAGCACTGCAGAGGCCCAACACCACTGCCCTAGCACCTATGGCCAAAAAATGACTTCCAATTTCTTGCACAATCGTTTGCGTATCCTTTGGCATGCATGCCAACCATTCAGGAAAAGCTCCTAGAGTCAGATGGCAATATCATCTAATCTAGCAGGGAACAGGTGTGAACAATATGCCTGTTGGTCCACAGGACTCCAACACTGCTTTTGGGGCCTTGCTGATGCATCTACTTTCATGTCCTCCAGATAGCCTGCATGCCTGCCACCTACCATTTAGGTGCTAATGCAGTTGGCCGGCAGTCCATCAATGATTGACTAATTTAACTGTTACAGTATGAATCCTTTCATTGCAAGAAGAGTCAAACTTCTTCAGAATTATGTGCAACAATGCTAAAAAAATAAGACTGGTAAACGTACTTTCTTGGGTCAGAACGTTCAATGGATAACTTTCTTGTCTTTGCAAATTGTAGCATGGTAGGAGGTGCAAGGTGGCTTCCAGATACAGATTGGACACATTCAGGATCTGCAAATGACTGAGCTGAAGCAGTTGAAACCCCAGTGGCATTAGGGCTAGATGTATCACGTTCCGCACACTCCGCAATACCTAAAATGAAAGCATACCAATCATTCCCTCTAGAAATATTAGTCTATAACCCTTGAGGGCACACAATCTGAGACAACAGTTTGGATTTTCAATGATCTAAAAATGAAGCATGAGAAAATATGCTTATATACATCACATTGATTTTTTTTTTTTTTTTCTTCTCCTCTTTGACCAGGCCAAAAGGAAGAGATTAGTTAGTTTCCAGCAGATGTCAGTATAAGGAGATCATTAGCCTCCAGCTTATGATAGCAGTCACATTTGTCAGTCTTTTGAGGATAAGAATAAGGTATCAGGCATATTTCTTCGAGCTCAGTTGCATGTACCTAACAAGAGTATTATAAGCAGACAATCTTGGGCAAGATGAAAGAAAAAAATTAACAAAAGCTGTTCAATGATGCCACACTTACAGCAAACAAACAACTTATGCATCATTTCAGCTACAAAGGCAAGACCATGAAATATAATTACTGAGTAACAACAAATTATATCAACCATACATAAGAATCCATTACCCAATCTCCTAAAGAAAAGCCAGGAGAGGCTTTCCAGTCAACCAAAACTGAAGATATGGCACAAGAAAAGCACACGTACCGTCGAACTGAAGATATGGCACAAGAAAAGCACACGTACCGTCAGCCTTTCCCCGAAGCTCATTGACTGCCACAGGAAAGTCAGAATCCAAGAGAAGTGGATGCACATGCTTTGCAATTTGAAGTAGGCTTCGTAGTTTTTTGCGTCTCAGTGGCTTTGAACTGTACACAAATTGTGTCCACCCATTTTAGGTAATTGGCATTCATACTAATAATGGTAGCAACAGAAGAAACTTTTTAATTCCAAAAGGAAGCAAAATAATATAAATGAGTACACAAATACATATGTTTAACTTACCAAAAGAAAATTGTTTGTTGCTTAGGATCAACACCATCCGCAACAATCTGAGCAGAAAAATATAGGAAAAAAATTCAATAACACGTAGAAAATGCCTTTCTAGCTCATACCAAAACAAGACATTTGTCTAATTTTGGTAGCAATGTACATGTGTCAACAAATCAAGCCATAGCAGTATCCAGTTGGATGAGGTATTAGTTGTGTGATAAAAAGAATTGAAAAAATTTTACATCACCAAACTCAGTCTAAAATCATTTGATCCTATATCTGGAGGATAATGTACAGAAAATTTAACATATACTACACAAACAGAGACTTCACCAGGAAGTGTGTCATGACTGTACGTACTGGTTTTTCTCATCAAGAAAATATGCAACTTTGGCAGGAATGGCAGGAATGTGCATTCAAATAGTATAAATATAAGCAGTGTATATATAGGCATATCTGTATATGTACGCATTTAAAAACATGTATTAGATGCCACCAATTGAAGTACTATTACCAATCCCCATAATGACTTTTCAGAAGGAATAGTTTTCTGACCTCAGGTCTCCATATATCAGTTTTCACAGATACATTTACAGCTTGATACTCATCAGTGACCTACAGAATATGAATGTGGTTAGTAGCTATTGTTTGAAAGAGATAAGTGAACCAATGCCCTTTGCTGATTCTTGAAGTTTACCAACCCAAAACTCAAAATTGAACAGGTCATGTGATGAGGATAAATGATATCTGAGGCCCTATAAAAAAAAGTTGAAGACTTTGTTAGAATGAAGTCTAAATCTAGATTTTGTCCATTCACTATGCATTTTCAAGAGAGAGAGAACCTTAAAGCTTGCACACTTTAACAAGCAGAATGGACAGGAGAAGTCTTCTGTCACTGCACGTGCAGAGTGTATATCAGATCCATAACTCAAACTTCAATCAATGAGTACCAAATTTTGTGAGGAAAGCTGATGTATTCATCATAATAAGGATTCAGGGAAAAAAATCAAAAGAAATTGTACAAGAAATCAGGAAAGGAAAAAAAATGGATCCAGATAACCACAGAACAATTGCCAAAACATCAGGCAGAAAGATCAGAAGTTAACAGATGCGTAAGGGTTGTGGGGGTAATCAGGTGAGAAGTGTTTACAATTGGGCAGACACAGACTGTCTTAGTCTCAAACTTATTCACCTGAAACATATTCAACTCAACACCATGAAGTAACCACAGTGCAATATTAAAAAACTATTTTCCTACTGAAAAACTTCAGCAGAAGACATGACAACATGCAGAGTTGAAAGAAATATGCATGTCACTAAGTGCGAAGTACCAGGAGAAACTTGAGCTTGCTGCTCAACTGGCAACAAACAGTAACACATGTTCCAAAGCAATATAGCAATTTCAACTACCAAGAGGTAATCATGTAAACAACTCTATAGCCATGGCACTGCCCTCCGCGTTTGTTTGTTCTTTCTTATTATACAGATTTAGCTTGATTTTACAAATCTTTCATCTCCAACTTTCCAGGATTGCACCACATCATGTTTGATGTCAGACAAACTCTGTCAGTCAATTAAATTTTGAAACTTACTAGTCCTAATTTATGGAAAACCCAATTCTGCACACTAAGTTTATATTGGATATGTTTTCAGTTAATATCTGCACCAAGAGCATGGACTGAAAGAAATGGACAAACATGAAATTTCACTTGCAGCATGCTTGGACATCATATGATCATACTTATGATTAAGTTGAGTCTTATTTTATGTTTATATAGGTTAATTGGCAGCTAGTATAATTTTATTTCATGTTTTGGCAGATTTTCTAAGTTAGGGCTTGGTAATTTTGTAATTTGCTAGACATGGACTGTAGGGGTAGCCACGGGTATTATTGAAATTTATGTGCAGTCTTTCAATTATAACTGATCAAAATCTATTAGTTTCCTCATTACGAGTCCTAATCCTAGCAGAATAAGGAGCACCATGCAGCCTATAAATACTTATGTAACCTTTCTATCCATTAAAGTTGGGTTTTGAGAATAGTATGAACCTTTTAAATCTTGCGTTTTGAGAACATTATGAATCTTTTAAATCTATGTAATTCATTATGCAGCCTTTCCTCAAGAAGTAATTCTAAGGAATTCAAAACAGAATTCCTACCGAGAGTCTTCTTCTCCTCTTTCACAAATGCTATTCTCACATTATTATCCACATCTCAAGGACAACCATGATTTCAGCCACACATACACACACACAAATAAAAAAATAAATAAAACTTATACAATCAATCCCCACTCCCCCCCCCCCCCAAAAAAAAAAAATAAATAAATAAAAAAATTCCTTTTTCATAGCCTTAGGCCAATAATTTCACACCTAAAATCAGTAAAACCTTTGCTGTCTAGAGACTTCCAGCATCTATCTCTGAAGCTCCTCCAACCAAACACTATGGAAAACAAACCATCACACTTTTCTAGTTAGAAACCCTGGAAGCTTTCCTTTACCTAATAAAACCCTAACCCTAGATGCTTTCTTCTCAAGATTCATGCTCATATGGATTTGACAAATGAGTCACCCTAGTTGTCAGCTACCTAATGCAACCCCCTTGGAGCTTCTTTTTAATATAACCATTACTTGTCCACACACACACAAAAATAGCAAATATGTTTGAAGCTTTCTACGTTTTTTTTTTTTTGGGTGATGTTTTATGCAACCTTGCCTAAGGAGGATAGTTCCTAAAGGGTTCTAGGCAGGATTTCTTGACTTTTTCTTTGATGTTTCTTTTCTTTTTACAAAACATTATTCTTGACAACTATTCACCACTACCATTTTCCGCCCCAAAACCCTAGTCAATTAAGTTCAAATCACCCCAACCTTTTCCACTACCTTTTGGCCATTAAATCCACATCATAATACCAGAAATGTTTTTCAAAGAATTTCTGCTGCCAATTACAAAAATTGTACTGCCTACAACTTCTGAAAATCAAACCACAACCCATCTTTTTCCATCTAGAAACTTCTTTTACATTTTAGAACCATAACCCCAGAAGTCATTCCTACACCAAACCAACCACAAATCCAATCATAGGCAGCATTACAGCAAGTTTCCTAAAGTTGTCCTACAATAGTAAAAGGCTTCACCCACCATATTAGATCATAGGGCAGCATTTATTAGGCATTATCCTGCATCACATAGTGGGGCAGACCCGAGGCTCCAAACACTTAAGCTGCCGGATCAGTATAGCTTTCCACCAAACTAACCAATTACACAAGGTTGAAGGAAAGGGCACACAGGAAATGCACTCTTTCACAATGTAATGAATTGTTCAAAGTCAATAGTAGTCCAACAGGACTCAATGTTCTTTGTCATGCCAATTTCCAAGGTTTTTCATTCAACTAAACAAGACAGGTCCCAGTAGTATGTTCCAAATGTACTCCTAAACAAAACTATACAAGACAGTCCCAGTAGTATGTTCCAAATATACTCCTAAACAAAACTATACAAGACAGTCCCAGTAGTATGTTCCAAATATACTCCTAAACAAAACTATACAAGCACTAAACAAGTGTCAATAAAGAATTGGCTCTACATTTTAGGTAGGGTGATATAAGCATTTCTCTCAAGGGGAGTAATTGGGTGCATACCTAAGGCTCACAACTCGTCCAATGGGTGTGGTTGTCCACCAAATGACCCAATTACACAAGGCAAAAAAAAGGGAACAAAGAACATGCACTCCTTCAAAATATAATATCTTACAAGTTTTAAGTTAAGATACTAAGGTCAAAAACTTTCAAAAATAGGGCGACCCAGCGCACGAGGCTCCCATTGAAGTCTAGGGAGGGGAAGATGTATGCAATCTTACCCCATTTCTGGAGGTCAAAAACTTCTAGGTGCATACCTAAGGTCAAAAACTACACTAGAAATTAAGTTTTGCAATTAACTTATCCTTGACAGTGATATTATTACTTCTATTCTATGGTTTTAATAAATATTTAAATGTAGTATAGAACCTATAACTTCACTTGCAAGCAAGAAAGTGATGAGACTCGTATCTTAAAAATTGCCAAATTCACAACTTAAGTTCAATAAAAGTAACTACCCACCAAGTAAAAAATATGAGCACACTTTGTCATCTAGGCACTGTCTAGACAAAAATTCTCTCATGGAGAACCAACCACATTAGCTGTTAGACAAACAGTAAAAATATATTGATGGATATTATTGATTGATGTATTACAAGATAGATAAATTACAATTCCTATACAATCTATATATAGAAGAAAATGTGGTAGTAGGTGTAGTGGAGGTGATAGTTAGGTGAAGTGGAGTGTGTGGTGAAGTGGAGGTAGGTGAAGTGGAGTGTGTAGTGGAGTAGGTGAAGGTAAAGATGGAAAATTCTAACAGCCCCCCGCAAACTCAAGGAGGAGAGAAACTAACCAACTTGAGTTTGGAGAGAGTAACAAAACAAGAAAATACATAAAAATAAAAAAGGATAGGAGACACTGTATGGTCGTGTCAGACCGTTGGTGAAGACACTGAATGGTGGTGTCATAACGTTGTAGAGGACACTGTATGGGGGTGTCATAACGTTGTAGAGGACACGGTATGGTGGTGTCATAATGGTGTAGAGGACACTGGATGGCGGTGTCAGACCGCTGTAGAAGACAGTTTATGGGGTCATGTCGGACCGTTGTAGAAGACAGTGTATGGGGTCATGTCGGACCGTTGTAGAAAAACAGTTTATGGGGTCATGTCGGACCGTTTGTAGAAGACAGTTTATGGGGTCATGTCGGACCGTTGTAGAAGACAGTTTATGGGGTCATGTCGGACCGTTGTAGAAGACAATGTTGTGACAGTTTACGGAGTCTTGCTGGACCCTTGTAGAAACTAACCGGAATCAATGTCGGGACAGTTTACAGAGTCTTGTCGGACCCTTGTAGAAACTAACCGGAATCAATGTCGGGACAGTTTACAGAGTCTTGTCGGACCCATAAAGGAGCTAACCGGAATCAATGTCGGGACAATTTACAGAGTCTTGTCGGACCCCTGAAAAAGTTGCACCCTCAAAAGGTGTGCCCAAAGTTGTCAAAAAGTGTGCCATCAAAAGGCGTGTCCATTTTATCAAAAGATGTGCCATGAAAAGGCGTGCCAGTGTGTCGGGCGGCAAGAGGCGCGCGATGCGCGTGGCTGCCTCGGCTATTTAACCATGACAGAGCCTGAGGCCGAGGCAGAAGCAAAAAAACTGCGAAATCCTCTGTAAAACTCTTCGTTGTGCTGAGAGAGAGAGGCTGTAACACTGTTGTGCTGAAAGAGAAACTCTGTAATACGCTGTAACACTCTGTTGCCCAGAAAAATGGCCTCGTCCTCGTCTTCCCGTGGACTGCTCACCCTCTTTCCCGACCTCAACGAGTCAACGAGAGAGAGAACTGGTGCGGTGGCACTGGAACCTCAACCAAACACCGCTGGGTATACTCCGTTGAACTTTCCGATGCGGTCTGTGGAGCAAAAAATGGCAGTGCAGTCGGATGTGGAAGCCAATCAGTATACATTGAAGTCATGTGTGGAAACCATGACTGCGGTTACAAACCTATCGAACCGGCTACAGAGTAGGGCAAATGAGGTGCAACATTTAAACGCCCAACTGGCTCTGCTCCAACGCATGTATAAGGATGCGCGAGCAGAGATAAGTGTGCTGAAGGCGGAAAATAAGGAGCTGAAGCGGAAGGCCACCGTGATGTGGCGATTTGGAGGTCCGCCATATGCTGCAGTGGATGAGCAGGGGGGAGGCAACTTGCTTGGTAGTCTAGGAAGCACGGAGGCAACACTGTCAAGGGCCGCCCAGGATGGAGGCAAAAAGAAGAGACCGGCGGCAGAGTAGAGAAGGGATACGGAAAAAAATCCTTTGGTTGTTGAGATGGTGGTCTTGGCGTTTTTTTTTTTTTTTTTTGTAAGTGTGATCGGGGTTGAGCCCGGAGATGAATAAAATAAGGTAAAGTTTGGCATGCCATTTTTTTTTTTTTTTTTTTTTTTTTTTTTTTTTTTTTTTTTTTTTTTTTAATACCCATGTTCTGCGGATGGAAGACTAAAAAAAAAAATAATAATAATAATAAATAAATAAATAAAGTATAAAAGAAAAGAAAATTGAAGAGAAGTGTGTGAATGTGAAAGTAATAAAAAAAAATAAAAAAAGAAATGAGAGATTTAAAGTTGTGGGCGGGTGTTGTGGTTGCTTTTCAAAAGATGGAGTAAAAAAAAATTGAGTGGGAAACATGAGTGTGTGAAAAGAATGAAAAAGAAAAAGGATGGGTTGAATTTGTATAAAATAATAATAAAATAAATGAGTGGAGGTGGTGTGTGTAAAACATGAATATATTGGAACCAACCCACGTGGGTGGAGGTGGTGTGTAAAACACTTTATGAAAAGGAAGAGAGAGAATAAATTGTATGTATTATTGATTGATTTATATTGATATCTATTACAATGATTCATGATTCCTATATATAGAAGAGGGTGAGTGTGTAGTAGGTAAGGAGTAGGTGAAGTGGAGGTGGTAGTGGTGTAGTGGGTTAGGTTTAGTGGAGTAGGTGAGGTGGTAGTGGTGTAGTGGGTTAGGTTTAGTGGAGTAGGTTTAAGTGGGTGAAGTAGGTGGAGAGTGGATGAAGTAGTGGGTTAGGTTTAGTGGAGTAGGTTTAAGTGGGTGAAGTAGGTGGAGAGTAGGTGGATTTCAAGTAAAAATATATTGATGGATATTATTGATTGATGTATTACAAGATAGATAAATTACAATTCCTATACAATCTATATATAGAAGAAAATGTGGTAGTAGGTGTAGTGGAGGTGATAGTTAGGTGAAGTGGAGTGTGTGGTGAAGTGGAGGTAGGTGAAGTGGAGTGTGTAGTGGAGTAGGTGAGGGTAAAGATGGAAAATTCTAACACAAACAAACTTGGTTGCGCAGTTTGTTTTACTGATGGCATTCACCAGAACTTGAATAGATACTTAGAAACACAATTCCATTATACAAAAACCATCCAGAAGCTATAAAAAAATGCATTTACCACCAAAATAAATGGAAATACCTTCAGTCCTCTGCAACTTATTATTATAGTACCTGTAGTTGAAAATGACATTGCCAGTTCTCAACCTGGAAATATACAAGCAGCAATAATTACTAATTCATATGAAATGCTTAAAAGGACAAAGTTCATGAACAAACAAAGAACAAACAACAACAACAGCAGCAGCACATCAAATGCAAAGAAGATAATTCAACTGCCTTGATTTCAAATTAAGGAAAAAGAAAATTAAAAAATAAAAACCCTACTTTATTTTGTTCTTGCAAAAAAGCTTACATATGGTGAACCCACCCTAACACCTTGATTACTGATTAGAAGAGCACAATAACTACTACAAGAGTCAATGCAGCTTTAACGTGTACCTATTTCCAAATAGTTCGCATAGCTAAAGTGCCCACCAAAATATTATATTCAATGTCATAAATAATTAAATTTCATTTTACCCTGCTGTTTTAGTCAGCCCATAAACAGAAATGTTTAGAAAACATAATGAAAAGGTCCAAGTTAATTTAAACAAGCTCCGAGATTGTTGCCAGTTCGGATTCAAAGATTTGAACTAGTCACCCAATCCGAGCAACAAATGCTTGCCACGTTGGCACTTTTTGTAAATTAATGGTTCAGATTTTGTCCACCTACATACAAACCCAATATAGATCCAAACAAAAAAAATCAGACAAAATTTAATGGGTTAATGGGAATACAAAACCTAAACCTTTGATTTACAAAAATTGCCGAGGTTACACAATCTGGGAGCTCAAATTATTCCCTCCTATCAATACCCAGACTGGAGAGAAGCCATGCTTTTTAAACAATGAAAATGCTCCCAAAAAAATAACAGTAATGACGACCACCAAGGCCTTTCCCACATAGAAGGAAAAAACTTGTGAACACTCCAACATCTGTTTTATTTTTACCATAGAAGTCAGCGTTACATTACATGAGCCATTCCCAATCCTTGTGCCATTCCAAGTAATTCCTTTCTATATATTTAACAGTTCAAATTAATTATTAAAAAAAAAAAAAAAAAAAAAAAATCAATTGATTCTCATGAAAGCAGAACATAGTAGGAAAGTCTCTTGCTGTGGTACTAAAGACCTGGTATTGAGTCCCACCTTCACCTAGGCTTAGCAGAGGTTTACGGGTTGGAGGAGCGCTATGTTCTAGTCAGTGATGCATGGTCAAGTATCAGAAACTATGTTCAAGGGACAGTTACATTAACTAACCCAATTGACCAAAAAATAGCTAGTTTGCAATTTCAGCAATCAAAATAACCTTTTGTCAGGAAAAAAATAATTTTTTTTTAGAAAATCAACCTTTTGACTGCTGGAAAAAGATTTACAAATGTATACAAATAGAAAACAGAAACACACAAATGCACATTACCACACAAAGCACAAAATATCATATAGACTACTTTGATACGTTGTCTACTTTGCAGAACTCAATAGATTAACATTTGGATACCATAACAAGTAATTAATATTAATTCATAATGACTCAATGAGAACGAGAGTTGGATAACTTATTGGTTGATAGTATTGACAATAATAACAACAGGAACAGTTTCCAAGCAATGAGCAAAAAGGTAAACCAAATGCTGAAAACCAAAATAAAGAATATATAAATTCAGAAAGAAATGACATATACCGCATAATATGAGACAGTGAAGTAGGAATGTCATTATTTGAGTATGAATTATACAGAGATTTTTCCTTTGCCCCGACCTCTTCTGCAGAAATGAGGACTTCCACATGCTGTGGCGTATTCTATTGTGACCCAAACAATAGAAAGAAAACATTAACCAACAATATAACAATGATTATCCAGAAGAAAAAAATCAGAGAAATAAAACAAAATTCCCCAGAAGAATGAAGCAAATATTAGGAACAGAACCAACCACAGCTCCAGAAGGCATCTGAAATGCAACAGATTTGTCTTCATCCATACAACTCAACTGCAAAAGGAAAATCAAAAAATTATGTTATGAGAAGTGTGGAGATAAGAAAAAGAAACAGAATGGATCATGCACAACCAACCATTATAGGCTAGGCCAAAAGAAATCTTAGGTCATTCATTCTGGTATAATGTTGATATAGACAACAGAAATCACAATTCAACAAATTATTTTCCCAAGATCATAAACCATGTTAATAAAACCTTTGCAAGGACAGTGACTAGTCACATACAAAGAAGGAACAAGATTACATGCAATCTCAATGATGTCTGATATTTTAAATTTGGCTCCAATGGAGTTACTCATTGGTATTGTTTTCATTTTACTCGACTTCCTTTTCAATTTCCGTATTTTGAGTCTTCAAAAATAAAAATAAAAAGCTAGCAGTTCAATAACACAATCATTTTCATCCTTCTATGAAAATCGTTAAATCCACATCCATTATTGCTAGATCCATGGTTTTGAGCCAATGTATACAACACATCTTCTACGTTAATGTGCATTAAAAAAAATACAAAACATAATCACATATAAACCATGGAATGACTAATTATAATTACTTTTGGCAGGCTGGGTGATCAGCTGATCATCTAGGGTCGCCTGAGTATTCTCGCAACTTTTCCAATAGAATGGATCTCAAAAATTGAGTTATGGCAAGATGAACAACTAGCCTAGCCAACAGTAGGGCAAGCAGCATGTGTCATACATTCTCGTACGTATAATTATTACTCTCTTTAGTAATTGACCAGTTTGTGTCTTCCAGAATTGTTGTCAGTATTAATATTACCACCAACAAGATGAACATTGTACTTCACTAAATCATTGGATTGGAAAATAATACAAACTGTAAAAGCGAAAGGGGGGGGGGGGGGGGGGGGGGTTGGTGGCAATAATCCAAGATTTTAAATTGCATAGCCCCTTGTTTCATTTGCTTAACAGGAGAAAAGATAAGTCTCCTTATAAAATTCAAATCTCCTAGTGTACCTACTAATGAGATGTGTGCAAATTACAAGAGGGTATACCTTCATGAAACAAGAGTGCATGTCAACAGTCGACATCATCTCCGCTCTCTCCCCTAAACTCAAGTTTGGAGACTTCTCCCATGACAAATAGAGTAATTCCATTGGTATCTTGCCCAGTAAGCAGTATCCTTCAACATTTGCTGTCATGCACATAAAAAACCAAATGAGGGGAAAAAATGTTTGTCATTAAGATATGTGTATTTGTAATGCCATTGGTATCTTGCCCAATAAACAGTATCCTTCAACATTTTCTGTCATGCACATAAAAAACGAAATGAGGGGGGAAAATGCTTGTCATTAAGATATGTGAAAACACAAGATAACCAATGATGTAGCACATTCATTAATATCTTTCCTTGTTACTTTAGGTTATGCTCACTAAATATCCCAATCAACCACAAATGTTAATGATCAAGTCAACTAAGCCATAAACACCTACAAGTAAAAAATTATTCCAAGGAAAATGGCACATATACAATAATATTTTTCTTTCTGTTTTCCCTCCTGATATTGGCAAGTAAAGAATCTCATTCCATGTTTTACTCTACAATGAGGCTTTAAAACCCTCAACATGTGATGTGGTCGTAAAAAGGACAGGAATACCACCTCAGCTCTAGGGCCCAGAATGTACAAAATGGAAATTTGGCTGGTTCATGTAACATCACTAGCTACAACTTCTGACCATTAATTAAAAAACAGTATCATATGAGTAATGAGTTATTCTATATCATGCAAAGACACATCAAAATTCATACAGTACCTGCACTGGTCAACACAGCATGGTACATGGACATGTGTGACACATGTTGATTAAAAGAATTAACTTGTTAAGGGAGATTGTTTAGATCTTGTTAAGTGTATAAGTTGTCCAAATCCTTGGCAATATGATCACCGCAAGAGAAATTTTGGTGCCTTGTATTGGACTCCAGGAGCAGCCATATGGGAAACTGAGATTTGTTACACTAAACATTTTTGGGGCGTTACTACATCTTGAATTGTGACATCTGAATTTCCCCTCTCTTACTGTTTTCCTATTTAGTCTATTTTTCCGTCTTTTTATACAATCAGTTGAAGCCTTGGAGGCATTTTTATCTTTCCTTTTTTTGTATTTTTTGTTCTCTTCATTAGTAGTTGCTTAATACTTTTCAATAAAAATGACAAGAAAGTGCCAGACATGGCTGTCTTAGGACGGATAGCACCTAAAAAGCTTGTGCAACCAGAGGTAAATAACAAATTACTTGCTCACTAGAGGTTCCTTGATAAGTGTAAACATGATACTATGTCACAATATCAATGAAGCAAAGCTTCAAATGTTGCGTATTGTTGGTGAGCTATAATTTTTGTCTTGTATACATCCTATATACAGAGATTGTGCCCCTTTTGGACCTTTATGGAGCCTTTTTTACTTGTTAAAAAATCAAAGTGGCAAAGCTTGCAACATCTCATGTTACATAGTCAACTCATTTCACCCAACATATAGAGAAAAGAAAAAGGGAAATAAAAAACAGATTTGAAAACTTGAATAATTGACCCATGTTCCCTCCACTTGGGGTTAATAATATGGTCTGCAACTAGGGAAACAAATCCACCTTTCACAATCACCCAAGTTCATGCAACATAAAGTACTCACAGAAGTGGCCAAGAGGCAGGTGACTCAAACTTTCACCAAATTGTTTTGTTGCGGGAGAGAGTCTCATGTACTTTATACCATATATAGAATTCTTCATGGTTTCTCAGGGCACAAAGAAAACATGGTCTTAACAGAGGTAGTCAATGCAGTTCTCTAACAATGAAAGATCTATGGAAAAACCTCGTATACAAACATGGATAGTACAGATCTCATAGCAAATGTTAGAGATGTGGACCAAATGCTTGGTTCGAAAATTTGGGTTATCTCCACAGAATGTGAATCTAACTTCATTTATACTACACTATTGTGTCTAACTTCACTCTTATCATGTTAAAAGTCTTCACGGAAATGCTCTTAAATATCCACCACAAATGGAACTCTAATACATAAGTCTTACCCAAATCATTAATATTTCCATAAGGAGCCACTATGAAAATTTGTGAAAAGTCGTGCAAGTCCAAATGAAAATTACTACGTTTCAAAGGATTGACATTGGTTAAAGAAATAAAAATGATATTACAAAATGTTTAAAAGAGTTTATGGAAGTACAAAACATGTTCAAGAAGACCTCATTCTTCTTGATGTTCAATTTAACATAGGATATTCCATAACTAAACAGGGTTAAATAGTCATTCACGAGGAACACTGAGCAGCTATTCACCAAATTAGTGCATTAAAATAAAACAAACTAGCATGCATAATGTTGTTATTGTCTATTAAAAGTATTACAACATAATGATATTACAAGCATCCAATCCTATAACTATCTATAAATCCGGTAAGCCCCGTGATTTTCAACCATTTGATTAATGCCAAGCTTTAATCCACCATCAACCTAATTGGATAAATAATCTACACAACAGAAAAAAATAAAAATAAAAAGGAAGACAAGAAAACAATGGATTATTTTAGGGCAAATTTCACTTTACCCCCTTGTGTTTTTGCCTATGTGCAGATTATCTTTCCCCCCCCCCCCCCCCCTTCTTTCTTTCTTTCTTTCTTTTTTTTTTTTTTGGATAAATACCCCCCTCTCCCCCTAATTCTCATTTGAAAATAACAACATAACCCTCTTATAGTTTGTGGACTGAAATGCAGCGTTAAATCTTTTATCCAAACTTAACAGCAAGTGTGAAACATGTATCAAACATAAGGGGGTTATATGCTCATTTTTAATTTCAATGGGGTCGCACATGGAATAAAGTACAGGAGGTTAAAGTGCTTTTTCCCTCGCAAACAAATGGCAAACATATCCTTAGTTCACATAGTTAGGTTACTTGCATATAGGTATATTTTAGTCTTTTTCATTAAATTGTTAACAAGCAGGCCTAATGGTGCACTTCAGTTCACAAATCACTGGGGGGGGTGGTTGTAAAGTGAAATTTGCCCATTATTTTATAACCCCCATAACTGTGGATAAAGATGTCCAAAACCACTTTTGGCTATCCAAACACCATATAAGCGGGCCACAGTGATCAACAAATGTTACTGTAAAGTATAGCTAAGAAGCAAGGGGTTTTTTAATGTCCGGGGTATTTATCATGACTAATTAGTAAAAATAGATAACAAAGAGGTTCTCCAACTAAAGCACATCTTACATGGAAAAGATGTCATGTCCTTATGGTTCTGTGTTGGATCAATAGCGCACACAGAATTTGTGACTTCAGCTGCAAAAAAGATAGAAAGTTACTAACTATTGCGACAAAAAGCATATTTATGATCTCAAATTAATGAAATTATACATATCATGGCATACCACAGCTGACAAACAAAAGAGCAAGAGAGCCAGATTTGACCTCCGCTGCTAGCTTGTTAATCTCGGGAAGAATAAAATTTGCCTGAGCTCGATTCATCCCCTCAACACCAGTAAAAGTGGTCAAGATACATGCCCGACTAAAGCGAAAAACTGCAGAGTACTGTCAACCACCAACGATATCAGGAAAGCAGAATAGATGCTCAACGAGTAATTAGAAACATTTCTACCTCTCCAACTGCAAAGTTAGAATCTGGTCTTGCCAACAATATGTACAGAGGAAAAAGCCTGTGAGTTTGCAATCCATCATGTGGCATCCCTGACAAGGAAATTGTCATTTGAATCCTACAGATTTAAACAGAAGTGATTAATTAGTGCCCATTATATAATTAACAATTACATGCTAAATCTTCAAACAAACAGAAATCGTATTTTCAAAACTAAAAGTGTTACAAAAAGCATGTTTCTAAAGAGTCAGTCTTCAGACTAAGCTGCTAAACAGACCTAGAGTCTGTAACCAGTAACTCAAAGATCATTGAAGATATAATTTCCCTTCTGAGTCTAAACAGATATCACAGAATATTCCCTTTTTGGCAACATGGAACAAGACAAATGAAAATTTCCAGCCAAGGGAACCTAAAGATGGCATACAGACACACTTTTTATGTCTCTTTATATCTAGGATCCCAAACTAAGAAGCACAAACACGGACACACAATACAACACAAACAAGACACGAACACTCTAACATGATAATTTCCCCCAAAAATTGAGACAAAACACATAAGGGACGCACAAAAAAAATATATAATTTTCTAAATTAATTATGTCATATATATCAATATTTCACTTCTAGATAATAAAAAAATGAAACACAACACTAATTCTTAAAGTCAAGTAAGGATTAATATGTATAAATCTATTTATAATTTAATATGTATAATTCTTTATTGTTTTTCTTTTATCATTAGATCTCAAGTTATTTTATTCAAACTTGTAATGTACTAATGTGTGTCTAAGCGATGAACAAGTGTGCCCCCCCTAGTGTCTGAAGTGTGTCCGAGTTTTTTAAAAAATAAAATAAAAATAATAAGACGATACATTTAGACTTGTGTCCAATGCATGCCGGAAAGTGTGACACGGACATGACACCTTCTTTCCAAAGTCTTTTAGCCACAAGCTAACCTTCTATCCAAGGTTCTTACAATCCTACTTTTATTTCCTGCAACATGATAGTATCCAAGTTCACACTCCCTAATAACCTCTAGAATAGCTCTTTTTTCACTTTTTTCAGCAATAAAAGAAAATTTTATTAATTTGAGGACAAGTACAACAAGAGGACAAGAAGTCCTCTACGAAAGAAGAAAAGACATCAACACACAAAATAAAAAGACAATTTACACATCGCAAACTGCCCTCCAATGTCAATTTTGATCTAACACAAAATCTTCATAATTCACTACCTCAAACTCCTTATAGTCTAGAAGAGCCTTTGCCTCTTTACCTAAATCTTCAAAACTATTCATTGCTTTCAAGCCCCAATATCATATTTTCTAAATGAACAAGAGGTACTAGATCAAAGGAAGTGAACAAAGAGATCATAGTGTCATCTTCATCAAATTTCTTTGACGTGCTTTCATCGTGCTATCCTACAGGAGAGAATGAAATATTGCAATGTCCTCCCAAGCCATCATGTGAATAGCTTCCTACAAGTATTGGTAAGAGAAAGGATTGTCATGCCCCTTGTCTGCTCAAGCTGAGAAATAATAGTGAGACAGAGTTTGAGTGGTCCAATCAACACAAACGTAGTGAATTGAGTGTAAACTCTTTATAAAACCCCTCATGGGTTTCGTATCAGTGTTACGGTCACATATCGGCCGATATCACAGAGTAACAGATAGTATCAGCTGATATATCAATGAATATATAAAATCTTGTTACGTAAAGGTTGATATTTAAAACGCTGAAACCCTCCATTCTTCACCCCATCACTTAAAGGCTTCCCTTACCCTTCGTAGGAATGAAAATAAAAAGAAGCTTGAAGAAAAAATTTAAAACCTAAAAGTTCTCCAAGAGAGAGAGATGGTGAAAGTTTCAATGAATTCTAAGATCCATCAAAAGCCTTCTAGCAAACATATATATATTCTAAAATTCAGGAACAATGAGGCGGTTAGAGTGTTATGTACTTTGCCATTTGGGTTATATCTTGTGTTGTTGCTTTGAGCTTTATTAGTTTTGACCTAGCCTCTCAGGTTATGAGAGAATTCTTTTTGGTTGGCTATGTTTTTTTGAGTTGTCAAGTGTTGTTTTCTCGAAGGATAGCTTCATGCCTTTTGGCAGATCTTCATGTAACCCTTTGGGTCGTGTATTGAGCATCATTGTATATCCTTATTTTTTGTTAATAAAATCACTCACTCACCAAAAAAGGGGGGGGGGGGGGGGGGAGGAACAAGAAGTTATCATTTATTTATCCAAAAAAAAAAAAAAAAGAACAAGAAGTAATAATTTTAAGTATAATTCTCAAAGTAGCATCAGCCAACAATTCAGCTTCAACGTTCAAAGTACTAATTTACGATTCTAACTTACAAAACTTGCCTTCAATGAGAAAATTTGTGAGTTTGTCTATAAATGAATTCTAACTTACAAAATTTTATTTATATCAAACATAAATATGTATGCATCTATGTAAGATAATAACTGCTAGCGAGGCTGAAAATGAACTAAGCTGCCCTTTATGTGAGCATATATAGAATAATAATGGCTAAAAGGGTTACAGATGAACCTAGATGTTCACAAACAACTGGGGCTCACCTCAGCTAAGGTTCTCCCAAACAATTCTGTTAAAGAAAATGGCCAAAGAATTTTAAGATTGGCTATTGAACAAGCTGATCCTGAACATGAACGAGCTCAAGCATAAATGGTCACCTCATAAGCATGTCTCTATTCATCTTGGTGAAATAAGAACTTTGATATTCTAGCAACAGATGTCATGTACTCATCACAGTAGTATCTTTAGGCTCTAATTTTTATATTGTTACAATAGTAATATTATTAGCCTAACGATCAACTTTCACTATGTTGTAAAAAATATTGAATTTTTGAAAAGCTAATGTACTAAGAGATTTCTAAAGTGGCTTACAATATAACAAAAGAAGAGAGGGGAGAGGATGAAAGAATAGACCATTGTCAACCAAGAAAAAATGGAGCGAGTAGAACAAGTTTAAACCAAGCCCACCTAACATTAAGCCAAGCCCAATTTATAACATAGGTGTTATAACAATCGGCCAACTACTTCCTTGGTTCAGTTTGCAACCCTAATAACTAATATTAACTCAAGCATAAAGGAGGGCCCAAGAAAATGGCACATGCTATGTAAGAGTCAACATATTACTTATTTATTTATACCAGAGGCATTGATAAAACACTCATAATGGGAGGATGGATTATCCACATATATCCTAGGTTTCAACATGCATCATTTGTATTGCTGTGTGTTTGTAATTTGAAAGATACAGCCATGATCTCAGACCTATCGCATTCACATGCCAATAGTCAGAATATGACTATTCATACAAAAAGTGCAATATCACATACTTTGAGATAATGCTCTCTGACTAGCAAATAAAAATAAACGAAAATTGTCAAAAAAAATCAGAGTCATATTAGGTCTAAGAAATTTAACCTCTTTTTGTGTTTTGCTTGTATTTTGTACCGCAAGCATCTTTGAAGAAATGATGGCTGCACAAAAATGTGCCTCTAGTCAGAAACATAAAATCAAAAAGTATACAAAATAACAATAGAAATAGATAAAGAATCGAAAAATTAAGCCCATCATCATGAATGGCATAATTAAAAAGACACTGCAGCCAAATATCTAAAGAGGAATATTGATGAAGTTTGTGTGGCCAAAGAAACAATGCACTAGCTAAACATTGAAGACATTCATCACCACCACTACACCAAGCCATGGGACTAGAGCAATGATGTAGATAGGCAAACTGCCTAGCATCAATCATGATGACCATATCCTGTAAAAAAAATACCAAACTCCAATTATATCAAATCAAACAACAAAAAGAGGAAAATTTTCATTACATTTCTAACAGCACGACGTTGAAGAATATTGTAAAGTTCAACAGGCTTGCAGTATATTGAAAGGCTCTCCTCAGCTGCAATTTCCTCTTCTGGAGATAAATGCAAACGAGAATCTGGGCGGCACATCTGATCTGCACCTCTAGAGTAGCTGCAATTGCAAAGAGAATTCCTGTTCCATGAACTGGAATAAATTAAGAGTTCTATTCACACTCCAATGATTATATCGCAAGCACCAAATAACTCCCTCATTTCTCACACAAAGACCAAATAAGAGTGCATGTATTCAATTTTGTTTTACTTTTTAGCTGGTGCATATATAAAATAAAAATAAAAAATTGTCAATTCAAATAGGGGGAAAAAGATGAAGAACCACTCCAAGTGTGAATCCTTAGTCATTTATTTAGGACAGGTTACTTAATTATTTGGACAGTACTAAAAACATAAATAACATGAACTTAAAGAGAATATACGTGGTTTCACGAGCCACTAAAGGTATGCCTGGCATTCTGGTCAGTCAATGTTGAAATATAAATTCATAGCTATCTCCTCTGTTCCAAGGTTAGTAATCACTAGCCACCCAAACCTGAAAGAAATGATCATCATTGAATGCCTTCACTTAAAAAAAAAAAAAAAAAAAAAAAAAAAAAAAAAAAAAGAGCAGCATTCCAATGTTTCAGCTTTATAGCATCAACAGTCCAATCATTGATTCATGCCAGCAATATGAGTTGGTTTTCTTTTAGTTATTAGTTTACAACATTAGTCCACAGCCAACACAGAAGATCACGCAATGCATCAAAAAAGAAAGCAAAACAAATGCAATCATATAAATGGTGGAAAGACGGAAGAAAAAAAGTACGTAAAAAGTTAATGCATTACATATTTTATGGTCTTATATCTAAATGGGTAATGCTATACAAACCAACTTTTTATACAAAAAATTCATACAGAATGATGTGTATCAGGGAAATTCTATTTCCACACACCAATCTCAGGTCACACACTTAATTTCCGAATTTTTAGTTCGGAAGTTAACTTCCAAACCAAAGATAGAGCCGAATCAAATAGTTTTCCTCATAAGTTGATTTCCAAACCAAAAAAAAAAATGAGTGCACTAAGAGGAAACCATGTGTGGAAATAGAAGCTGAGTGCTGCTAATACCAGAATTATCCTTATAAAAATTTCACCCACTCAAATGCACACCCCTACACTCCTAAAAACCATTATCTCCCAAAACCCTAAAAAAAAAAAAAAAATCCCCAGAACCCATTTTCTCCCTCACGATGGTAGAAGAAAAATGGTTCTGAAATTAATCGATTGGTGTAAGGAACGTGTTCTTTACATATTCACTTTTTTCTTCGCATTAGTTGCGGTTGTCTTCCTTCAATTCCATAAATTTCTTTGCTCAACGCTAAACCCTAAAAACAACAAATAAATATATATATAGTTCGAAGAGAGAAAATCCGCATTTTGCTCAACCTTAGTTCTCGCTCCTCCCCATCCCCCGAAGTCTCTCTCCTCTCTCTTTCACTAAGAATGTTCGGACCTGTGTTCCCGAACAAATAAGCTATGTTCGAGCTTGTGTTCCCGAACAAATAACCAATATTCGGACCTGTGTTCCCGAATTTTAGTCATATGTTCAAGAGTTCAATACCCAAAAAAATACGAACAATTTTCACCATTTTTGCCATATTTTCCAAGAAACTTACCCTTATAAGACCAACTTTCTCCAAGTTGAGAACACAATCAAAGCTATGAACCTCCTCTAAACTTACATTGTTATACTCCTCTCTCGTCTCATTAAATTGTGGTAGTTAAAAAAACTTCCACTCATTGCCATTACCGAAGAAGTGTGTGTAATCGAATGGTTGCCACCATTGCCGCCAGAAGGTTCTCAAGTTTTGAGAGTGGGATTTGGGGAAGATGAATGGGTGATGATGGAGGTAGGTACTTTCATAAACCCTATTTCATGATTTAGCGGGTGTGTAGGTTTAATTGTGAGGTAGGGTGTCCCAAAATGATTAATATCCTTTTTAGTAATTTTATTTAAGGTTATTATTGTAATAAAAAGAAAGTCAAAAAATGGGAATCCAAAATAATAAATAGGGTGATAATTGCAGCACTCATAGAAGCTTTTCCATTTATATCCATTAATTGAAAACAAAAAAAGCATATTAATATCTTTCATAATTGCAACAACGCCATTCCCGCATCATTCTATGAAAATTTTGTATGCCTAGCATTTTCATATCTAAACATTCAACTTGGCATATAAAGAATCAAGAACTATATTGCAAATATTACTTACTAGGTAAGCAATTAAGAGTACATAGTGCATAGCTTCCCTCATTCTACTCCCCATTAATTTGTAAATTCTCATGCACTCACAATGAGAGTATTAAATTAAGAGTTAAATCTTGTGGACAATTCCACTATCAATCTAAATTTTGCAAAAACTCAAAAACAGACTTTCCCCAATGAAAGACAAAATGTCTCTTTACATCAAAAGTACAACTGATTAAAATGTAAAAAAAAAAAAAACCCAAAAAAATATATATAAATTGAACAATTCAACCAATCCAAAAGAGAGTTTCGTTTCCTCAGGTGAAAAAATAAACAATGGGAAAATCTATCATCCTTTCCGATTATTTTCGCAGCAGCCAAACAAGCCAAAAAATAAAAATAAAATCAAAATAAATAGATGTGCTCGTTGATCGCAATCGAAGAGCTATGATGGAGGTGAAATCAGAGAATGTACGCATAACAAACTGAAATAACAACCGTAGCTAGGTGGATCAACAAGAGATTTAATTGGGAACAAAAAATACAAACCTCATATAGCTAAAACCCTAATCTTTTTATCTGAAAATCGTAGGTCTGTAATCGTATTCGAACACATATATGGATGTAGAAGATAAACACGGAGAGACTAAAAAGAGGGGTCGGATCGGAGTTGAAATTCAAGACCTAGAGAGAGGAGAGGGAGTTTTATGTAGTTGAAGCTTATCGAGTCGAGTTGACGGCTTACCTGACTGGCTGACTAACCTGGACCTGCTGCTGTTGATGTCAGGGGATATAAAGGGAACGACCTTTTCCCATACCTAGTATAACAAAATGCCCCGATCCGCCGACTGCCCAACTGTCTCCGACTCTAATAGGATGAGCTTTGAGTAGTTGAAGAGCGTCGGATTTAAAAGCGTCGGATTTAAAAAATATATATATTATGGGAAATCCTTGTGCCTCGAATTGAACTTCCTCCGATAGTTCCAATTTGTATTTCGACAATGCTACGTAGCTCAAATTTTGTGACTCAAAAGTGGCTCAAATGGCTAAAACGACGTCATTTTGAGTACAGAACAACATAAAAATAGCCAAAACGACGTCGTTTTGGCCATTTGAGCCACTTTTAAGCCACAAAATTTGAGCTACGAAACATTTTCCTTTGTATTTACCAGTCGGTCGGTCGGTCGGTTGGACGATCACCCGAATAATCAGATAAAATATTTATTTATTGTGATTGTCACCTTGTTAATTGTGATTGTTAACTTTTTTTTATCAGATGACCGACTGAACGATCGGCAAAATAAAATTCAAGTTATTTGAAACAAAATCAAATTCGAGATACATACATTGCTCTATGTATATAATATATTATTAATTTTTTATAAAATATATATAATATTTATGATATAATATTGGTTTCTATTATATATATAACATAATTTTAATATATATAGTGTATATAATATATTTTTTAATTATACATATCATTTTTTAATTTTAATTATTGAGTTTTAGTATTATTATTGTACGGGGAGCAAATATTCCGGCGTGCCCGTATTCCTTTCTTCCGAGCTCCGTCGATATCCGATCACCTGCGAGCAAATAACGGTGAGCTACCCGGCGGTGTGTGGCCGGAAACACCCTCCGACGGTCAAATTAGCACACACCTTAGAGGGAATAGAGAGAAGGGAGAGAGTGTTTTAGTGTAAGGATTTTCTTACAGAGATGTTCGTCTGTTGCGTATGGGGGGCGCAGACATGCTTATATACCTTCTGAGCCCCATATCCACTCCCTGTCATCTCCTGACACGTGGCTCTGCTATCCCATCTGTCAGCATAAACCATGCCATTCATCACCTGCTCTCAACTGCCTGTCAGCACAGCCGGAGCTCGGCAGCCGAGCTGCCCTACCTCGGTCGTACCATGCTTCATACCTTAAGCGCCTAACCGGATAAAGAAATGAAGGACCGGGCTAGGCGGCATCTCGGCAAAGCCTAGCCCGGGCTCCTCCTTTGGTCGGCCTTCTCGCCGGTCAATCAACTACCTCGGCTGACCGCGCCTTTCCGAGCGCCGGTCTCTCGGTCTGTCTGGTTTCGACCATCCTCGGACCGAGCATCCTGGTCTGACCGGTCACTTCCTGGCCGAGCAGCTTCTGCACGGTCCGGGGCAGCACACACTCAGCCCAAACTCTGCCCGGCCCAAGTTCTGGTAGCCCATCTCCGGGTGAACAGTCGATCATCTCGGCCCAATGCTCTGCTGGGCCCTCAACTTGCTCGGTCTATACCTCGGCCCAACATCGGATCATAAATCACCCTCTCAATTGCCCCTTAATCCCGTCCGCGAAAGCGTGACTGGGATTATTCACTTCGACCGAGATAACATTTCTCCGGTCGTCAAGTTGCCAAGCCTTGACCGAGCTAGTTGACGTCATTGTCTGCAGATTTGACCGGTTATATTCCGCGGCCGACCTGTTCTCGTCGAAAGTAGCTCGGTTGGCTCTTCGTCTTTTCAACCCGTCGCTTCAGCCCCGACGTAGCCATAAATGGGGACACGTGGCGGCCTGCCATTGGGCATCGGGCAGCCAACCCGCCGTTTTTGTCAGAATTTGAATTTGGGCGGACTCCCCCTTGCTTATACATACGAGACCTCCCCCAAACTCCAATCCCTACTGCCATTTCGATATTCAACCTCAGAGCCCCAGCACTCTCGTATTCAAATCTTCTGCCATTCTGCCATCCTTCGTGTTTTGGAAGAACACCCTCAGCCATTCACAGGTAAGATGCTCAATCCCTCTTACGTTGCTATTTTCTTTTATTTTACACACATTAGGGCACAAAAACGTAGCTTTTAGGGCATTGATCATTGAAAACGTCACAAACCTCCCACTGTTCTTGGCGTTCTTCGTCTCCCTGAAGAACGCTGAAGAACTGGGGTGAACCGGGCTCTGGGCCTTCTTTTGATCCAAAAAACCAACCAAACCGGGCAAACAACATGTTTGTAATAACCACGGCACAAACCGAGATAACCCAATTACTCGATCGCTTAACCGGGCTAAAATTAGGTCTGCTTGGGCGACCGAGCTCCTTAATTAGTCAACCGAGGTGGTTTGGCACTCTTACCGACCGAGCTGAAGTCTAGCTCCTAATGCGAAACCGCGCTCACTTACACTTGCCATCCTTTTCCTGCAGAGTCCAAGGGGACCACTGCCATTCCTGAACCTCTCAGGACCGAGCTGCAGCCAATTACCACCGTGCCCAACCCATCAACCGGGCTATAGTAAGTCGGCCTCGAATGGGGAAATTCCGCTTCCTAGTGGACACTCCGGCCGCGCTAGCCGCTTTCAGAGAGGATTACGGCATCCCGGCCGACGTCCATCTCGAGCTGGCCGAAGAAGAAACCACGCCTTGGGGTAGGGAGGAATGCCCCTTCACCGTGCTGTCCATTGTCGAAGGGGGCCTTCGTTTCCCTCTTAACCCGCTGATTACCGAGTTCTTACGCCGAACCGGGCTAGCGCCAACCCAAGTGTCCACCAACACATACAGGATAATAAATGGCGTGCATGAGTTAAATAACCGGTTAGGCATAAGCCTGGGTTTAGCCGAGATCCTACGCCAATACACACTTGGCCACACCGGCGACGGTCTCGCCTATTACTTGAAGATTCGACCGGGCCGAGAAAAAATCGTAACCGGCACACCAGACAAGGATCTTCATGACGATGATTTCTTCTGGGTGTCTGGTAACTATGAAACAGCCGAGACACCGGGCTGGATGATTAGCAAAAGTTTTGGGAGCACATGTAAGCTGCGCAAATAATCTCGGTTTACATACTTATGTTTTTCGCAGTTTAATCATTCTCTTGTTTCTTTTGCAGCCATCCAAGCCTTGCAAGCCAACTACAACTTCCCCAACGTAGAGGCGATCAGGACCGCGCTTCGCTACCGGGATCGTGACTGTAACCAACTACTCGGCTACAGTCCTACATATAGATATTCCGCTCCCCGCCGGAGTAAAGTAACCGACTTCCTCAGAGCTCCTTCGCCACCGCCAGATCCAACCCTTCCCGACGTCCCGTTAATCCGGTTAACAGACGAGCAAGAAATGGCCAAGAGAAGTCGAATCAAGAACCTGCTCACCGCCACATCTGCCGAGGTGCCGAGCGTGGTAACCCGGTCGCCAACCGCCGGTCAATCCAGTGGCGCCGTGGTCGCCCTAGCCACTCCATCCGCCAGGCAATCCAGCCGAGAACCTTCTGCGCGGCGGGCCGGGAAAAGAGCTCGGGCAGATCCGTCCGCCGAGCTAGTCACCGAGCTCGCCACCGAGCACCCCACGGACGCCCCCGCCCCAGTGCCAGCCTGGCGCCCACATCTGAAGCACCGGGGTCAGGACATCCCGGCGACGGCTTCGATCAAGGCTGACAAAGAACATCTGCTCGCCTTTGATCTGTCCAAAGCATTCCTACTACCGAGCGACGTGGTTGGCAGCGACCACGTCCCTGACACTCGGTTAGTCAAGTCATCAGTAAAGTCCATGGCCAGGGTAAGCCAATGCAGCTCTGAAAATTTTCCTAAGTGTTTGCCCGGTTCCGTTTCTCATCAACTTTGTTTTTTGCAGGCCATTCAAAAATAGCATCTGGTTTTGGAGCGCATCCACCGGCTTAGGCAAAAGGCAAATGACACAGCCAGCCAGGTTGAGAGCCTTCAAGCCGAGCTGGGCCGGGCTAAGGCTTCCCTCCAGATAGCCAATGCTGACAACAACAGACTGCTCGGTCAGCTGGAGGCGGCCGAGAAAAAACAAAGTGAGCTCCAGATTGAGGTGGACGCTTTTAAGAAGACGAAGAGGAGAGCTTGCCGGGCTGCCAACAATGCCGGGTTTAACGAAGCCGAGAAGAACTACAAGAAGCAAGTCTTTGCAACACAAGACATCTTTTTCAAGGCTGGCTGGAAGTCCGCCTGCGAGCACCTCGGCCAGGGCTCCGACACCGATGTATTTACTAATCCTCCTCCCGCCAAGCTACCGGTCTACCTCGTGCCTTACGCAAATGATGTATTCAGTGCGCTTCAAGCGGAGGCCGAGGAGGGGCTTGAAGAAGGAAGTGATGAGACAGATTCGGAGGCTGAGGACGCCGAAGTGGAAGTGCAGCCCGGTCAAGTTGAGCCCGGTGCCCAAGAAGCGAGCCCAACCGTCAACCTTGAGGCTGCCGAGGATGAATTCACCAATCTATCCCCCTTGGTTTAGTTTTCTTTTCTTTGTATTTTTGCTTTCAATACTTTTGATGTAACCGGGCTCTGTCCCCATCTTTTGTAATGAATTTCTTTATCAATGAAAGATTTTGAATTTTTGCAAGTGTACACACGGTTGTAATCAATTCTGTCTTCAGCAAAACATCTCGGTATAACTCATCGAACCGGAATACATAACACGGTCTAAGTACTTTAGCAGAACGAGACAAATTCATGAACCGAAATAGCCACTTCGGCTGTAACTAAGTTGAACAAACCAACACTTCCAACCGGAGTACGTCATCTCGGTTGGGAATCCAAAGTTGGACAAGACACCAACTCTTCCAACCGGAGTACACCATCTCGGTTGGGAAGCCAAAGTTGGACAAGACACCAACTCTTCCAACCGGAGTACACCATCTCGGTTGGGAAGCCAAAGTTGGCCAAGACACCAACTCTTCCAACCGGAGTACACCATCTCGGTTGGGAATCCAAAGTTGGGCAAGACGCCAACTCTTCCAACCGGAGTACATCATCTCGGTTGGGAATCCAAAGTTGGACAGAACACCAACTCTTCAAATCCGGAGTACACCATCTCGGTTGGGAATCCAAAGTTGGGCAAGACGCCAACTCTTCCAACCGGAGTACATCATCTCGGTTGGGAATCCAAAGTTGGACAGAACACCAACTCTTCCAACCGGAGTACACCATCTCGGTTGGGAATCCAAAGTTGGACAGAACACCAACTCTTCCAACCGGAGTACACCATCTCGGTTGGGAATCCAAAGTTGGACAGAACACCAACTCTTCTAACCGGAGTACACCATCTCGGTTGGGAATCCAAAGTTGGGCAAGACGCCAACTCTTCCAACCGGAGTACATCATCTCGGTTGGGAATCCAAAGTTGGACAGAACACCAACTCTTCCAACCGGAGTACATCATCTCGGTTGGGAATCCAAAGTTGGACAGAACACCAACTCTTCCAACCGGAGTACACCATCTCGGTTCGTAACATTAAAACAATAATCCAAGTGCTAAAGCAAAATGACTTCTATAATTTGACAAAAAGAATTACATTCTGCTTTGCAAGCCAAAAAATTGCTTTACAAAAAGAGGAAAGTAAAAAGCTTAAAAATAATACAATTTCAAGTTGGCCGCATTCCATGGCCGGGGTATGGCTCTTCCCTCTAGATCCTCCAAGTGGTAAGCCCCCTTGCCAGCCAGACCAGTGATCTTGTAGGGTCCTTCCCAATTTGCCCCTAGTTTGCCTTCTCCTGGCACCAGGGTGTTGCCCATAATCTTCCTCAAAACCCAATCCCCAACTTTGAACGGTCTGGGGTGCACTGTCTTGTTATACTTCTTGGAGAGCTCTTGTTGGTAGGCGGCCACATGGATGAGGGCTTTCTCCCGGCGCTCTTCCGCTAGGTCCAACTCCAAGGCAATAGCCTCGGCATTTAGTTCGGGCTCAAAACTCTCAGTTCTGAGGGTGGGCATTTCAACTTCCAAAGGTATGACCGCCTCCATGCCATAAGCCAAAGCAAATGGAGTTTCCCCGGTCGAACGTCGCGGGGTTGTTCGGTATGCCCAAAGGACGCTCGGTAATTCTTCAGCCCACTTGCCCTTAGCCTTTTCCAACCGTTTCTTCAACCCATCCAGTATAGTCTTGTTTGATGCTTCGGCTTGACCATTGGACTGCGGGTAGGCCGGGGTGGAGTTGTAGAATTCTATCTTCAGATCTTCACAAAATCCTCTGAATAGGCGACCGTCAAACTGGGTGCCGTTGTCAGAGATCAAAATCTTGGGGACACCAAACCGTGTGACAACGTTCTGCCAGACAAATCGCTTCACGTCTTTCTCTTTGATGGTTGCCAAGGGCTCAGCTTCAACCCACTTTGTGAAGTAATCTGTGGCCGCGATGAAGAATTTCCGGTTGCCCGGTGCTGTTGGCAATGGTCCCACTATATCTAGCCCCCACATGGCGAAAGGCCAAGGACTGGTGAGGGGAAGAAGTTCCCTGGCAGGCTGATGGATCTGATGGGCGAATTTCTGGCATTTCTCGCACCTGCGGACATATTTTTGTGCGTCGGCCTGCATGCACGGCCACCAGTACCCCTGCGAAATAGCTCGGTAGGCCAAGGACCTGCCCCCGATGTGGCTGCCACAAATGCCTTCATGAATTTCAAACAAGAAGGCCTCCACACTGTTCGGGTGCACGCACTTGAGATACGGACCGGTGAAGGACTTCTTATACAACGCGCCTGATGGAGAGAGCCAAAACCGCTCTGACTTCACCCGGATTTTGTGTGCTTCTTTCTTGTCCGCTGGAAGAGTCCGGTCTCTGAGGAACGAGATCAAGGGGTCCATCCATGAAGGACCTAGCTCGGCGCAGAGTACATCCGTCTGCCCGGCGTTTTCAATGCTTGGCCGCGGAAGAAAGTCAATCAACAGGGGGTTTGGAGATGTGCTATCTACCATGGAAGCGAGGCCGGCGAGTTCATCAGCCCGGCTGTTTTCTTCCCGGCCAATCTGCTGGACTCTGATTGCCTCAAACTGCTTGATATGGTCCCTGACCAGAGCTTGGTACTTCGCCATCCTGTCGTCCTTCGCTTCATAAATCCCTGAAACTTGGTTAACCACAAGCTGGGAATCACTATATACCAGAAGCTCGGCAGCCTTCATTTGGATTGCGCTCTTGAGCCCAGCAAGAAGCGCCTCGTACTCAGCCTCGTTGTTAGACGCCGGGAAGCCGAGTGTGATAGATTGCTCAATGGTTAGGCCGTCCGGGGATATAAGAACGATACCAAGGCCGGCACCATGACGGTTGGACGCTCCATCAACAAAAAGCTTCCACATGTCCCCCACGAAAAGCTTCCAGCAGTCAGATGGGTCCTGAGAGTTGCGAAGGGCAATGGGATCACAACTGCTCGGCTGTGCGGTGTCAAGTTTGGTGTTGACCGGTTCAAAGTCAGTGCCCCTTGGTGATTCGACACCGGACTCAGCAAGTTGGTCCGTAATGCCCAAGTCCGTAGGCGAAACACCAGGTTGCGGTGTGAAGCCGGCCGCAGGTTCTGAGCTGCCTGGAACCATTCATTCCCCCCTTGAGGATTCGACACCGGACTCAGCAAGTTGGTTCAGAATGCCCAAGTCCGTAGGCGAATCATCAAGTTCTGAGCTGTGTGGAACCATTCCTTCCCCCTTGGTGATGCGGTACCGGACAGAGTGGATGGGTTGGTGATACACAACTCCGTCATCGCAGCACCGGGAGGTATTACCGTGCAAACTGAGGGAATTTCGATGGTGCGCGCTAACTCCGCGGCGCGACCTTCTGCAGCTGGTAGTTCCTCGGTTGGCATTGTGAGCGTCTCATCATCTGCCCCGGCAATGTCGACCGGGCATACCGGATGAGTGCCAGGTGAGAACTCGGCAACAAAATCGGCCAAGGTTTGGGCTTTGATTGCGGTGCGCGGCTGGAACTTCACATCGAACTGTCCCAACTCGACCGCCCATTTTAATATTCGGCTGGAAAAGTCTGCGCGCTCAAACAAGGCCTTGAGGGGGAACTCGGTCAGTACGACGATGGTATGGGCGTGAAAATAATGTGCCAATTTCCTCGAAGCCATCATCAGTGCCAACGCAAGCTTTTCCAGCGGCAAGTACCTCGTCTCAGCCGGCAGAAGGGTCTTACTTACGTAAAAAATTGGGAGGTGCTTAATTCCTTCAGCCCGGACTAACACCGCACTTACTGCGTGCTGGGAGACGGCAAGGTAAAGGTAGAGTTCCTCACCGGGCTCTGGTGTAACCAACAGCGGCGGAGAAGACAAATAATCTTTGAGCTCGGCCAAAGCTCGGTCACACTCGTCATCCCATGAGAACTTTGACTTCAATGCTTGAAAGAAAGGGCGGCAGCGATCTAATGACCGGCTTATAAATCGATTAAGCGCGGCGGCCATCCCGGCCAGATGCTGCACGTCCTTAGCCGAGTTGGGTTGTTTCAATTCTTGCACGGCTCTGATCTGAGTAGGGTCTGCTTCGATGCCTCGGTTCGTGACTAAGAATCCCAAAAATTTCCCGGATCCCACGCCAAAGGCACACTTCGAGGCGTTCAAGCGCAGCTTGTGCTTCTTAAGAATGGCGAACATCTCGGCTAAGTCGGATAAATGGTGTACCTCATGTCGGCTCTTTACCACCATATCATCGATGTAAGCCTCCATTGTCCGGCCGAGCAAAGGAGCGAACATTTTGGTCACCATCCTCTGAAAGGTTGCCCCGGCGTTTTTCAAACCAAAGGGCATAACTCGATAGCAGAAGAGTCCCCTTGGAGTCGTAAAAGAGGTGATTTCTTGGTCAGGCCCATGCATGGCAATCTGGTGATAGCCGCGGTACGCATCCAAGAAACTGAGCCGATTGTGTCCAGCCGTCAAATCCACTAGCTGGTCAATGCGCGGCAAAGGGAAGCTGTCTTTTGGACAAGCTCGGTTGACTGTCTTGTAGTCGACACAAACTCGCCACTTTCCATTTTTCTTGGGCACCACTACCGTGTTGGAAATCCACCGAGGGTAGTGCACTTCCTGTATTGCTCGTGCCTCAAGCAAGTTCTTTACCTCCTCTGCTACTACCTCGGCGTGATGCAGCGCCGATCTCCTTGTTCGCTGGATGACTGGCTTTGCTCCAGGGAAGACATTGAGGTGATGGCAGATAAAGCTTGGGTCAAGACCAGGCATGTCATAGGGCGACCATGCAAAGACTTCGATGTTCGCCATTAAAAACTCAATCATCTCGGTTCTCTCCATGGCCGAGAGACTTGAACCGAGCAAGAAGAATCTGTCCGGCTGCTCGGCATCAATCCGCACCTCAACCAATTCTTCAACTGCCTTGTCTTCTGCTTTGGTGCCAACATCATCCAAGACACTCTGGTCCTCCGGTCCCTCGATCATTTGAACGAATCCTTTGGCAGCCCGGCTCCCGTTGACCGCCACGAAGCACTGCTTGGACATGACCTGATCACCCCAAATCTCCTCGATTGCCCCCATAGCCGAGGGGAATCTCATCACCTGGTGGTAGGTCGATGCTACGGCTTGCATGGCGTGAAGCCATCCTCTTCCAAGGATAAGGTTGTATGTTGAAGGCACTTGTAGCACCCAAAACTCCACTTGCTTGACCATGGATCCCGCTTTGACCGGCAGGATAATCTTTCCCAATGGCCACTCCGGCTGCGAGTTAAATCCAACCAGTGGCGAAGTGGCCGGTGCCAAGTCTGTCTCACGAAGTTTGAGCTGTTTGAACGCATCATAATACATGATCTCGACCGAGCTTCCCTGATCGATCAAGATCCGTCTAACATCAAATTCTTTGACGCGTAGTGTTACGACAAGAGCATCGTTGTGCGGCGTCTGGATACGCTCTAAATCCCTTGAGGTGAAACTGATCACGTCTTTCTCCTCTGTCTTCCCCCTTTTGATGGCAGGCTGTACTGACAAAACCTCCCTCATATGCTCTGCCTTCTTAATCATGCCCCGGAGTTCGCAAACACGCTCCGGTTCCACGATTCCGTGGATGACATTAATTACTCCCTGTGGTGGTGCATCTCGGTCGTCCTGTCCCCTGGGATCGACCGGAGCCTGATTCGGTTTCACTCCGCCATCAATGTAAAGGTCCAGATGCCCGGCCGCAACCAGTTCTTCGAAGTGTTATCGCAGAGGCAAACAATCCTCAGTCCGGTGGCCCCTCTCCCGGTGAAACGTACAACGATACCGCGGATTGTAGCCCTTTTGTCCATCGCCCAATTTAGCAGGAAACCGGACATACTCCTCGTCTCGGATTTCACTAAGTATGCGATAGATTGGAATCTTGAAGACCGTGGTTATGCCAGTCCTTGCCTTCATTCTTCTGTTTGCGTCCTCAACGTCATCTCGGGGATAATCATCCCGGTCATTCCGACGTCCTCTACCCCGGTTTTTTCGATTTGAACCTCGGTCTGATTCCTCTGCTCGGTCATTTGAGCGGTTGGACTCTTGCCCAACTGCGTGCACCTTGCCTGCTGTCTTCTTGTCTGTTCCGACCGGAGTGGCCTTCACGGTGGAAGCCGACGCATCATCCTCTACTCGGATGTGCTCATTGATGCGCTGCATGAGCTGGCCCATGGAGGTCGGTTGGTGCATGGTAAGCGAGTCCCGCAGTCTATGTCCGACCGGGAGACCGCGCTTATATTGCGTGATAGCAAGGTTGACCGGGCAGTCTAAGATCTCGTTGAAGGTTTCCCAATACCTTGAATTGTACGCCTTCAGTGTGTCGCACGGTTCCATCTTGACACTTAGCAAGTGATCGACTTCCTTTGGTGTTTTTGTGTTGGTTTTGAAGCGCGTAACAAACGCATCGGCCAACTGATGCCACCTTTGTATGCTCCCTTCCGGCAACCTCTCGAACCACTTTAGGCCCAGCTCGCCTAAACTTGACGGGAAGATTAGGCACATAAGTCCGTCATTGCGCCGATGTCCGGCCATAACCTGTCGGAAGTGGCTCACATGCATGTACGGATCGGTTTTTCCGTCGTAAAGTGTGAACTTAGGCTGGTGGAAGCCTGCCGGAAGCGGCGTTGTTTCTATTTCCAGGGAAAAAGGAGTGGCACTCAGCCTTGCCAAGTCTGTATCTTCGAATATTGGCATTGCTGGGCGGGGTGGAGGCATTCCGACCTCCTCGCTGCCGTGAACCCCGTAGGAGAGCCGCTGGAAAGCAGGTATTCTCTGAGCTTCGCGCCGGCGAGCCCGCTCCCTTAACACTGCCCGTAGATCCTCTGACTGAGCAGAATAAGAGTACCTCGACGTCGTCGCCGGACGTGAGGGTTTGTAAGTGCTGTCTTGCGCGCTAGACTTTTCTGCACGCATGTCGGAATCACCAACCTGGTAACTCCTGGTGATGGAAATGGACTGAGTACGTCGCTGACTCTGATCGCCTGACCGGCGGGATGGGGTGCGCTCACTGTGGTCTCCCACCCCAGCTACACCTTTCCCTTTGACATGCCGCTTAAGATCCTCCATCTCCGCCGCCATCCGCCTGATGACAGCGTCTTGGTCCCTTAACTTGCTTTCCAATCGCCTAGCGTGTGAGTCTCTCCGCCGGTGACCGTCTGGACTCCGTGAATGCCCATGACTCCTTCTGCGCTTATCCCGCGCGTCACCTGACTGTCCTCCAGTGGGCGTCCCCAAGTCAGCCATTATATGGACGGCAGGTGGTCCCTCTCTCCTTCGGGTATACTCCGGGGTGGCTCCATCGATGGCGGACAACAGGAACTCGTCGTTGTTCGCCATGGATGGCGATCAGATGAACCTGGAAGACAAGGTTTTGTCTGTCAAGATTCCCACAGACGGCGCCAATTGTACGGGGAGCAAATATTCTGGCGTGCCCGTATTCCTTTCTTCCGAGCTCCGTCGATATCCGATCACCTGCGAGCAAATAACGGTGAGCTACCCGGCGGTGTGTGGCCGGAAACACCCTCCGACGGTCAAATTAGCACACACCTTAGAGGGAATAGAGAGAAGGGAGAGAGTGTTTTAGTGTAAGGATTTTCTTACAGAGATGTTCGTCTGTTGCGTATGGGGGGCGCAGACATGCTTATATACCTTCTGAGCCCCATATCCACTCTCTGTCATCTCCTGACACGTGGCTCTGCTATCCCATCTGTCAGCATAAACCATGCCATTCATCACCTGCTCTCAAATGCCTGTCAGCACAGCCGGAGCTCGGCAGCCGAGCTGCCCTACCTCGGTCGTACCATGCTTCATACCTTAAGCGCCTAACCGGATAAAGAAATGAAGGACCGGGCTAGGCGGCATCTCGGCAAAGCCTAGCCCGGGCTCCTCCTTTGGTCGGCCTTCTCGCCGGTCAATCAACTACCTCGGCTGACCGCGCCTTTCCGAGCGCCGGTCTCTCGGTCTGTCTGGTTTCGACCATCCTCGGACCGAGCATCCTGGTCTGACCGGTCACTTCCTGGCCGAGCAGCTTCTGCACGGTCCGGGGCAGCACACACTCAGCCCAAACTCTGCCCGGCCCAAGTTCTGGTAGCCCATCTCCGGGTGAACAGTCGATCATCTTGGCCCAATGCTCTGCTGGGCCCTCAACTTGCTCGGTCTATACCTCGACCCAACATCGGATCATAAATCACCCTCTCAATTATCAAATTTTTTGTTATGCTGCGGATCGGATAAGGTTAGGGATAGAGGGGGTGTGTCAAGAGGGTCGGGTTGAGTCGGGACGAGGGTAAACAGCGAAAATGTAGGTGAGGTAGAAGGGCCCCAACCCATACCTTACTCGTTACCATCTCTACCCATACCATTATCCGAGTTAGGGACAGAACGCTATGAGTTTGTGAAGGTGTTTTATGAATCTATTTTTGCTATCCGAATCGTTTATATTGTAAAGTTAGTTGAGTAAATCATTAAAAAATAAATAAAATCAATTTGTCATCTATAATCTATAACAAGACTACATTGTGTTTAAAAAAAAATAAACAGTTAACATAATTTTGACAATTTTTTTAAAAACAATTATGGTTCAATCATAGGGCTATGTATATTTGATTAACCGCATTTTTTATATATAAATAATATATTTGATTAACTTATAATATAAACGGTTTAGATTATCAAAATAAAATCAAAATGAATCTTAATCGAAATGCCACAGCGATTTCGTTCAATTTGTGGGTCTCATTTTGGATATAATCTGAACTGTTCATCTCGTAAATTTTGTAATAAAAATCATTTGTGCAAAAAGTTAGTTTTATCAAATATCGATAAATAAATTAACCAATCACATTTTGTTTTATAAAATGATTTATTTCACTTTCTATCCCTACACTATCGTCCAAGATTTCAAAAAGTGACGGTTGCGATAGTAGACGCTGCTTGGTACGCCCGCTTTTGTAGTGTGACGAGAATTCACACCTGTGAACGATTATTTTAGTGTTACATAACGGTCATAATGGTATTGTAACAACCCATTACACATTATTACACGCATTTACAATATTCTGAATAAACTTCCTTTTCAAAAAAAAATAATAAATAAAAGTTCATAAAAAAAAAAAAGAACAAATACTCAAATAATCCAACCTCAAAGAAAAAATATGGTATGAATTTTTTTTTATATAATTTATGTGAACTAAAATATATATATATATATATATATTGGTTGTATTTATTTTTATAATCATTTCATTTCATATTAATTGCAAATATTTTTTATTTTGTTAATATAATGTGTTGTCTAAAAAATGTCTTTAAAAAAATCAATAGCTCAAAAATAATTTTTATTTATGGCACAATTTTTATTTTATAATCATTTCATTTAATACTTAATTGTAAATAATTTTATTTAGTTAGTTGTAAAGTATTATCTAAAAAAATGTCTTTTAAAAAAAATCAATAGCTCAAAAATAATGTTTACTTATGGTACAATTTTTATTTTATAATCATTTCATTTAATAATTGTAAATATTTTTTATTTAGTTAGTTCAAGTATTGGTCAAAAATAATTTTGTACACGTTTAAATTTAATTATTCTTAAACTCATTAACTATTGAAATAAAATATAAAGAACTCATCTTATAGTGATTTAAAAATATAAAATACATTAGATCATACTTAAAAACTAACAAAAATTAATAAAAATCTACTTAATCCCTAAACTATCAATTCAGTTTACTAAGGCCCCGTTTGGAAATAAACTATTTGACTTTGTACGAAAAGGGCGTATAAAAAAATAAAAAGAGTGGTGTGATGGGATGTTTTATTTTATTGATTATTTTAGCCTAAAATGAGCTATTTTAGCCCATCTCAAATAGCCCCAAGTCCATAAAATATATAAATTAAAGTCCATTTAGGGATGGTTTAAGGTTGGCTAAGATCTCTTTTGGGATAAACTAAAAAAGGACGACTCTATTTGCACCCAAAAATTAGGTTGAACACTTGAATTTAATGAAAAAAAAATTTATTACTATTAAGTCCCTATTTAAAATGATCAAAAAGTACTTGACATTGGAAAAATGTGTAAATCAACGTGTTTTAAACATCCCATTCATTATATTAGTGTGACAACCCCATAATACATATCATGATTATAAGAATTAAATTATGTGTTAGTTATTGATTATATGGGTTAATTGATGAATATCTGTCCAAATTGGGAAAATATCTACTAGGCCTATGAGTTTGAAACTGAAATTGATGGCCTCAATAGGTTCAGAAACCGGAATGGTGTACATGGATAAGTTAATTGGAATTTTTAGAGCCTAGTATGAAGTTTTGTAAAAATTTGATTCAGAATAGATTAAATTGATTTTCATTAAATATTATACATATATATATAAGTCTTGCTTGGCTCAACAAAAAGAAGAGGGAAGAGAAAGATATTTTGAGAGAGAGAGGGTTCTGGAGAAGAACGTAGAGAGAGAGAGAAAGAAAAAAAAAAAGCTTCTAGAGAGAGAGAGCTCAACATCCATGGAATTTGAAGACAAAATTGAAGAAGAAAGACTTGAAGAGATTTAAGGGGAAAGCAAAGATTTGAACTAAGGTATGGAAATCTATCTTGAATCCTTATGATTAATTCATCAATTTCATAAAATCATAAAGAGATTTGAAGATTTGAAACCCGTTTAGGTTAGGGTTTTGTGTTGTGTATTTAATTGAGCTAAATTCAAGAAATTAGAACTTGGGTCCTTTGATTTTACATGATTGGAGTTCAATCTTGTGAATCATATATGAAATGAACTCTAGATTGTCCATACAACAAGATTTATGCAAGGATCAAGTGTATTTGTGGGTTATGTTTTGGAACTCTTAAGATTATGAAAGATGAGATATTGATTTTGAACTTGAGACAAAAATTAATATGTTTGAGATGAGATTGCACTTGAATACTGTTGGTTTATCATGTTTTAAAGGAAGATTACATGAGATCTTTGGCTTGAAATTGGGTTTGAAAACTCACACTTTGATGAATTTTCAGACTGTTTGATTTTGCCCAGACCGCACGAGCAGCCACAAGTTCTGCAGAGCGGAAAATGAACAAAAACAAGGAATTTCATTCTGGTTAAACCATCGCTCGAGCGGCCAAGGCCACCGCTCGAGCTGTCAAAATGGGCGCACGTACGGCAAACTCTGTTTTAACTTATACCTGGAAACTTCAAATATGCATATCTCTCTCATCCGGACTCTGTTTTAGATGATTCTTCAGCCTAAATTCAAGCCCCGAAAGTCTAGTTTCCAATGATGATGGTCTCACATCCAAATGCTAAGTACACAAATAGATATATTCAAATTAGTAAAGGCTATTCACTTTCTTTCTAACAATTTCATGCTATTTCCTCGTCTAACTCAATTTCCTTTCGTTTCTTCTTATTTTTCTAGACACAGATTATGACCCATTGAAGGCTAATGAGTTTAGAATGAACATAAATAATTGGTTAAGGCAAAGTAAGGGATCGGTTTATTTGATTAAGAAAAGTGAAGATAAGTAAATTTGACCGAGAGTGTAATATTATGTTTTGATATGTTGTGCTATGTGCATTGTGATTGCAGGTCAAGATTCGAGGACCAGTCAACCATTTCTGGAAACTACTGTGAGTAATACCTCTATAAAGATATGTTCTATTTATTTATTTAACTATTCATAATTGTTGTATTTTCTAAAGATTGTATTTATTCGACATGAGTGAATTTCACGAACTAAATTGTTATGTAAATGTGGGCCTGAGGCTGTTCTGCTATATATTGGGCCTGAGGCCATTTTGATATATTAGACCCGAGTTCGTTTTGTCATATGTGGACCCGAGACAATTTTGATACATATTGGGCCCGAGGCCGTTTTGATACATGATTGGGCCCGAGGCCGTTTTGATATCTATTGGACCCAAGGTCGTTCTGTTAATATGTGGGCTCGAGGTCGTTCTGTACCTTTGTGGGCCTGAGGCCGTTCTAATATGATGGGCCTAAGGGCGTTCTGTTTATATGATGGGCCTAAGGTCATTCTATAAGCGTGAAAATGGATGTTTGTAAATTGTCATATGACTCATATTTATGAAATGTTATTTTATATGAATGAATGGGTGTCCTTTTTTTGAAATGTGATCCTGACCCTCCGCTTGACCCTTGTGGTCCCTTTGATACGCCTTTAGGCTCTTTGTATATGAACGGATTTTGATACAATAAGTGTTTGTTATGAAAATAATATTTGGAAATAATTTAAGATATATATTTCGCAATTGTAAATCATGTGTACGTAATGCGGTGGACACCATTCATTAACCTCTTTGTTTTGGTATTATTCACTGGGCTCTAGCTCACCCTTATATATATATATATATGTGTGTGTGTGTGTGTGTGTATGTACGTGAGCAATCAAAGGATCAGTATTAGAGTTTGTTCTAGAGTCTACCTCTCTATCAAGCCACCTATGAAGTGCCTCCATGTAGAGGCGTAGTGTTATTTCGCCAAGCCTTTTGAAGTCTTTTATATAGTGTGTAAGATCTGTATAAGTTCTTTCATTATATATGTAAATATAGAAAGTGTAGTTGAATGGTTTAATTATTTCAGGTCATCATGTATGCACAGCTCAATGGACATTTATTATTTTTGTTCTGCTTTCGCTTAAGGCCCCATTATTACATAAGAATTTTTGGAATTTTGTCTCTAAGGGTGGTTTTGACCTAAACTTTGCATCTTCATATCGAACCCTATTCGCATGAATCTATCATTTTTGCATTCTATTTCTTATTGAAATAAACAATGGACGATAAAGAAAATGTTTCAAAGCAGTTTTCTATAGATAAAGTAAGTTTTTATTTGATATTTATCATTTTTCGTTGTTTGGTGTATGGAATTGATTCAAAAATTCAGTACGAACAAATTATATTTATTCGGAAACTTGTTTCCAAACAAAATTCATATATTCGGCTGTGTGTTTCCGAAATAATGGTCATTGTTCAGTATTTAATATCTGAACAAATTGTCTATGATCAACTCTGCTTTTTTCAAACATTTGTTCGACACTGAGTATCCGAAGAAACTTTATAGGTTCGAAATTAAGTATCAAGACATATATAATTTGTTCGACACTGAATATCCAGATAAAAATGATGCAATTAATTTTCTAATGTTTGAACCTGAGTATGCGAACATATTTCCTTTGTTTGGCACTGAGGATTCGAATAAATTTCATAAGTTTGGAATTAAGCTTCTGGACATATATAATACTAAGTATTAGATTTGGGGTGTAGAAAGTAGAATTCTTAGTTAAGGTTATAATAGGTATTATTTAAGATGTCCAAGCAAACAAATAAATATTTAAATTTTAAATTGGGGTGTTTCAAATAATGGGGTGTCCAACCTAATGTTGGGGGTGCATTTAGGTGTCGTTTGGGAACAGGCTAATTTAGTAACTTTTGACTTTTTGGCTAAAATATGAGTTAAAAAAAATTAGTATGTTTGGGATGACTTTTTGACTTTTTACGAAAAGATGTGCAAAAAGTAGAAAGAAAAAAGAATCTTTGACTTTTTGGTATGGGGTGTTGGCTTTTTGGCTTTTTTAGTAATTTTTTGACTTTTTGGCTAAACCGGTCGCTTTCCAAACGAGGCCTTAGAGTTACCCACTAAAAAAGCCAGCTTATTGGCTTATTTGAGTCATATTTTCTCTTTTTTTTTTTTTTTTTTTTTTTTTGCACATCTTCTCGTAATAAGTAAAAAAAAATCTCTACCCAAACAACCTTGTGGTTTTTTGACTTTTTTATGAAAAACTGTACAGAAAATATAGAGGTAATGTAACAACTTGTAGAATATAAGCAAATAAGCTACATATTAGCTATGTTCACATTAATTTCTAAATTATCGATTAAATCTGACATATGTGGGCCTATAAGGGTTTTTGGCCCACCACTTAAAGCCCAATACATAATTCAAACACTAAAGCCTAACATTGTTGGAGCCCAACATTGCACCAAGGACCAATGACATCTAAACACGTGTCAAGAGAAAAACCAGCCACATAAGCAGACAAAGATCCTGCAGAGTTATTATACCACACATCAGCCATTAATGAGTTTCCCTGCAACATTTAATGTGATAACCCCTTCACGTCGAAACAAAACAACCTCACCATGAACAAGGCAGGCTAGAACATAGACTTTCGGCCAACATGACAGGTCGGAGTGGACAAGGAAATGATGAGCAAAAGATATAAGCAAGTTTCTAAGACAAAGAGAAGGTTAAGTTCTCTATCACCATCCTATCTCGATATTCCGTTGATCTCTCTTCTCTAACTTGCTCGTCGGAGGGTTCGCCGAGGGACTCCCGTTCCTCGTTGGACTCTTGTGCAGGTTTCTTAGTGGATCCAGCGATCGGACGATGACGTGGGAGGCCTGGATCAGCCCGACCCGTTCCTCTGGGATAAGGGGCAATATCAGTTGGCGCCATCTGTGGGAACTTCTATTCCGTGTGACAATTTTGCTCATTGTTGCCAGAGACCCATTCCCGATAATTCCTACCTACCACCCACCAAGGTGGATGGTCACAACTAGATCCATGGCTTCTCAACACAAAGTTGCCAACCCCCAAGCCGACCCTTCTAACTCGAACAACCCACCTCAGTACTTCACAGAACTCACTAACAGCATCAACCGCCTAGCCGAACAAAACCAAGCCTTGATCAATGCTTTGCTTCAGTGACACCTTCTTGTGCCTCCTCCACCACAACAAGATGTCCTACCTAACCGAGAACGAACCCTGAGCCATTCCTCCTAACAAGCCCACCCCTCCAACTTAGAGGGCTTGCGACCCCCTCCCCAAGACATGAACCCGCCACCTCGAGGTCTACATCCATCAACCCAAGCACCTGCTCCCGAGGGAGAGGCCAGTAGTGTTCAACCTCCATTCCATTCTGGTGGTGACAACGTCCCTATCTAGGATGCGAAACTCCGAGACTTGAAACTCCAGCTTCAAAGAGTTATGTAGAACATGCAGAATAAACCCTCCATAACAACCAACTCACCATTCGTCGCCTCCATTAGGGACAAACCCTTACCTCCTAAGTTCAAAATGTCCTTGATCAACTCCTTCAACGGCAAAACGGACCTAGTCAACCACTTGGAGACCTACAGGACCCTGATGGTCCTTCATGCACTCCCCGATGACATCATGTGTTGGGCTTTCCCCATAACGCTTAAGGGGTCGGCCCGACTGTGGTTTAGTTAGCTGCCGACAGACTCGGTCTTTACTTTCTAGCACCTAAGTGACTCCTTTCTTAGCCACTTCATCGGTGCCCAGTGCCAGTGGCGTCTGCCGACCCAGCTCCTCAACATCCGTCAGACAGAGGGGGAGTCGCTACGTAGCTTCGTCACCCATTTTAACACCGAAGCCTTGCAAGTGGCGGAAAACGACGACAATGTTATTCTCACGGCTTTTATGGCTGGCTTACGATTATCCGATTTCCTTTTCTCCCTCTCCAAAAACCCTTCAACGTCCATGGCAACCCTCCTTTCCAAAGCTCAAAAATACATGAATGCCAAAGATTCTCTGGCCGCCCGCCAAGACCCCACAACCAAAAACCCAACCCTCAGAGAGAAGAGAAAGGAATCTGAAACTAGAACTACCCAATACACACAGCAAACACCTCAATATACCGACCGAACCGCTCAAGCTGATCAATTGGCACCTACCTGCCCGTTCGGTCGGTTCGAATGGTACACACCCCTCAACTCCCCCATGGAGCAAGTCTTAAACCAGATCCAATGAGATTACAACTTGAAATGGCCACAACCCTCATGGTCTCCTTTTAACCGGCGAGACCAATCCAAATACTGCTGTTTCCATCAGGACCACGGCCACAACACCGAGGAATGTGTTAACCTCAAAGACCAAGTAAAAAGCTTGATACGCCAAGGGCGCCTCAGTCGGTTCACGGTAGCCCGTCCCCAACAACGGCCAAGGACCGAACCTGCTAGGGGCAACCACCGACACACCCCTCCCAGACAACCCGCACAACCCCGAGCACAAGCTAACCCTGTTCCCTCTATTGGAGAGATCAGAGTCATTGCTGGTGGACTTGCGTATGGAGGACCATCCCATTCGGCCCAGCGAGCCGAGCTTAGAAAAATCAGATAAGGCTCTGACAAAGAAGTCGCGACGTTGGATCGCCCCTTCAAGCACCCCAAACAGTGGATGGAGCCCATCACCTTTACGGAGACCAATTGCACAAGCATCCGATACCCTCATGACGACCCCCTTTTCATCTCTGCTCTTCTGTCCAATTACAAAGTTAGACAAGTGTTTGTCGACAACGGCAGCTCTTCAGACATCATCTTCCTGAACGGCTATCGCCAGCTCAAGGTCAGAGAAGAAAGTTTGTCCTCTCTCCAAACCCCACTGGTCAGCTTCACTAGGGATCAGGTGACCTCCATAGGCTCTATCAATCTTCCCATCACCATCGGAGAGTACCCATGGCAGACTACCAAGTTACTCACTTTCCTTGTCGTCGACTGCCCCTCTGCTTATAACATCATCCTTGGCCGCACAGCCCTGAACGCTTTTCAAGCTGTCACATCCACGTGCTATCTGGCCACGAAATTTCCTACCGACCTCAGGGTCGGCACTACGAGGGGAGAGCAGACAGTGGCCAGAGAATGCTACGTCGCTTTACTCAAAGAAGTCAAGCAGAAGGAGGCCATGATCATCGAAAGACTCGATGTTAGAGACGAAGACAAGTTAGCCAAAGGGAAACCAGTGGAAGAACTTGTTGAAGTCCCCATCGACTTTGCCAACCTAACAAAAACAGCCAAGATCGGCAGCCAACTATCCTCCCAACCCAAGGCCGACCTTACAGCCCTCTTAACCAAGCACAATGATGTTTTTGCCTGGACCCATTTCGACATGCCGGGTATCGATCCGTCCTTCATCACTCATCGTCTTAGCATTGAGCCCCACTTTCGACCCTTCCGCTAGAAACAGCGTGTCTTTTACTCGGAACGCAATGCTCTTATTGCTTCTGAGGTAGACAAACTACCGGAGGCAGGGTTCGTCAAAAACGTAGACTACCCTAGATGGCTGTCAAATGTAGTCCTAGTCCGTAAAAACAATGGTAAATGGCGACTCTGCGTTGACTACTCTGACCTTAATCGAGCTTGCCCTAAGGATAGTTATCCCCTCCCCCACATAGATCTGCTTGTCAACGCCACCGCTGGACATCAGATGCTCAGTTTCATGGACGCCTTCTCCCGCTACAATCAAATTCTAATGCACCCGTCAGACCAGGAACACACCTTCTTCATCACAGACAGAGGAACTTATCACTATCGTGTTATGCCATTTGAATTCAAAAACGCCAGTGCAACTTACTAACAGTTAGTCAATGCCGTTTTTCACCATCAGATAGGTCGGAACATGGAAGTCTACGTCGATGACATACTTGTCAAGAGCAAACTCTCCTCTAATCACCTGACAGACCAATAAGAGACCTTTGAAACCCTACATAAGTATCACATGAAGTTGAATTTGGAGAAGTATGCCTTCGGCGTAGGATCTGGGAAATTCTTGGGTTTTATGATCAGTCAGTATGGCATCGAGGCCAACCCCGAAAAAATCAAGACCCTGATAGAAATGCAGTCTCCTAGGACGATCAAAGAGGTTCAACGGCTTACCGGCAGAGTTGCCGCCCTCAACTATTTTATTTCCCGCCCAACAAACAAGTGCTTTCCCTTTTTCAAAGTCCTTCGACAGACCTTTGAGTGGACCACCGAATCTGAAGAGGCCTTTTAACAATTGAAGCAGTGCATGGCCAACCCCCCTACTCTTTCAGGCGCTCTTAAACGAGACCCTCTGCTTCTACTTAGCCGTATCATACACCGCAGTCAGTGCGACCCTCATCAAGAAGGACAGCTCAGTCCAGCGCCCGATTTATTACATTAGCCGAGCTCTCAGGGGTGCAGAACATAACTACCCTTTGTTAGAAAAAATGGCCCTTGCATTAGTCATAGCTTCAAGACGACTCCGACCTTATTTCCAAGCTCACTCCATAGTAGTCCTCACTGATCAACCTTTGAAGAAGGTACTGCAACAACCAGAACTATCCGGCAGACTTATGCAATGGTCTATTGAGCTGAGCCAATTTGAAATCTCTTACCGACCTCGAACAGCGATCAAAGGATAGGCTATTGCCGATTTTATCTTGGAATTCACCAATCCCACTCCAACCACGCCCCCTCCTCAAGGCAATTCAACATTGAAGCAGAAGATCCCCACTCATGGACCCTCAATGTCAATGGATCATCCCGCAAAGAAGGCAGTGGGGCTGGTCTCATCTTCACCGCCCCCAAGGGCCGTTATTTCAAGTGTGCCCTTCGTTTCCTATTCGACGCCAGCAATAATGAAGCCAAATATGAGGCCTTGATAGCAAGTCTTCGCTTAGCCAGAGACATTGGTGTAAGCCATATCCAAGTGTTCAGTGATTCCCAATTGATCATCGGACAAATTACGGGGAAATTCGATGTGCAGGAGGACACGATGTGAGCTTACAGGGATGTTGCACTCCCTCTTGTTCGTATTTTCAATACTTTCTATATTAAATGCGTCCCCCGGTCAAAAAACTCCAAGGCAGATGAAATGGCCCAATTAGCCTTGGACGACTAGTCAGACCTCAGCCTGGCTCACTCGGCTCACCTGGCTCACTCGGCTACTTCGCCAACCCAGCAGGAGGTCCATTTCCTCCAAAGCGAACCTATCCCATGGGCAGTGGACATCCTTCTGTTTTTGACAAGTTGGGAGTTGCCAGACGACAAACAGTAGGCCGCCAAATTCAGAGCCCGGTCGTCTAATTATATCCTCATCAGCGGCCTACAGTACAAACGTGGATTTTCACGCCCATACCTCAAGTGCCTCAGTCTTGCTCAAGTGACCTATGTGCTGAGGGAAGCCCATGAGGGCGTATGTGGTAATCATTCGGGTGCCAGGTCGCTAGCCCATAAAATCCTTCGCACTGGTTACTTCTAGTCTATTCTCAACCAAGATGCCACTGAATTCATGCTTAAGTGTGATAAATGACAGAGCTTTGCCAATATCCCTCATGCTCCACCTACAGAATTGATTACACTCAGTAGTCCCTACCCATTCGCCAAGTAGGGCATCGACTTAGTTGGTCCATTGCCTACTGGTAGGGGCCAAACTAAGTTCGCTGTGGTCGCCATTAACTACTTCACTAAATGGGTGAAAGCAGAACCCCTCGTCACAATCACTCAACGGAACACAACCAAATTTATCTGGTAATCGATCGTATGCCGATTTGGAATCCTTCAAGCCATCGTTTCAGACAACGGCAAGCAATTCGACAATGACAAGTTCAGGGAATTCTGTGCAGAGCTCCACATTTAGCCATGTTTCTCTTCCCCAGGTCATTCCCAAGCCAATGGGCAAGTTGAGGTCACCAACCGCTCTCTCCTGAAGATCATCAAAACTAAGTTGGAAACCGCTAAGGGACTCTGGGCTAAGGAATTACCAAACGTACTCTAGGCCTATCGCACTACCTCTCGAACCCCTACTGGGGAGACCCCATTTCGCTTAACATACGGCGCTGAGGCGGTCATCCTAGTGGAAATCGGCTTACCGACCCCGAGGGTCTTGCATTCGGATCCAGAACTAACCGAAGAATTACGTCGGGCTAACTTAGACCTGATTGAAGAGCTCCGAGAGACCATTACTGTTAGACGGGCCTCATATCAACAGAAAATGAAAACAAACTACAACCGCAAAGTCCGACCGAGGGAGTTCGCAGTTGGGGACCTAGTCTTGTGCAAAGTGACTCTTGCCACCAAAAATCCCGCCGAGGGCAAGCTAGCAGCCAAATGGGAAGGACCCTACGTTGTTAAAGCCAGACCTCACCCAGGCACTTACCGACTCCAAGACATGGAAGGCAAAGACTTCCCCTATTCGTGGAACGCCGAGCACTTGAAACGTTATTTCCTGTAAAATGGCATCTCCCTCTTTTATATTTAATCAATTGTTGTATGTTATTTTTGGTGATCTACACACATGTTCGTTTTTGTCCTTTCCATACATGGTGTAAACTTGTGATCAATAGGCTACGCCTTAAATGACAATGACCCATTATCCGCGTTGTATTTCAATAACGGCTTGTTAACTATAGCTCAGCCAGACTGAGTTAGCTAAAGCCTCAGCCAGACTGAGCACGAAGAGCTCAGCCAGACTAAGTTAGTTAAAGCCTCAGCCAGCCTAAGAACGAAGAGCTCAGTCAGACTGAGTTAGCTAAACCCTCAGCCAGACTGAGCACGAAGAGCTCAGCTAGGCTGAGTTAGTTAAAGCCTCAGCCAGTCTGAGCACGAAGAGCTCAGCCAGACTGAGTTAGCTAAACCCTCAGCCAGACTGAGTTAGTTAAAGCCTCAACCAGCCTAAGCACGAATAGCTCAGCCAGACTGAGTTAGCTAAAGCCTCAGCCAGAATGAGCACGAAGAGCTCAGCCAGACTGAGTTAGTTAAAGCCTTAGTCAGCCTGAGCACGAAGAGCTCAGCTAGACCGAGTTAACTTAATCCTCAATGCGATAGAGCCCCCCAAGTCTTAATCAGAACTCAAATGAAAAATTCGGCTGGTCCATTTTCACAATTTAATATTACGACATGGTTGCCATACTTAGTTAAAATCCAAGTTTATGACCATCAATTTTTAACATTTTTAGTTAAAATACTTAAGTTAAAATACAAGTTAGCCTATATGCCCACTTTTAACATTTTTCACATCATGGTTTACTTATGAAATTTCATATTACTTAGCTGTTCCAAACTTTCATATTACAACATGGTTTGCCATTTTTAACATTTTCACCGATCATTCATGTTTAACATGGTTTAACATTTTCACTTTTCACTAATTCCCCATTTTGACCATTTTACATCACAATTTACTTACAAGTTTCACAATTTGCGCACAAGTTTCATTTTTACACCTACTTTTTGGTAAATTCCGCTCAGTCATTTTTACCATCCCAAATTTACAACTCAAAGTTACAACAACAATAATGTACTAGAAAAGTCATTGTTTTATTCATAAACTTACACTTTCATACAAATCGTTGCACAAAATTACATATAAACACAAAAAAAAAAAACAAAAACAAAACACACAAACACAAACACAAAATTTTTACACAAATCACTCTTCCTTACTAAAGGCAAGATCTTCCTCTTCAATCCCCTCATCCAAGGGGGTCTGGGCAACGTCGTCTTTGCCTACCTTCACGAGGCTGAAGTCCACATCTGGGAACAGCTCTTGCGCCTTATGTTTGAACGTTATCTAGCCGCTGTCCCAAAACTCGCTCATTTCGTGTTTATAGAAGTCAGACCGCTGGAAGCTCTAGATCACTTCCTCTTCACTCCTACCTCCAGCAGCCGTTTCTGACGGCCTAGCCCCTCCATCCCCCTCCTTCACAAAGCTACTGGCGATAGCGACATCAATGGCCATCTGGAAGTCGGCGGACCTCTTGAATTGCTCTACGGCTGCCACACACAAGTCAGGATATGTTGCCCTCTCAGATGCCAATTTGGTCCTCTCCTCCGCCAGGGCCTTCTCCAATTCCGCGATCCGACCATCGGTCTCTTCTTTGTTGTAGACACCCCATTTTTGACCGTCCTCAAGACTTGGACGTCACCATTGGAACACTTGGTGATTACCTTTGTTTGTGTTCGTTTGGAGTTCCCGGAGGTCTCGGCTCGCGCGCCTTGCCTCAGGATCTCCGAACTTGACTGTTTTGTGTCTGATTTTGCACCAAACACTTGTGTTTTGCCTTGGAGGGGCAGGGAATGCCTTGTGAGGCATCCCCATACACCACCGGCAGTGGGTAGAGGTCACTGGCTGGTTTTTGCTGCCATCGGCACATTTTGTTGCCGGTCGGCACTATTTGTTGCCGGTCGGCACTCATTTTTGCCAAAATGGCATCTTTGGCCTGCCGACTACTGTGCATCTGCTTTTGCAGATATTTTATCACAGCTGTCTTGCTTTTTGCTCCCCTCCATACATGTGTATGGAGGGATCTCCCTCTTGAGAAGCTTGTCTTGTAAGCTTTACAAGACAATAAGCTCTAAAAGAGAGAGTCTTCTCTCTTGGCTTAAGGGTTAGACACTTGAGATATTTTGGAGAGTTTAGACAGCCATTTTTTAGGGTTTTAAGTTCTAGGGTTAGAAACCATACGCTTTCTATCTCTATATCTCCCTTTTGTGTGTGTTTAGGTGCATTTGTGTCTTACTATTGCACACAAACACATAGTGTTTCACCTTCACTTAGCTACTGAGGTTCTAAGAGGTTGGTTTTGAAGTTTTGGAGCTGTTTTCAACCTAAAAGGAGCTGTTGGAGCATCATTGTTGAAGGGGTCTTCAAGGGTAAGAAACTAGCCCCTTTATTCCCCATTTTTGCATTACATTTTTACCTGTCTTAAAGTCGTTTTTGAGCTTAGTGTATAATACAAAAAAGTTCTGTTTTTTAGCCCTCTTAATTGTTTATTAAGAGTATTTTGTGGTTTGGAGGTGTTTGACCCCTCTTAGGCCTTGAAAGGCCCCATTTTGTGCTATTTTGAGTGAGTTTTGAGACTTTGGTAAAGATGGTGCCTTGAAGTCTCCAAAAGGGGAGGGCCACCCCCTCTCCTTGTTGTCCTTAAAATGGACCCTTTTTGACCTCTTGAGGGAGCATCATGTTAGACTATGTATTGATCATATCTTGGCTGTTTTTCATGCTTATTATGCCATGATATAACCTTGTTGTGTGTTGGTTTTGGTACACCATGCATGCTTAGCACACCTACATGTAATGCCATGTTATTGCCTTAATATGCCTTAGGTTGTTAGCCCTTGTTCTAGCATGTTTTAGGCTTAGCCTTGTGAAGGTTTTGTGCTCATTTTGCCATGTTTAAGGTCTGTCTTAGATTGTTTGGGTCGTATTTGACATGCTTAATATAGCTACTTTGCATTCCGGCTTGTTGGCCTTAAGTGTGTGAATGTATAGCATGACATTTTTGCATTGATTTGGTGGTTTGGAATCATCCACCATGTCATTTCAGTCCCTTTTGCATGCCTATATGTTCGCCTTGGATGTCTCTTTGAAGCTTTGAAAGCTTGTGTAGCATGTTCCATGTTTTGGCCATCATACATGCCTTTGATTTTGAGCCACTTAGATGCCATCTAGGGGGCCCCTTTGCATGGTCTAGGTCTGCCTTGAACCTATTTTAAGTCCTCTTAGCCTTGTGAGGCTTGGTTGGCTTGGTCATGGTTCAAGCCCCTTTGACTTGCTTCGAGCACTTGGGCAATTTGTTGCATGTTTGGCTTGACTTGTTGTTTGGTTTGGCACCATGTTTTAACATGATTTTCAATGCTTATGTTGCATGCTATATGTCCATGATATCCCTTTTCAAGTGTGCTTGAGAGTTGTCCCATTTGTGCCTAAGTATTGGCCTTTGATCGTGTGTATGTGTGCATGTGTATTTGGTCCCTTATTATAACACTTTGGCCACTGTTTTAGGCCTATTTAGAGTTGCCTAAATCATGTATAAGTCCATATTTTCATCCATTTACATTCCTCATGTTTGCTTGTATGCTTGCATAAGTGTTTTGCCATGCCATGTTGCATCCTTAGCTTGTATGTCTAGGTTGCATTGCATCTTGCATGCATGCCTTGTTCCTTGACTTGGTGATAGGAATTGGGCCTTGGTTTATTTGTTTGGTTTGCATTTCATTTGACATGAAAGTTGCATACTTGATTCTTTGGGCCATCATGCATGGAAATGCGTGATTGGTGGTCCGAGAATCGAGACACATGTCCTCTTGAGTCACAAACATGATAGGGGACATGATTGGTGCATATATGCCTTGAATTTTACTACCATGCTCTGCCTTGCCCTTTGTTGCTGTCAATTGCAGATTCTGCAGGAACACTCTGCCGACCGGCAGTACCAAGTGTCGACCGGCAATCCTGTCTCTGCTGATAGCTTCATCAATGGCCGGTGGCCACATGACACTGCCGGTGACAATCCTATTCAGCCGGTGATGTCTCCCAGCATCCAGAGAAGCAATACAGAGGTTTTGGCAGCCTCTAGAGGAGTAAAAGAAGGAAAACAGAGGCAGCCTATGCATGGCGGTGCGCTTTCGAGCAGGACCGAGCATGCATTGCATCGAGCTCTTCTCCCGGGGCGGTTTATCTGATTTTCCTAGCTTAAATTAGTTTGCTTAGCTGATTAGGCAATTTGTAATATTTAATTAACTTGCGTAGTTAATTAATCTGTAATATTTATTTGGTCCCTCCGAATGAGGGCAATTTTGTAATTAGTGTGGGTGAGTGTGTGAATGTCTTCCAACCCCCACTTCTTTCTTCCCTTTTATTTACCTGCTTTGATGGTTAGTATTAGGGCACGTTTAAATTAGCATACCTTATGCAATGCATGCGTGCATCCATACATTTGCTTTGCATGCACCGGGCTCGGTACATCATGCTAACTGCATTTGTATTTCAAATTCCAAATTGAATACGTGCATCAATTGGTTGTATTCCACATGCCATGTTTAGGTTAGCCGAGCCTACTCTAATTACATCTTGCATGTGTTGCATTAGTCAATTTGACATGAACTAGGATCACGCATGTTTGCTAACTAGTTTATTGTTTTGGTACGGAGTACGATGTAAGTATTTATGCTTTAGCATCTCGCATGCGTGTGAATGCTAACATGATAGCATGCTTACTATGTGGCTAAGTGCTTATATGAGATAAACTGTTTGAATGCCTGTGGGTGAAGGTTGGATTGTCTGAGTTGGAAAAACTCGTTGAAATCCGTATTTTAGCCTACTTGCGAGTAGCAAATTCCAAAACATTTTCCAAAACAAACGGATATGCAATGCTTATTTCCAAATTAGGCAATCTAGTCTATTCTTGTTTGCTGCGAGCATAACATAGTAATTCTAGGCTAATAATTGGAATAAGAACACATAACGTTTTCAAAATCAGATATCATGGTTAGTAGAGGCCGGTCTTTGGACCGGGCGAAAGGGGGTGCTCATAGCTGACCTTCCCCGATCGTACCCAAGCTCCCGAGCCGAGACAACTCCGGTGATGACGGACACGTGGCCTTCGGCACCGAGTCAGGGTTTCCTAAATTCCCCTTTAAAAAAATATTTAGGTTGCGACTCTGTATCTGGCAAAGCAGTCCATGTTTGGCACTTCTTTTTCAAAAATCTGTTTCTCAAAACGATTTGCCAGATTTGGACTCTTTGGTTCAAGATTAAGAATCGCGACACAAAATCGAGTCCGAGCTGTAGTGACCCCAAACGAACAGAACGGGACTCACCCTCCCGGGGCGTTCGGGGGACGTCTACAGTTTCTGGCGACTCTGCTGGGGAGGTTAGAGAGCTTGACTCGAACTTGTGATATCCTGTTTTGATTTCACTTATGTATTTCTTTGCATTACATGTGCATTGGTGCGCCTAGGACACCGTGTTTGCCATCTGCCATTCCTGAACGGTTTGCCGGAGGCTTGTCTTGTCAAGGCATGACCATAAGGCTGACCGGTTATGGGCTCTGACAGTATAGGAACACAAACTCCGGTTTTGCCGGGGCACCCTTCTCGACCATTCGACCTAGTGCATATTCGGATCCATAGTGACCATTCCAAGCTAGGACAGGTTGCTTACACGATGTTAGGTTGTTTGAAAACTGCTGCGTGCATAGTGAAACCCTAGCTCCTGACAAAATAGGACAGGGAAACCCTACCCCAACATAGGGGTGTTTTTGCTCTCTTTACTTGCTATGTGCTTTTAGAGTGTTGCTCTACAGGAACGTGCATATCAGTTTGCAAGTTTGAGTATCAGACCTGAGGACACCAGTATCAATGTCAGTTATGAGAATTAGTTATCTGCGGGTATCGGGTTCAGTTTTGGGGACAGTGATTTCCAGGGAACAGTGATCAGCAGTAGAGTACAGTTGTTCGGCTGCACTTGTATTTAATCCGTTTGGGCTGAAACGCTGCTTGTTGTCTCTTTCAGTTCGGACAGCTGGTACAGAATAGTTAGTGCTCCCCCTTGCTGAGGCAGGACTTGTGATGACGCAGAATTCAGAAGAGATCGTGGTTATGAAAGCTACATTAGAGCAAGGGATCACTCTGCAAAGTGAGGCCAACACTGATGTGTCACATCCACCCAGGTCGCCTGTTGCGTACCCGGTTTGGGCCCCCCAGCTATACCAGGCTCGCGAGCCTACTACATTTGAGCTAATAGGGATGATAGGTGATCTCCAGAGGTCTGTGGCGGATCTCGCCTATGGAATGTCAGCTTCACCGCCAGCCGCACCATATGCCGGGAGTTTTGTACCCCAGGAGCCCCCGTTGTTGGGGCGAATTGTGATCGAACTTAGCCAACCGGAGATGGCCTCCAACTATGGCAATGAAATATCAACATCAACTCAAACCCTCGATCAAGCTGAGGCCAGAGGAAAAGACAAAATGAAGGCAGATGCCGATCCCATTGAACAACTGCTGTGGGCAGTCGAGGTTTTGAAAGCCGGGGGGATGAATAAGCAACAGGTATCCGCAGTTGTGGCAAAAACTGTGGAGGATGCTTTCCCCACTTCACCTGAGGGTAGTTCAAGCCAGTCAGAAAATCGGGATAGGCCCCGTCATGCCAGAACAGTTCCTCCTGTTCCCGCCCCTGCACCCGGGAAAGATCAGAAAGCTAAGGTGGCGCCTGCCGACCCTTTCGCTTGTGCAGCTAGTAAGAGCGCTCAGACTCCAAAGTACCTACCCCGGGGGCGCAGGACCTTCCATGCTCTCTACATGCCTCTGTCCAAGGCACTCCAGATCCTTGCCGAGAGGGGGCACCTCAAACCCTTGGAGCCTCGGCCTCTCCCGAAGAATCTCCCCGCTACGCATGATGCTGCTCAGTACTGCGCGTACCACCAGCAGACAGGCCATGCAACCGACAATTGCTTCCGTCTCCGCCATGAGGTGCAAGATTTAATTGACAACGAGGTTATCCTCCCGCCTACCTCAGCCAAGTCCGTTACCACCCAGTTATTGGATTTTGAGGACACAGATACTGCAAGTATGTAATCAGAAGGTGAACCACCAGCGGGCGGCATCTGGATGTATTTTGAATGTGGCGTCTGGCACGCATTTTTGAGTGGCTGTGAACGCTAGCTTTGTAAACCCTGGCTTGGGTATCGAGTCGGTCTTTTGTTTCGAGTCTGTCTCTTTGTCTTGAGTCAGTCTTTTTGTTTAAAGGGTCTGTCTTGTTGTAGCGAGTCAGTCCCCTTTGTATAGAATACCAGGTGATTCTGAGGTTGTTGCCTCGAACGCCGTTTTGTCTTGTAATTACCCGTTTTTGTTTTGAGTCTATTTCTGCCGAGGGGCTAGTTACACCAACAAATCTGAATGAAACAGCTGTGGTTATCTCATTTTCATGCTTGCTTTCAGTATAAGTGCCAGAGAATTTGATTGGGCTGACAGTACATCTCGCCTGCTCTCCTGTGCGCCAAACTCATTGCATTAACCTAAGTTTTTCAAAAACCTCTTTTGAACACTGCGGTGATAAAAACGAAGAGGAAGGAATTCCTCGGGTTTTGCAAAATTTTGATCATTTTGAGAGAAAAGAGAGGCGTGCTAAGCCTTTTAATGAATGAAATCATGCTCGTCAGCGTGAGTACTAAGAAGGACCCTGGCTTGATCCAGATTGGTTCCACACTATCTTCGGCACGAGCGATTCGTCGCTTTCTTAAAAACTTTCAAAAACAAATGTTTTACAAGGCCCTGTGAAGACCTGTGTGGAACCGATCTTGAGATTGTGCAGCCTAGGATCGCTCTCAGCCTCAAGATTCAACTCCCCTCACTTTCAAACCTCGAACCCGTTCAAAAAGCTCAACGGTCAAACGTCATGCAAGGTCTGTATGGCCAAATCAGAAACAGCCCTCGAACAAGAGGCAACAAAGCCGAATCAAAAGAGTAGATCTCACCTGAAAGAGCTCGTGGAGTAGCCATGACGGAGTCTCCTACAAATCATTGCAACAACCGTTCTCCTAGACACAGAGAGGCTTCAACTTCAAAAACCATTTGGCATGGACTTGTTACACTTTTACCCTTTGAGAGGCTCGCTGGGCCGAAAACCCGGAAGGGCGACCCAGGCAAAAGTTAGAGCAAGAGAAAAAAATACAAAAAAGAAAAGAAAAGAAAAGAACAGAAAAAATGTGAAAAAGAAAAGGAAAAGAAATGAACAAAAGAAAATGAATAAAAAAAAAAAAAAGCTCGCAAGGTCGAAAACCCGCATTGGGCGCCTTGGCAAAAGTTAGAGCCTGAAAAGTGAAGGTTAAAATACCCGAGTGTACCTTAACCCGAACTACGTAAGGCTTGATTCCCATGTTTGGGATACGTAGGCAACTTCATCCTGAAGTCCAGCCCCCAACGCTTTCATAGCGTCTCGGTCCATACAATGGTTTCGATTTCATCCCAAAGTCCAGTCGCCAACACCTTCCAAGGTGATTGTGTCCATATATTTGTTGTGATCGTCTTCGTCACCTCTGTGCCCAAGAACTCGACCACCACCAATGAAGACTGTTTGCGGACTGCTGCGGCACCATCCAAACAAGGGGCAACTTTCCGTTGCCACGAGTCGCCGTGAGCCATCATTCAAACCAGGGGCAACTTTCCGTTGCCATCCACCCCCCTTTAAACCAGGGGCAATCTTCCATTGCCTCCGATCCGAGGTTGCACATCTCAAAGAGTAGGTTCCATGCTCGTTGAGCATTGACTGTTTGCAAAATAGTTTTTGAAAATTTTTACTGAGGTTGACTGTTTTCTCGAAAACTATTCCATTTTCCAAAACTGGACCATTTTCTTGAACCCAAAAGGGAAAATTTTCAGTGCTTACAGCCTGACTTGCATGGCTTTCAAATCAGGAAAATCGAACAAGTACGTTAATCCGACTCTCATTTTGATCAAAACTGTTTTAGTAGAAAGCAAAAACAAAGAATGGTTAAAATGATGAACTAGGGGCACAGTTGAGCCAGGCATTCTGTCTTTCCCCCGTCGTCAACATACTTGCCAGAAGGGCACTCTACCCACCAGAAGAAATAGCTGTGAGCTAACGGCATCGGGCATGAACCCGCAACTTCCTATTCATTCATCGATCACCTTGGGGAGGAACGAAAAATGAGAGAATGAAGAATAGAGAGGTGTGAGTTGAGAGAAAAGTGAGGAAAAGGGTTTTGAGAGAAAAGCCGAGCCTGAGGGCCGAGTGATGTGAGAATCACAGATCAGAAAGGGTAGGAAACAATACCCAGAGAAACTGGCTCCTCGTGATCTGAGGTCCCCCGTCTTCGTTGACGCGCCTGTGTGTTGTGTCTTTTGTTTTGTTTACCGCAACCTTTGTTCTAGGTTTCTCCCGAGCGTGTCTCGTTGTGTTTTAGGTCGTGTACCCTTTTTTATTTGAGTCCTCCCCGCTGTGTCCAGTTGTAGGCTCGATACCTCGGTTTGAAAAACCCTTATTCAATTTAAAAAAAAATCGTTTATACTCAGAATGCTGTGCCATTCTCTATATTTGAGCATGCTTTAACTCCAACCGGTTCCGTCTTTGAGCTCCGTCTTGTCATATTGGGCCGTTCGCTCAGAATTTGTTGTGTGCAGAATGAATCGAATGCTGTGTTTTGGGCTGTATGCAGATTAGTCCCCAACAGAGTAAAGGGCTGTGTGTCCAGAATCAGGCAGTGGGTTGCTTGGGTTATTTTGCTGTTCGCTGTTTAGTTATTTGATTATTACAGTGCAAGTGTTCAATTTTCAGACAACCAATCAACTTCATTTACATTGAGGTGTAATATGGTGTGATGTGATGCAAAGTATGAAATGTAAAGATATACGGATGTAACACTTTTTAAGATAAAAAGTTTGTTCATTTCATAATCTTTTAAGTACAAAGTTTTGAAAACAAAAATCTGCCTGCGGCAGTATAGAGTATCATAACTACCGACAAAAGAGAAAAGTACAAGAAAGAAGAAAAATAACAAAAATCCGCATCCGTGTCAAGCACTCCGGGGGCTATCATTCTGTCCTAGTCCTCTTCCTAGACGAAGGTCCAAGAGCATCATCAGCATCGTCGTCAGAGCCCGAGCTAGTGCCGCCTCCGGTCTCCTCCTCTGATGACTCTGACTCTGCCTCTGCCTCCGCCTCTGACTCCTCGTCATCATCATCATTCGGGACTGGAGCTCGCGAGCTACTCCCGATATAAGTGCGCCCCACCTTCGTGCAGAGGAATACTCTGCCCTCCTCATCTCTCCCTCGGGCGGAAACGGAAGGTCCAGCCGGAGCACCTCCTACCCCGGGAATCTGGAAGGGAGGCTGAAAAAGTACATAAAAGGCAAATGCATCAGTATACCGTGAGCAATTTATCAGTGCAGGATGCAGTATATGAGTACAGTGTGTGAATGTCGTGAGCAGTTTATCAGTGTAGAATGCAGTGTATGAGTACAGTGTGTGAATGCCGTGAGCAGTTTATCAGTGTAGAGTACAGTGCAGAATGTAGTGTGTGCAGTGTATCAGATGCTGTGAGATCAGTGCGTTGGGTGTGGTGTCGTGCATCAGATTACGTGAATCAGCTTGTGAGTGATTTGAGGCCGTGATCAGAAAAACATACCGGAATGCTGTAGAGGGCCAGGAGATCAAAGGTCCGCTGAAGCATCCCCATCATGGAGACATTCATCTCCAATGACTGCCGGGTATACTCAGAAGAGGCCTGCAAAAGTATCAGATGCATCAATATTCTGTGGAATATCAAATAAACAAAAATGAAATGACTGTACAAAAATGCAGTAATACATACCGGAGGCAAGTCGGGGACATCGACAAACTCGTGATCAGCCGGCGAAGGGGCGAAGGGGATCTGGTAGGTCGCCCCGCCCTGCCCTCGGAAAGTCAGTGAAGTAGGCAGAACAGGCCAACCGGTCCCCCGTCCCCCCTGGACTCTGCCCCTACCACGGACTCGGGCCCTCCTCGAAGCTCCAGCTCCAGCTCCTGCCCTTGTCCTCGCTGCTGGCGCCACGGGTCTAACTCCCTCAGCTCGACGGCCGCCGCTCAGAGGCCGCATAAGATACGCCTGCACATACTTTCGGTAGTCGCCGATACCTCTAAAGCGGGTCGCCTCCCAACCGATGGTGTAGTCGGCCATCTGTTCAGTGGTGCGTCTCTCGGTCTCCCTCATATCCTTGGGAGGGTAAGCCGGGACTATCTGCTCCGGTAACCCTAGGGTCTGGCGTAAGAAACGCTCACCCAGGTACCAAGCCCGACAGACTGGGCCCTCCAACAAGATCCGGAAACGCGAGGTCTCATCGGCACCGGCAAACCGATCCCGCGTCACGGCTAGCAAAGGAGCCCAAGGCTGCCAGGTGATCTGAAAATGCAATACAATTTGTTATCTACTGTTATTGAAATATGCAGTGGAAAGGCGAAGCTAAAATAAACTATAAAAGTTGAACATATCTCCGCGGCGGTAATGGTGTCGAAGTATCGGCGGAAGAAGCTGAAAGTCTCTCGCGGCCTCCGGGTGCATCTCCCGTCAAAGCGGCGCGAAAAAGGGACGACTAGAGGGGTCTCCATGACTGGCACGGGCGCAAGCCTAGGAAAATAGGCGTAAACCCACAACTGCAAGGTAAACACCAGTGCATTTATCAGATAAAGCAGAATATAGAATAAAGCAGAAATAGCAGAGCCACGCATTGTGCAGTGTATTGTGCAGAGTGTACAGTGTGAGCAAGGTACAGTCAGTGTAAAGCAGAGTGTATGTGTGTGCCGTGTGTACAGTATACAGCAAGTATAAAGCATACTACAGTGTGTGCAGTGTACAGGGTATAGAAAAGCAGAAAGCAGAAATGTAAAAGGGAAAAGGACGTACCTCCCAGACCCGTCAGTAGCTTCCGAGCAACTGTCCGCTGCCGCGGGAAGCTGAGCTCATGTATCCGTAAAGAGTGGCCAGCGCGGCGCCACCCCAGTCGTAATGCAAGATGCCTCGGACGTCCACCAGTGCGTTGAGCAAGCAGAGGGGCACAGTGTTCGCCCGGTCGGCGAAAATGGTCGTCCCAAACAAAAACATGAGGAAGCCGCGAGCGTACCTCTCCACGGCCTCCGGAGTCATCGGGGCTGCATCAACAAGGGTGGGCTGGACCCGGAACTGCACCTCGAACCAGGAATATCGGACATAGCCTGGACGAGCGAGAGGTGGCACCTCACCGAGCAAATGGATCTGAGCGGCAGTCCACTCGTCCATGTCAATATCGAAAGGGATCGGATCACCCCCTACCCCGATGCCTGTGAGCATCGAGAAATCGTAAGGGGTCATCGTCATGTCCCCTGCTGCTGAGAAATGGAATGAATCAGTGGTGTCCCACTACCTCTCCACCAGAGCGGCGAGGAGAGGTCTGCATGTAGTGAGCCTGGAGAGTCCTCTGCAGAAGGCGCCAAAACCCGCCTGGTCCACGATGCGACGGACCGCATCAGGAAGCTCGGCATACCACTCCCGAGCAACGGTGTTCCCATACCTACGAATGGTATGGGAATCTCCCTGTAAACAGAAAACAACAATTGCAATGCAAGGCAACATTCAAAATGCAGTTCTAAGAAGCACACAGATATAGCATGCGTGCAAGTTTGACAGATTTAAACAAATACCGGGTGCCGGTGTGCTTACAGTGAACTACAGCGTGTGATGCGTCAGCATGTTTGGGTGGTTCAGAGCAAGATATAGCATGCGTGCAAGTTTGACAGATTTAAACAAATACCAGGTGCCGGTGTGCTTACAGTGAACTACAACGTGTGATGCGTCAGCGTGTTTGGGTGGTTCGGAACAGATGTAGCATGCATGCAAGTTTAACAGATTCAAACAAATACCGGGTGCCGGTGTGCTTACAGTGAACTACAACGTGTGATGCGTCAGCGTGCTCGGGTGGTTCAGTACAGTATAGCATGTGTGCGTGTTAACAGACTCAAGCAAATACGGGGTACCAGTGTGTGTGTACTGAAATACAGTGTGCACCGTGTGTTTGGGTGATTCAAGGCCAGTGCAGTGTGTGTGCATGTGTCAGTCTCGAGCATATATCAGTTGTACGAATGTTTACAAACAACTACAGTATGCAGGGTATCTAAGCTAAAGCAATAAAAGAGCACAACTAGCTAAGACAGTTTTGTATCCTACATTGCAGAAAGTAAAGCAAAGGAAAGAGAGTTACCTCGGAAGTGTCGAAGGACAGGTGGGAGGTAGGCTCACGCAGTAATAGCTCGGGGGGCACGTGCCTCTCGAAGCTCCGGAACTGGCGCAGTCCGTCAGGAGGTAGAACATGGATCACCGGCCGGTAGGTCACCGGGTCGAATGGGCGCTCGCTCAAGGGTAGGAGCTCGACCCCGGGATCCATCTCGTGATCCGGGGGAGTCCCACCGCGTGGAATGTCATCCGCCATGTCAAGAATGGTAAAAATAGCCGGCGGAAGGAAAACCGGGCTAGAATACAGAAAGTCAACCGAAAAGTCAACCCCCGAGAAGGTCAAAAATGGCCGGAAAGGTCGGGATGTGAAAATGGTACAGAAATCAAGAGGAAAGCAAGGGGAACAAACCCCGAAAAGGTGGGAACAGCAAACAGGGAACCGAAACAAAGATTTGTTCGGTTGAAAATGTCCGAAATGCGAAGAAAATCGCGAATCCGACGACGAAACGGGTATAGAACGCGAAGAAACGGGCAAAAGGGGAGAGGAAAACGCTCTAGAGAGAGAGTGTGTGAGATTTCGGCAGAAGAGGAAGTAAAGAATAGGGTTTAGAAACCCTATTTTAAAACACCCGTGGTGAAATGTCGAATCTGCCTCGACTCAGGAACTTTTTGCCGGTCGGCAACATTTTGTGCCAGCCGGCAGAATATTGTGCCGATGGGATTATTTTTCAGCCGATGGACAGCCGGTGGCTTCCCCTCCTGGCCGGTGGTGTTCCCACAGCCTTGTTTAGGCCATATGAGTAGTTTTTGGTCTTCATAGCTCAAGAAAGTGCAAGAAAATGCATCCCCGACGCTCAACCGGCCTCCGTTTTGACCTCGGGTCGTGTCTTCTGTGCGTGGTGCTTGAATTCGTGCAAGGTGTATCCTTTTCGTATCCTTTTGGCTTTTACGAAATTCAAAAGTTGCCCCACGTGCATCGCATATCAATCGCACTGTCTTGTGCATCGCATTTCAATCGCACTGTTTTGTGCATTTCAAAATCACTTGCGCTGTTTAGCGCATCGCGCTGTTTTGTGCATTGCATTTCAATCGCGCCGTTTAGCGCATCGCACTGTTTTGTGCACTTCAAAAACTATCGCACTGTCTTGTGCATTTCAAAATCACTCGCGCTGTTTAGCGCATCGCACTGTTTTGTGCATTGCATTTCAATCGCGCCGTTTAGCGCATCGCACTGTTTTGTGTACTTCAAAAACTATCGCACTGTCTTGTGCATTTCAAAATCACTCGCGCTGTTTAGCGCATCGCACTGTTTTGTGCATTGCATTTCAATCGCGTCGTTTAGCGCATCGCACTGTTTTGTGCACTTCAAAAACTATCGCACTGTCTTGTGCATTTCAAAATCACTCGCGCTGTTTAGCGCATCGCACTGTTTTGTGCATTGCATTTCAATCGCGCTGTTTAGCACATCGCACTATTTTGTGCACTTCAAAAACTATCGCACTGTCTTGTGCATTTCAAAATCACTCGCGTTGTTTAGCGCATCGCACTGTTTTGTGCATTGCATTTCAATCGCGCTGTTTAGCGCATTGCACTGTTTTGTGCACTTCAAAATCAATTGCACTGTCTTGTGCATTTCAAAATCACTCGCGCTTTCTTGCGCATCGCACTGTTTTGTGCACCTTACTTGCATTTTGCATGCATCCTATCGCGCTATCTTGCGCACCTCGCTTGTACTTGTTAGTACATTGCATTGTTTTGAATATAAACCGGCTTCGCGTAGCGTATAAGTCCAATTGTCAAAGTCTACATTCCGTGTGGCATGCGTGTCACACTTGCATCATTTTGCATCTTATGAGGCATGTGTGTCTCATTTGTTTCATTTTACATTTCGTGAGGCATGCGTGTCTCATTTGTTTCATTTTACATTCCGTGTGGCATGCGTGTCACACTCGCATCATTTTGCATCCTATGAGGCACGCGTGTCTCATTTGTTTCATTTTACATTCCGTGTGGCATGTGTGTCACACTTGCATCATTCTGCATCTTATGAGGCATGCGTGTCTCATTTGCATCATTTTGCATCTTATGAGGCATGCGTGTCTCATTTGTATCATTTCACATTTTCATTGGCATGCGTGTCACATTTTCATCGACATGCGTGTCACATTTCCATCGGCATGCGTGCCACATTTCCATCGGCATGCATGTCACATTTTCATCGGCATGTGTGCCTCATTCGCATTGTCATGCATGTTGCTAACAACATTGTACCTGTTAAGTTTGTTTTCTTTTCAGGCATGATATTGTATATACGGTTCATTTGAGGTTGGAGCGACCAGACGAACCGCACAGGTATATCCCCGGTCTAGGAGACCTTAAATCCTTGGAAGGTGCGAAACCTTCGTCACATTGATGTGTGCAGTTCGGTTACATTGCTAGGCGTGTCTTAAGCCACAGGTATATCCCCGGTCTAGGAGACCTTAAATCCTTTGAAGGTGCGAAACCTTCAGCATATTGATGTGTGCTGTTTACCTACATTGTTATGCATTTCTTGTGCAATTTACACGGTCTAGGAGACCTTAAATCTTTGGAAGGTGTAAAACCTTCAGCACATTGATGTGTGCAGTTCGGTTGCATTGCCAGGCGTGTCCTAAGCCACAGGTATTCCACGGTCTAGGAGACCTTAAATCCTTTGAAGGTGCGAGACCTTCGACACATTGATGTGCGTAGTTCACTTGCATTGTCATGCATACATTTTGTATCACGGTCTAGGAGACCCTAAATCCTCGGAAGGTGCAATTCCTTTGGTGTTTGTCGTGCCCGAACGACTTTCAGTGGTCTGGTAAAGCCACCTGCCTATGTTTGCGGTGAGTTCCTAGAAGACCAACTGGGACGGTGGAAACTAGAGTTCGAACGGCTAATGCCTAGAACGTAAAGGTTCGGGAGTTCCGAGACTAAAGTCTGGTTTAAATACCCAAGGGTGTATCCTCGGCTTGAAATCTGTATGGAAGCCCCATAGATTGAGGCAGCATGTCGGCGCCTCAGTTCTGGATACTGAACCAACCTAGTATATCACCCTGTTGGTAAGATAGGGAAAGTCGCAATCATAGCCGTTGCATCATAGTGCATTGTCATACATTTCTATTGTAGCTTGCATGCATTCATTGCATTTTCCCCAGTAGATCGCATCATACTGCATTGTCATGCATTTTGTAAATATCCATTCCATTGCATATTTGTAGATATTGCATTGTAGTTTGCATGCATTCATTGCATCACCCTCCATCTATGGCTTGCGCCTTTCCAGGTTGAGCTTGGTCTGGTATGTGCCCTTATTTTTCACGTTAAAGCACAGTTCTGCATGTGTACGCGCCTATTCCATGCTGGTATGTTGGTTTGAGGGTTGCGGCACCTTTTCTGTGTTAGACATGGCTCGTATGCGTACATGCCTTTCCTAGGCAAGATTTGGTTTGACTTGCGTGCCATACCCATTATATCCATTCCATTGCATATTTGTAGATATTGCATTGTAGTTTGCATGCATTCATTGCATCACCCTCCATCTATGGCTTACGCCTTTCCAGGTTGAGCTTGGTCTGGTATGTGCCCTTACTTTTCACGTTAAAGTACAGTTCTGTATGTGTACGCGCCTATTCTACACTGGTATGTTGGTTTGAGGGTTGCGGCACCTTTTCTGTGTTAGACATGACTCGTACGCGTACATGCCTTTTCTAGGCAAAATTTGGTTTGGCCCGCATGCCATACCCATTGCATTGTAGTTTGCATGCATTCATTGCATCACCTCCGCCTGTGGCTTGCGCCTTTCCATGTTGAGCTTGGTCTGGTATGTGCCCATACTTCTCGTGTCGAAGCATAGTTCAGTGGACCGTTCTATGTTAAACATGACTTGTATGCGTACATGCCTTGCCTAGGCAAGATTTGGTTTGGCCCGCGTGCCATATCCATTGCCACCTCCCCAGCATATCCACATATATATATTGCATTGTAGTGTAATTTTTGCATCCGGCATTAGGATCATTGTCCTTTCTCCAGCGGGTCGTTTCCCCACTTATGTTATTCCCCCCCAAATACTTGTTCTTGTGTCTGTCTACAATGCTCATAGTTCAGTTGACCGTTCTATGGTAGACAGACTTGTTACCTCCATCAATCTATTTGACATAGGTGTGGTCTCGAACCACTCACGATTGGATCATGATTCAATTGCCTTGCATGTAGTTTGCATTATTTCAATTACATTGCATCTTCATTTGCATTATTTATACATTGTTTTGTATATACTGCATATCATCTCGCATCTATTTTTGCATTGTCATGCATATTGTTAACGATATTGTACCTGTTAAGTTTGTTTTCTTTGCAGGCACGATATTGTATGTACGGTTCATTTGAGGCTGGTACAACCAGACGAACTGCACAGGTATTGTATCATCCGAGTGAGACGTATCGAGAATTACATAATTCTCTTACATCCTTTCTGCATTGTAGTGTAGTTTGGTGTATACTAGCTTAAAACTGTCGCATGTTATGCTTCGTTACAACTTTCTTTGCATGATCATAAGTTATGCTCGGCTTCGTGCATTGTCTTGCATTTCGCCCCTGCCTTCAGGCGCATATTTTGTTTGTCTTGCATGTTTGTCTGAGTCTTCGGCCTTGTCAAAAATGGGTCGTCTCTGGGCTTTGACATTCACTCTCGTCATTGTTATGACTTTCGAGTTCTGTCAAAGAAGGGCAACTATAGACACCCCATTTTTGACCGTCCTCAAGACTTAGACGTCACCATTGGAACACTTGGTGATTACCCTTGTTTGTGTTCGTTTGGAGTTCCCGGAGGTCTCGGCTCACGCGCCTTGCCTCAAGATCTCCGAACTTGACTGTTTTGTGTCTGGTTTTGCACCAAACACTTGTGTTTTGCCTTGGAGGGGCAGGGAATGCCTTGTGAGGCATCCCCATACACCACCGGCAGTGGGTAGAGGTCACCGGCTGGTTTTTGCTGCCATCGGCACATTTTGCTGCCGGTCGGCACTATTTGTTGCCGGTCGGCACTCATTTTTTCCAAAATGGCATCTTTGGCCTGCCGACTACTGTGCATCTGCTTTTGCAGATATTTTATCACAGCTGTCTTGCTTTTTGCTCCCCTCCATACATGTGTATGAAGGGATCTCCCTCTTGAGAAGCTTGTCTTGTAAGCTTTACAAGACAATAAGCTCTAAAAGAGAGAGTCTTCTCTCTTGGCTTAAGGGTTAGACACTTGAGATATTTTGGAGAGTTTAGACAGCCATTTTTTAGGGTTTTAAGTTCTAGGGTTAGAAACCATACGCTTTCTATCTCTATATCTCCCTTTTGTGTGTGTTTAGGTGCATTTGTGTCTTACTATTGCACACAAACACATAGTGTTTCACCTTCACTTAGCTACTGAGGTTCTAAGAGGTTGGTTTTGAAGTTTTGGAGCTGTTTTCAACCTAAAAGGAGCTGTTGGAGCATCATTGTTGAAGGGGTCTTCAAGGGTAAGAAACTAGCCCCTTTATTCCCCATTTTTGCATTACATTTTTACCTGTCTTAAAGTCGTTTTTGAGCTTAGTGTATAATACAAAAAAGTTCTGTTTTTTAGCCCTCTTAATTGTTTATTAAGAGTATTTTGTGGTTTGGAGGTATTTGACCCCTCTTAGGCCTTGAAAGGCCCCATTTTGTGCTATTTTGAGTGAGTTTTGAGACTTTGGTGAAGATGGTGCCTTGAAGTCTCCAAAAGGGGAGGGCCACCCCCTCTCCTTGTTGTCCTTAAAATGGACCCTTTTTGACCTCTTGAGGGAGCATCATGTTAGACTATGTATTGATCATATCTTGGCTATTTTTCATGCTTATTATGCCATGATATAACCTTGTTGTGTGTTGGTTTTGGTACACCATGCATGCTTAGCACACCTACATGTAATGCCATGTTATTGCCTTAATATGCCTTAGGTTGTTAGCCCTTGTTCTAGCATGTTTTAGGCTTAGCCTTGTGAAGGTTTTGTGCTCATTTTGCCATGTTTAAGGTCTGTCTTAGATTGTTTGGGTCGTATTTGATATGCTTACTATAGCTCCTTTGCATTCCGGCTTGTTGACCTTAAGTGTATAAATGTATAGCATGACATTTTTGCATTGATTTGGTGGTTTGAAATCATCCACCATGTCATTTCAGTCCCTTTTGCATGCCTATATGTTCGCCTTGGATGTCTCTTTGAAGCTTTGAAAGCTTGTGTAGCATGTTCCATGTTTTGGCCATCATACATGCCTTTGATTTTGAGCCACTTAGATGCCATCTAGGGGGCCCCTTTGCATGGTCTAGGTCTGCCTTGAACCTATTTTAAGTTCTCTTAGCCTTGTGAGGCTTGGTTGGCTTGGTCATGGTTCAAGCCCCTTTGACTTGCTTCGAGCACTTGGGCAATTTGTTGCATGTTTGGCTTGACTTGTTGTTTGGTTTGGCACCATGTTTTAACATGATTTTCAATGCTTATGTTGCATGCTATATGTCCATGATATCCCTTTTCAAGTGTGCTTGAGAGTTGTCCCATTTGTGCCTAAGTATTGGCCTTTGATCGTGTGTATGTGTGCATGTGTATTTGGTCCCTTATTATAGCACTTTGGCCACTGTTTTAGGCCTATTTAGAGTTGCCTAAATCATGTATAAGTCCATCTTTTCATCCATTTACATTGCCTCATGTTTGCTTGTATGCTTGCATAAGTGTTTTGCCATACCATGTTGCATCCTTAGCTTGTATGTCTAGGTTGCATTGCATCTTGCATGCATGCCTTGTTCCTTGACTTGGTGATAGGAATTGGGCCTTGGTTTATTTGTTTGGTTTGCATTTCATTTGACATGAAAGTTGCATACTTGATTCTTTGGGCCATCATGTATGGAAATGCGTGATTGGTGGTCCGAGAATCGAGACACATGTCCTCTTGAGTCACAAACATGATAGGGGACATGATTGGTGCATATATGCCTTGAATTGTATTGCCATGCTCTGCCTTGCCCTCTGTTGCTGTCAATTGCAGATTCTGCAGGAACACTCTGCCGACCGGCAGTGCCAAGTGTCGACCGGCAAGCCTGTCTCTGCCGATAGCTTCATCAATGGCCGGTGGCCACATGACACTGCCGGTGACAATCCTATTCAGCCGGTGATGTCTCCCAGCATCCAGAGAAGCAATACAGAGGTTTTGGCAGCCTCCAGAGGAGTAAAAGAAGGAAAACAGAGGTAGCCTATGCATGGCAGTGCGCTTCCGAGCAGGACCGAGCATGCATTGCATCGAGCTCTTCTCCCGGGGCGGTTTATCTGATTTTCCTAGCTTAAATTAGTTGCTTAGCTGATTAGGCAATTTGTAATATTTAATTAACTTGCGTAGTTAATTAATTTGTAATATTTATTTGGTCCCTCCGAGTGAGGGCAATTTTGTAATAAGTGTGGGTGAGTGTGTGAATGTCTTCCAACCCTCACTTCTTTCTTCCCTTTTATTTACCTGCTTTGATGGTTAGTATTAGGGCACGTTTAAATTAGCATACCTTATGCAATGCATGCGTGCATCCATACATTTGCTTTGCATGCACCGGGCTCGGTACATCATGCTAACTGCATTTGTATTTCAAATTCCAAATTGAATACGTGCATCAATTGGTTGCATTCCACATGCCATATTTAGGTTAGCCGAGCCTACTCTAATTATATCTTGCATGTGTTGCATTAGTCAATTTGACATGAACTAGGATCACGCATGTTTGCTAACTAGTTTATTGTTTTGGCACGGAGTACGATGTAAGTATTTATGCTTTAGCATCTCGCATGCGTGTGAATGCTAACATGATAGCATGCTTACTATGTGGCTAAGTGCTTATATGAGATAAACTGTTTGAATGCCTGTGGGTGAAGGTTGGATTGTCTGAGTTGGAAAAAATCGTTGAAATCCGTATTTTAGCCTACTTGCGAGTAGCAAATTCCAAAACATTTTCCAAAACAAACGGATATGCAATGCTTATTTCCAAATTAGGCAATCTAGTCTATACTTGTTTGCTGCGAGCATAACATAGTAATTCTAGGCTAATAATTGGAATAAGAACACATAACATTTTCAAAATCGGATATCATGGTTAGTAGAGGCCAGTCTTTGGACCGGGCGAAAGGGGGTGCTCATAGCTGACCTTTCCTGATCGTACCCAAGCTCCCGAGCCGAGACAACTCCGGTGATGACGGACACGTGGCCTTCGGCACCAAGTCAGGGTTTCCTAAATTCCCCCTTAAAAAATATTTAGGTGGCGACTCTGTATCTGGCAAAGCAGTCCATGTTTGGCACTTCTTTCTCAAAAATCTGTTTCTCAAAACGATTTGCCAGATTTGGACTCTTTGGTTCAAGATTAAGAACCGCGACACAAAATCGAGTCCGAGCTGTAGTGACCCCAAACGAACAGAACGGGACTCACCCTCCCGGGGCGTTCGGGGACGTCTACACTTGTCTTTGACCGCCTGGTCATGCAGTTCTTCGTTGTTGGTCATGGCCTCCTTTCATCTCTCGTTGGCAGTGGTACAGGCTTGCTGAACCTGCTCTAGCTTCTTTTTCTCACTCGCCAACTCGAACTCTAGCGATACCGCCTTGTGGCGCTCCGCTTCGAGCTCTGATTTGGTTGCGAGGAGCTCGGCACTAGCTCGCGCAGCAGAGTAGCTCTGCACCAACGCCAACATTTTCATGTTCTTCATCTTTTGCGCATACTTTAACCCCTTTGTTCATGCGCTCCGAGCGGCCCTCCTCCAGCCCGCTGTCTCCACCTTTAGGTTTTGCAGCTACGACTTCACCTCTTCCAGTTGGGCCCTCAGCGGCTCTACTTTCATCTTCGAGCGCGCTGCTTTGTTTATCAAGGCAGTCACTAGGGTCGCTGCCTCTATTTGGGCTCAGTAAAACTCCCTTAGGAGACCAGCCTCTGTCAACCGTGCCATTGTTCGCACGACCGCATCCTCCACTACTCCTACAGGGCGGTCGGCTGCGACCCTGGCTTCCTCCCCTTCTGCCGAGCGACCTACCAGTGCTCGTGCATGGTACAACGCGGTCGCCAATGCGACACTCGTCTCTACTTTGCTGATTCCAGTCTTCTCTTCACTAGGATTGGGGATTGCTTCTGGTGCAGGTACCACCGTCGCCACCATATGGGCACTTGAGCCCAAGTGTTCTTTCAGTACTTGGGTGCTTGGACCCTTGTCTTCCTTCGCCACTTGGGCGGTCTCCCCTTCTGGAGATGCCTCCACCCTTCCCTCCTTCATCTTCTCCACCATAAGGGCGTCCTCGCTCCCAACCTTCATCTTTTTCAAGATAGGGACGTTTTTTTCCCCTCTACAGCCGCCCTCTTTTTCCTTGTCTTTTTCAACACTGCCTCCACCTCCTGCTTGTCCCTCTCCTTCAGCGGGTTTACTGGGGGCAGTAGTGGGGCAAAGTTAGTTAAGACTTTATCTCCCAGCGGTTTGGGATGCGGTCGGACCCACTCCCTCATCACCAATTTAGGGGCAGGCCCCAACTGCCTCTCCTTATACTTGTCTGTTTTGACAAACGCTCTCTTGTCTTTCGCCTCCTCTGCCTTCCTCTGCACCTCCAGCTCCTCCCTCGCCGGATCCTCCTCCGTTGGCTGCGGTCCTAGTCTCTGGGTAAAAAGGGTTGAAGGAAGGACCAGCTCATCCCACTTCACCCCCTTCTCCTCCCTCCACTCCTGTACCTTTTTCACCCTGTTTTCGGCTTCCACAGCTAACTTTGGCTCCACCGATTTTGTGGAGACTTTCCATGCTGTGCGAACTCCTTTCCCATCATTCGCTGATACATAAAACCATCTTGGTCACCCTCCGCATCCAGCCTATCTCCCAATCGGTCTTCTTTCCGTCGACCTCCACAGCCCCGTCTTCTTCCTTATTTCCTTCGTTGGACTGAAGCTGCACTTGGGAATAGGGGACTACTGACATAGGTGAGCCTATAGGGGTTTTTGGCCCATCACTTAGAGCCCAATACATAATTCAAACACTGAAGACTAACATTGCTGGAGTCCAACGTTGCACCAAGGACCAATGACATCTAAACACATGTCAAGAGAAGAACTAGCCACATAAGCAGACAAAAATCCTGCAGAGTTATTATACCACACATCAACCATTAATGAGTTTCCCTGCAGCATTTAATGCGATAACCCTTTCATGTCGGAATAGAACAGCCTCACCATGAACAAGGCAGGCTAGAAACATAGACTTTCGGCTAACATGACAAGTCGGAGTGGACAAGGAAATGATGAGCAAAGGATATAAGTAGGTTTTTAAGACAAAAAGAAGGTTAAGTTCTCTATCACCATCCTATCTCGATATTCCGTTGATCTCCCTTCTCTAACTTGCTCGTTGGAGGGTTTGCCAGGGGACTCCCGTTCCTCGTTGGACTCTTGTGTAGGTTTCTCAGTGGATCCAGCGATCGGACGACGATGTGGGAGGCCTGGATCAGCTCGACCCGTTCCTCTAGGATAAGGGACAATATCAAAATCTATTAAATCTCTAAAATATTTAATTAAAACATATTTAGTCGTGAAAAATATTAAAAAAATAAAATATAAGCCCATAAATATTATAAATTAGTAAAACACACTATCTCTAGTTAAGGTTTTATTTCAGAAAAATCTTAAATTTCTATTTTATCTTTAAAAAGTATTTTATTTCGCTACGTGTTTAAATTAATATAAGAGTTTGATTTTTTAGTCTTACCAATAAAATTGTATGAATATTAGATATACTATGAAGAAGTAGAATTGGATAATTTAAATAATAATAACATATTTATTAAGTTATAAAAAGAACTTAACAAAAAATTAAAAATTATAAACGAAATCTGGCACACAATACTAGATAAAACAAACTCGTAACCATATTGTCAAAGATAAGTAATAAAATACTATAGATAATTATCCTAATCCTTATAAAAAAATTCTGCAGAAAAACTGACACTTACTTTTCAAATAAAGAATAAAAATAAGGTTTTTTTTTTTTAAATTAAACTTTATCTATATAGGACCTTTGACTAATTTATAATACTTATAAGCTTATATTTTATTTTTGTGATCTTTTTAGAGACTACATAGATTTTTATTTACATACTTTAGGGAATTAGAAGACTCAATCGATATTTGAGAGACTGAGTAGGTAATTTGATGATAGTTTAGGGATAGAAAGTGTAATAAACCCTTTATAAAATGAACTATCTACGTTTAAATAGTTGTTGTCTATTTTAAAAAATAACATTTATATTTCTAACGATATATGATAAAACTAAATTTTTGCATAATTCATATTTACTAATAAGCTTACAAGATAAACTATTTGGATCATTGTTGTAGGGCTTGATAGAGGACATAAATATTTTTTTTGGATAAATTACAAATACACCCCTCGAGGTTTGCTTAAAATACAAATTGCTCCCTGTGGTTTGGAAAATTACAAATACCTTACTGTCAAAGTTTTTTATTTAGCAGAATTAATTAAAAAAATAAAATTTCTAACTGTTCACCTATACAATAATAAAATTATCTGAATTATTAATTGAAATAAAATTTTAATATTATTAAAAACTGTTAATTAACTTGATAATTTATTAATAAAAGAACCTGTTTGTTATGAAATTAGAAACTTTAAGGGGCATAATGTAATTTATAGAACCACAGGAGTAATTTATAATTTAAGTAAATTTCAAAAGGTGTGTTTGTAATTTATTTATTTATTGAACAGTCATATCCTTCCATATAAACATGTGAGATTTGAGTTAGATTAAAAAGCATCATTGTGTTTGGTTTGAGTTTTTTGGATTAAGTTTTTTGAAAACTCAGTTTTTTGGTTTTCGTGTTTTTTTGTTTTTAGTGAATATTTTTAAAATTTTAAATATTTTTTTTACCTTTTTAGATGCACTTTACTTAGATGTATCTAAAAAGTAAAAAATTTGTGAAAAAATATTTAAAAAATTTAATAAATACATAAAAATATAAAAAATGTACTGAATTCTCGTTATTTTTTTTTATATTTTTGGTATTTAGTGAATTTTTAAAAGGTTTTTTACACAAATTTTTTATTTTTTAGGTATATTTATGTTAGGTATGTCTAAAAAGTAAAAAAAAATTGCTTAAAATATTAAAAAAATTCAATAAAAACAAAAAAATACGAAAAACAAGAAAGTAGAATTTTCTGAAAAGTGTTTTTGGAAAAACACAACCAAGCAAGCTGATTTCCCACTCCTTCGGAATCTTACTCTTCACGGGTGGTGCTATTAAAACGAAAATCCTATTGCAATATCCAATCCACGACTTGCCTATGCCTATTGTCACGGCCTTGGATTTTCTGAACCAACCCTCGGTCTTTCCAAGCCAACCGTGCGGCCTTAGATGCTTGTAGCACGCCTTGCTTTTTCTTTTTCTTGTGATCCACCTTTCTCCTTGGTGGAAGTCTCTTAGGTCTCGCTCCTCCTTTCCCTTGGAGGATAGCTAGATAGGTAGCCTCTCCCTTCTTGAAGCCCTTCTTGACTTGCATCGCAGAGAGTACCTTCTTGTCTGAGCTTGCCCTAGCCACTGTGGAGACCATGCATAGTCCACCCTCAAGAATGCACATGGAGTTGTAGTGTGGTAGTGGCACGACATTGAATTGCCGCAAGAACTCCATGCCTAGCACAATGTTGAAGTCATCCATTTGTGCTACAAAGAAGTCCACCTTTCCATGCCAAGTGCCCAAGTGTAGCTCCACCCCTCGAGCTATACCATTAAGTGGTTTCGCCTCGGCATTCACCATCTTGAGCCACTCTTAACCCTTGTCAACCTTGAGGCCCAACCACTTAGTTTCTTCATCCTTGATGAAGTTGTGTGATGCCCCCGTGTCTACGATGACTTGGGTCGCCTTCCCGTTGATGTTGGCATTCGCATACATCAAGGATCGATCTTTGTTGTTTGCTGGCACCGGGTTGGCTTTGAGAGCATTAAGTAGTTGTAGGCACCCCATGTGGCCTTGCTCTTCCATCTCTTGCTTTTCAAGCATGGCACTAAGGTTCTTCCTTTTGGGACAATCTTGTGCCCAATGTGGCCCATCGCAAATGAAGCAGTTGTCCTTCGGCTTAATGTCTTTCTTGGCATCCTTCTTCCAATCCTTGCCCGTTGGTCACTTGCTTCTACATTCTCTGTACCTTGAAGCCTTAGAATCCTTCCATTCTTTGGCCCATGTGGCTCCCCCACCTTTGCCTTGACCCTCCTCGGTGGACTCCAAGTTAGAAGCTTCCGGCTTAGTGTATTCCACCAATGTCTCAGCCACAGTGAGTGCAGTGGAGATATCCTTGACGCCTCTTCGTTGTAGTTCCAATTGTGCCCACTGCTTAAACCTAGCTGTGAAATTAAAGAGCAAGTCATCATCACTCATGTTAGGGATTTGAAGCACTAACCCGGAGAATTCTTGGACATAATCCCGGATAGAGTGGGTGTGCTTCAACTCCCTCATCTTTAGTCATGCTTCATATGCCACATTTTCAGGATAGAATTGCCTCATTAGTTCATTCTTAAATTGTTCCCATGAAGAGATAGTGCAAATGCCTTTTTCTATTTCAGCGTGCTTACGCCACCAAACTCCAGCTAACTTAGTGAGGTAGAGAGAAGCAGTGCGTACCTTCGTAAGCTCATCGTTTAAGTTTAAAGCTTCAAAGTACCTCTCTAAGTGCCAAAGGTAGTCATCTAGTTCTTTGGCATCCCTTTTGCCATCGAACTCCTTAGGCTTTGGCGCTTCCAACCTTGGAGTGAATCCCGTATTGGTGGCAACACCGCCACTAGCCACAGCTCTCTTGCATATGGCCCAACCCGCCCGTGTCTCCTCCAAGCCTTCCTTCAACTCTTGGACTTGGTCTTGGAGTTGACAAATAGCCTTCAGGATCCGTTCCTGGAAGTCATAGCTTTCTTGCCTCTGCGCTTCAGAGTTGATCCGGATGGTGTCCCGCACGGACTCAAGCAATTCCTCGACTTGGCTTTCCACCTTGCCATCGAGTTGCTCCATCCCTTGTTCCAGCCGATCAAGCCGCTCCTTGACATCGGCCATAGCCACTTCAACCTTGACCACTCTGGTTTCCATGGCACTCATCACGTCCCTTGACTTGTCTTTCACTTTCTTGCCCAAGTTTGTAGCAGTCTCCCTTCCGCGGTTCTCTTCGGTGTGAGTTATTTCTGACATAGTGTCCTTCCTTCCTTAGTCACGACGCCTTCGTAACCTTTGCTCTGATACCAACTGTCACGGCCTTGGTTTTTCCAAGCCAACCGTGTGGCCTTAGATGCTTATGCACGCTTTTCTTGCACCTAAGTAAGCCTTCTTTGGAAGAGAGCTAGGAAAAGTTTGCACACACAAGAGAGACTTTAGAGAACTTAGAGAGAACTCTTGGAGAATGCTAGCTTTGTATTGCTTGAATGCTTGTGATTACACTTGGTGGTTTGGGCAAATGACTCCCTCCCCTTTTTATAGGCTACAAGGATCATTCTAGAACTACAAATATGGAGAGTGTTCTAGACACTTCCTCCTACTATATCTTAGTAGATTATTCTAGAACTATTCTAGAATATACATATGTAGAAGAATCTATGTACAAGCATCTACAAAACTCTAGGGAGTTCTAGAATGTTCCAGTGATCTCCAGAGCCTCCCAGGTCTTTCTTAGTGAGAGACAGCTTCAAGATTTGGCCCACATCTCAAGCTACACCCAGTCTTCCATGTGAGCTGCTTAAAGCCATACTACGAAGACGAGGAAGACCCAGACAGAGGCAAGTCAAAAAGAGCACCATTGGGCATCAATGCAACTTATGACAAGGAGGTAGAGTCCGTCTTGGCAGACTGGATGGTTCGAAGACAAAGCTATGCCCCACGTCATGAGTACTTGCTAAAATGGAAGGGCTTGCCAAATTGTGAAGCAAGTTGGGAACCGGCAGAGGCATTATGGTAATTTGAAGGGAAGATACAACGGTTCCATGAAGAGAATGCGACGAGGACGTCGCCACATTAGGTGGGGGAGAATGTCACAGACTGCCAAATCTTGAAGCTGTCCCTCACTAAGAATGGCCTGGGAGGCTCTGGAGATCACTGGAACATTCTAGAAATCCCTAGAGTTTTGTAGATGCTTGTACATCATTGTAGATATATGTAGATCCTTCTAGATATGTATATTCTAGAATAGTTCTAGAATAATCTACTAAGATATAGTAGGAGGAAGTGTCTAGAACACTCTCCATATTTGTAGTTCTAGAATGATCCTTGTAGCCTATAAAAGGGAGAGGGAGTCATTTGCCCAAGCCACCAAGTGTAATCACAAGCATTCAAGCAATACAAAGCTAGCATTTTCCAAGAGTTCTCTCTAAGTTCTCTAAAGTCTCTCTTATGTGTGCAAACTTCTCCTAGCTCTCTTCCAAAGAAGGCTTACTTAGGTGCAAGCAAGGCGTACATAAGCATCTAAGGCCGCACGGTTGGCTTGGAAAAACCAAGGCCGTGACACTATGCCTATGCCTATGTTAAGTATATAGCTTTTCATTTGAATATGGGACAACAACGAAAGGTTCCTTAGACGATTATTTTTATTGACTGTCCTTCTCCATTTTGACTAGGGAAGTCTCTTAGGCCATGTTTGTTTGGGCGGACTGGATTAAGTTGGATTAACATTACAAATTTCTTTAGATTATGTATCATATCCTATGTTTGGATTGGGGTAGGATTATAAGGAAGGACTAATAGTCCAGACTTTGTCTTAATCCTCCAATTTATATTCCACTCTCCTCTGTGGGATTGAATAGTCCATCATATGTGAGATATCATATTCGGATAGATTGTTAATCTGTATATCAATTGTTTAACCAAATATTGGATTAATAATTTTATTAGACTATTAATTTAATCCCAAGCTTATGTCCACCCAAACAAACATAGACTTAATGTGCAACCTGACTTTGCTCATCCCGTGATACTCTTTTTTTTTGGGCCTGATCTCATAGAGAAAGAAAGGCTCATAAATGACCAATCTTGGGAGAAAGACCATGATTCAGATTATGTTTGATTTTATGAGTACAAGGAGATGGATGGTTTAGTGGTGGTGACTTGAGTAGATTGATGACGTTAATTCGGAGAAATTAAGTTCAATTTGTAAATATAAAAATAAAATTTCATTTCTAGTAGTTGTTATTGATCTTTTAATATATATTCTAATTTTTTTTTTAGCTGATGCCTTATTAAAGAATGACAGTAAAGTTTTACTCTAATAGTGCAATTTTGAGTTATACATTCTATTTTACAAAATTTACTTTAAAGCAGACTAACATGTTATTGTGAATTAGAGTAAAATGTTACTGTAAAACGGAGTAAACTGTTACTGTTTATGTCAATTTTGAAGATAATTTTTTTTTTAAAAGAATTTCATAGTCACCTAGATCTTTTGGCAAGTTGGGTTTGGGTTTTTTTTTTTTTTTTTTTTTTTTTTTTTTTTTTGTGGCTAAAATTCACAAAAAGATAAAATAAGCTTAAATAATCAATATGACAAAATGACACATCAAACCCATAATCATTTCATTTTTTTCCTTACAAACATCACACCCAACAACAAAAAAATCAACCCTCTTCCTAAACACAACTATTTTAGCCTACTAAAATAGCCAGCTTTCTAAACGAGGCCCTTGTTTGATAGATCTTGATGAGAGGATTCTAAAAATACTAATTTTATTAAAAATCGATATTTAGATCAAAAGTTATATCATTTTAAAGTTTAAAATATTAAATTAGCCAGCAAGGATAGTTTAGTAATAATAGTGTGTGGTACTTTTCAAGAAAAACTTTTTGTGCTTTTCTTAATGCATTAAAGTTTTATTATAAGGAGATTTTGATCGTATCCTCCCTTAAAATGTCACCTAAAACTTAACAATGTTTTAAATAATTGAAAACTCACTTAATGCTATCTGAATTTATAAATATTTATGTATAATTGTTGACATACAACATTTCAACCTCATCGCCACCGTCCCAAACACCATCACTGTCACTGCCACTACTACTACCACTATCACGCCACCATTACAGTTATTACCATCGCCACTCTACTACCACCATCACCACTACCACAACCTCTATCATCATTATCATTATTGTCATAAATGTCAACAGCGTTTCACTATCACTGCCACAATCGCCACTGCCCACTACCTCACTTTTCTACCACGATTACAACAACCATGACAACCCTTCTTCTCTACCACCATTGTCATCGTTGTGATAACCATCACCATTATTCCACTACTACAATCACTACCATTGTCACCACTCCCATTTTATCTCTATTACATTACCCTTCCACCATTATTACGAAAACTATCATTCTACCTCCACCACTATTATCATTGGCATCATAGCCACCACCCCGCCGCAAACGCCACCTCCATGACCTCCATCAGCACTACTATCACCATCACTATCTTACCATCATAATATAAAAATTGAAAAATATAATTTTTAAATAATAAATTTGATTTTGTATATATCAAACAACTTATTTTAGTTAAACACTTAAATTTTTATCAAACAGTTTTTTAACTTAAAAAATTTAGCATTCAATTTTCAATTTTATCAAACACCACCTTAGACAGCCTCTAAATGCATCCTAAAATATTATTGGACACCCCATACTTGATATTTTCTTTTTTATATTATTGTACCCCTCAGTCAAATTACTAATAAAAATCAAACTCTACTGCTCTAATACTTATCATTTATCTCCATACCTACTCTTGGTTAGGGTTGTAAATGAGCCAAGTTGAATCAAGTATTAAGCTTTTCAAGTTTGACTTGTTTACGTGACAAGTCAATCTCAAACAAATTTTTAAAGAGCCAAACACAAGTTGAGCTCTAGTAATTTGATTTTTTTATAATGCATATAAGTTTATCGAGCTAAATAATAGGTTATTCATACTTAGTTTGAAAACTTGACAAATTTTAAAATATATTCAAACTTGATTTGTTTACCTAATGAGCCAATCTGAACGAGTTTTTAACAAGCCTTACATAAGTCGAACTCGAGTAATTTGATTCAATTAGCACCCCTATTGCCAACATTCTCTTCCATTCTTGCTGATGTTACCACCACCACCTCTAATAGTCACTCTAGCCCTCTTCCTATCCTCCACTTACTACTCTAGACATAATAAGTGAGGTCATATTAATAAATGAAAACTGCTAAAAATATGTTTTTGTTAGTATTGAAATATGTGAAGAGTGTATTGAGATTATATATATTTTTGTCATTTACTATTTTTTTTTTTTATTGATAGCCCTTAGGGGATTTGGGATACTACAAGAAAATGCACCTTTGCCGACTAATTTTGGTGGCTAAAACATTTTGGGTCCAATTTTGATAATATGAACCATTTACTTTTAGAATACATCGAGTATAATATATCTATAAAAGATAAAGCTGGTCGGATATCAGTAATCTTATCATTAGATCATATTTGGATTCAATTTTTATTCTTAAAATCATGCTTACTATTCATTTTTTCAAAAACGAATGTCATTTGATAAAAAGGCTACTAATATCCGATTAACTTAATTTTTGACAAGCATTACTCAATGTACCCTTTCAAGTAAACGGTTCGAATTATCGAAATAGAACATGAAGTAGGCTTTAATGGCAGCACAACAATGGTGATATATAGGGTGCACAACAGCCATTTCGATTCTCCTTTAGGGTTGTCATTAGTGAGACCTTTAATAAATATATATGGGATCCATTACTTTTATTTTTAGGCCCTGTTTGGCAAGATTTTTTTTTAAATACTAAATAGTTAATAAGACAAAATGTCACATTGTACATATCAATCAATTACTTTTTTCTCTCACAATCATATATTCAATTACAAAAAAAATCACAAATTATCCCAAAAAGTCAACTAAAATAGTCAAGTTTCCCTAAATGAGGCCTTAGTATTAAAAAAATTCGTAAAAAATTCCTTTATATTTTTCCATAAAAATATTTTATCTCTTTGCCTAATTTATTATCCTTATTAGTTTCTCAATTCAATCTCTTATATTTTATAAAAATTTAACTAAAAATTCCTTTATTTAAGATCCATGTGCCGAATGGAGCCCGGATAACCGGGCTAAAAAATGGACCTATGAAAATTTTATAATAGTTTTCAATAAGGGGACAACACAACAAGGATTTTTTTGAAAAAAATATAAAATAATATATATATAAAAAACTTTCATTCTTTCTTTCTTTTTCTCATTTTCGTAAAGTAGATTTTCTTTCTTTTTCTCATTTTCGTAAAGTAGATAAAGTCTGATTTAGGCTTCTCAAGAACAAAAGGAAAAAGTTCTTCCCTAGAAATCAAGCATTATTTCCTAAACAATATATCTAACAACTAATGATCATATTTACCAAAAACAAAACAAAAACAAAAGACTGATTATTGTAATTAAAGAACTTAAAGTGTTCCCAAAACTTGAACAAATTGTAGTGACCTTAATTTTTCGTAAGTCATTATTTATTATTATTAATTTATTTTATTTTTGAATTTATTAATTGTGTGGATACGTGAGAATTTAATGTGGTATTTAATTAATTTAATGTGATAGTTAATTACATATAAGTAATTTGAATATTTATATATTTATATATTTTATATATAAAAAAAGTGTTTTATATATTGATAAAATATATATAATATTTATTTATGTTGTATTCATGTTGTATTTATATTATATAATATAATAACTATTAGGTTATATAATAAGTGATTAGGTTATAATCTAAAGACAAGCAGAAGAGTGCTGTGTGTGCGGGAGAAAGGTGAGAGAGAGAGAAAGAGAGACGCCGTGGAAAAAGGAAGAAAAAGGGTTAGAGTTTTATTTTAGGGGTTTTATTGATTCTTCAAGTAACTCATTGATCTTCAAAAAAATAATATTGTGAGTGCAAAACCCATTTCCCTTGATTTATGTTCAACTTGTTATTTTTATTTATTTGATGTTGGTTTGATATTGTATTTACATGAAGATAATGGATTGATTTTAATTATTTTGATTAGTTGTGTATGCAAGGTTTAGGGTTTTAATACGTATTTATTTTATAGTTGTAATCACACTCATGGATATATGAAATTAAAATAAACTTAGAACCTAAAAATAAATTTCGAATACTTCACCATGACTCCATGGATTGTTGTTTTATTTGAGTGTTGGTGAGAAAGAGTGTAAAAAAAAAAAGGGTGAGGATTATGAGATGTATTTGAATGTCTTAGGCTTAGCATTGTTATGTTTGTTCTCATGAGTAGATGAGAGATTGTGTATATATATTGTTGCCTCGTTCTCAAGAGTAGACGAGTGCTTTGATTTACGTGTGCATGTATATGCTAACTATTCGAGGAGTGTGGGTCAAACTCGGGATGATATCCCCGTGCAAGTTTGGCTTCGTAGTGGTGTTAGGTATACGGGAGGCACATGGGATATATATGTAGGCCGGAAGTGAAGGGCCAAAGTGGTGAAGTTAAGGTACAAAGAATTAAATATGAACTTATTGGTATAGTTTGAATTGTATTGATTTGTACATCTTAAAAAATAGTAAATGACCTCGTTAAATTACGAAATTTGGGCAGATGCATGTATACGTAATTCTAGTTAACTTTTGTATTTTAACTTTGTACTAAAAAGATTGATTAGAACTTGTAATCGGATGATCTTAGTAACAATAGTTTTTATTCATTTTAGCAATGCAGATTTTAGATGATGGTTTAACCCATAAAACGAGTTTATTTTTATTGATTTCGCGTAACTGAAGTAAAAAAATTATTCTGAACACTTTTTGTGTTTTGAACTTTTTCCAAAAAAACAATTTAGGGCAGTTTCTTTTCGTTTTTAGTTTCAGATTTTTTGATCGAATTTTGTCTAGGTTCTTCTATTAAGTTTTTCTCTCAACTTGTTCAGTTTTTACCAAATTCGTTTGCGTTGCCTTCTAGGAAATTTGATTCTGTACAACTTTTGTTCTTTGAGTTTTGGTCAATTCGAATGATTTAAGCATGAAACAATGTGCTTTTATACTTCTTCAGCAATTTACTTATGATTAAATTATACTAACTTTATTTTTTGCAGAATAGTGGGCCTTACTAACTTTTTATGCAGAACTGACCTACCATATTTTTTTAATGTTTATTTGTTTATTCTATACTCAATTTGTATTTAGTTGTGTACGGACAAGAAACTAAATGCCACTGTATCTCAGGAAACTACCCCTTCGTCTTGGTGCAGGTGGAACTACTTGTCTTGTCTTATAGCAAGAATTAAATGTACTTTTATTTGTGTCTGGTGGACACGTGAGTGTCAAATATTTGTACTCATACCAGTATACTTGTATACTGACCCATTTTGTCTCTTGACATCTCGGGTGCATTCTGTTTGAACGCAGCCGAGCTTCCTTTGCAAGATTAGTTGGGACTATGGTAGTGATAAGAAATAACTATAGTTGTTGAATATGTCGCTTGAACTTCTTTTGTTTTCTTTAGTTTATGTATTTATTATTATTTTTATGACCTTAGTATTTTGATAATTTGGCTTGGTTTGTAACTTTACATTATTTAAGTTATTTTGACTATTTATTGTTACTTTAATATTTGAGGTATTGGATAGTTATGAAATTAGGGTAAATAGTTTGGTTGGCGTTTTATTAGTTTTTTTAATCCCTTGTAATTTTTTGAGCATGGAAATTTGCTTAAACCTTATGGAGATGAGAACGTTTAGATTTTGTTTCACCCCTAGGATTTGGATGATGAAATATTGATTGGGGTTTAGTCATAATTTAATATTTAATTATCCAAATTTTGGGGCATGACAATTTGGTATCAGAGCTCTAGGTTACCCTAGACTTGCGAGCGTTTTGGTGATCCTCGGATTGTGGAAGCATGGATTAGCTAGTTTAGTTTGGTGGTTGAGTTTATTTTGGGTATTTATGAACGAATTTTTATGTGTTTAACTTGAAGGTGATGGCTGGAAGGTATAATTTGAGAAATGCTGAACTTAATGGCACAGGGGAAGAAACAATTGCCAATGCGGCGGCGACGGCGGCAACGGCGGCAACGGCTGCGACCAATGCAACCAATACTGTGCAGGTTAATGTGGGGGAGATGATCACTCAGTTACTTCAGCTTGTGCAGAACAATAATCAAGGCCAGCTGGGAGATCCCTTTACGAAAAGAAACAAAGATTTTAGTTCTTTGGGAGGTCTGAAATTCTTTGGAGATAGAAGACCCACTGCAGCTGACACTTGGGTCCAAAAATGTGAGATGGTGTTTGGTGGTATGCAGCTCACTGAGGTCCAAAACCAGGAGTTGGCTACACATCAGCTTGAGGGAGCAACTCTATTTTGGTGGAACTCGTGGAAGGAGAGTCTAGATTTGACGACTTTGACTTGGAAGATTTCAAGACCCGTTTTGACCAAAAGTTTGTTCCCACTACTATTCGGTCTCAACTGAGTGATGAATTTTCGAAGCTGACTTAAGAAGGTAGAACAGTGATCGAGTATGTCACTAAGTTTAAGGAGTTGTCTTGTTATGCCCCTAACTTGGTTAACACACAGGAGAAGAAGAATAAGAAGTTTAATAAGAGATTAAATCATTACCTGTCTAAGTTCATTATTCTCTTTGATGCTGAACCGTTTGACAAAGTTCTTGACTTGGCATTGAAGTATGAGGAAAAGGAGAAGCAGTTTAAAGAAGGGAAGGCTAGGGTCGGAGAGACTTCCAAAGGGAGTCACTTCCAGCAGTGTGATGGGAACAGATACCGACCCTACGATCAAAGGCATAGGGGTCAGTAGTTTCAGAGGCCACAACAACAAGGTCATTAGGGAAATTTCAGACCTTAGGGTAATTTTCGGCCTCAGGACAATTTCCAGCCCCAAGGGCACTATTATTAGAGACAAGGTGGTTTGCGCCCACAAGGTTATCAAGGACAGTGACAGTAAGTGCCACAGTTGGGTTATTGTCCTTCCGTACCTTAGTTGGAGGGGTCTTTACCTATTAGAGCAGTAGTACCTCAACCAATCAATAAGAAGTGTTTTGAGTGTCAGCAGTTGGGACATGTAGTCAAGGATTGTCCTCAGAAACAACAAGCGGGACAAGGTCAGGCAACTCCAGCTAAGGCATTTGCAGTGATGCCAGGAGATGACAAAGTGCAAGGTACCTTTAATCTTTTTCAAGAGCCCATTATAGTACTTTTTGATACTGGTGCCTCTCATTCTTTCATATCTAGACAGTTTGTAGAAAAAGAACATCTTGTAACTACCTCATTGTCTAGACCTATTCGTGTTGAGACCCCTTTAAGAGGGATAGTTACTGTTTATGAGATGTATAAAGATTTTGAGACTGACTTTGCGGGTAGAGTCTTGTATGCGGACCTAATTGTTTTAGGGTTTGAGGGGTTTGTAATTATTTTGGGTATTGATTGATTGCGAAAACACTTTGTGACTCTAGATTGTGTTGGAAAGATGGTAAATATAGATATTCCCAGTATGCCACGGCTTGCCCACACTTCTAGCAATGGAGAAGAGTCGGTAATGACGAGTTTTCTGTGCTTGGTAGAAATCCCTAAGCAGGATATTAGTGAGGTAGATGTGGTACATGAGTTTGATGATGTATTTCAAGAGATACATGAACTTCCATCTCGGCAGGTAGTAGAATTTCGCATTAACTTAGTGCTAGGCACTGCACCGATTTCTAAGGCTGCATACAGAATGGCGCCTAAGGAGCTTGTGGAGATGAAGAAGAAGTTGGAAGAGATGCTTCAGAAAGGGTTCATACGTTCAAGTAACTCCCTGTGGGGAGCACCCACGATCTTTATCTCCAAGAAAGATGGCACTCTCAACATGTGCATAGATTATAGAGAGCTGAATAAGGTGATTATCAAGAACAAGTATCTGCTACCTAGAATTGATGACTTGTTTGATTACTTAAAAGTGGAAGCTATATTATCTCAGTTTGATCTTAGAATGAGTTACCATCAGATGGGTGTGTTAGAGGAAAGTATACTGCTTACTGCTTTTCGGACTCAATATAGGTTGTATGAGTGTCCTGTAATGCCTTTTGGTTTGACAATTGCTCCTGCCTATTTCATGGACTTGATGAACATAATTTTTCAACCATATCTAGATAAGTTTGTGATTATCTTCATAGATGATATCTTGGTGTATTCTAAGAATGAGGAAGAGCATGGAGAACACTTGAAAGTCGTGTTGCAGACTTTGAGGGAGCAACAGTTATATGCTAAGTTCAGTAAGTGTCACTTTTGGCAGAAATAAGTTCGATTTTTGGGACATATTGTGTCCAATCAGGGGATAACGGTAGATCTTGAGAAAGTTGTTGCGATCAAAGAATGGAAGTAGCTCACGAACCCTTCAGAGGTGAAAAGTTTTTTTGGACTAGCTGGTTATTACATGAGATTTATAGAGAAATTTTCCACTATTGCAGCACCCATGACCAAGTTGACCCGCAAGAATGTGAAGTTCTTATGGATAGATGATTGTAAGAGAGCTTTCTAAGAGTTAAAACAGCGTTGACTATAGCATCGATGTTAACTATACCAGTACAAGGGGAAAAGTTAGTAGTGTTTACTGATGCGAGTGGAACTGGATTGGGATGTGTGTTGATGTAGCATCAGAAAGTTGTATCTTATACTTCCCGACAATGACGATATCCTACTCATGGCTTAGAGTTGGTAGCAGTTGTTTTTGCGTTGAAAGTATGGCGACACTACTTGTTTGGGGAGCGCTTTGAGTTATACACAGATCGCATGAGCCTCAAATATCTTTTTTCTCAAAAAGAGTTGAACATGAGGCAATAGACGTGGGTTGAATTCATCAACAGTTATGATTTCGAGATCCTTTACCACTCAGGGAAAGGAAATGTGGTTGTAGATGCACTTAGTCGACAACATGGGATTATAGCTTCTTTGATTATTCAGGAATGGAAGTCCTTGGAGTTAATTTCGATGTATGATGTTCAACCAATAGAGAGTGTCGAGAGGTCATACATTGGTAGTTTGACCGTGCAGCCGACGTTACTGGGTAAAGTTTGTTAGATTTAGTATTTAGATGAGTTCCTCATTGGCAAGCTCAATGACCTTGTAGTGGATTTGATCGATGATTGTCCTACTGATTGTTCTGTGGACTTAGAGGGGGGATTGCGATTCAGGAGCAGATTGTATGTACCTAACATTGTTGAATTGAGGAAAGAGATTATAGATGATGCCCATAGGTCCTGATATACTATTCACCCTGGCGGGACTAAGATGTATCAAGACCTGAAGAGGACGTTTTGGTGGGAAGGTATGAAGAAGGACGTAGGAGAGTATGTTTCTCAATGTTATATGTGTTAACAGGTTAAGGCAGAATGCTAACGACCGTTTGGACTTTTGCAACCTCTCGAGATCCCTATTTGGAAATGAGGGTACATCTCTATGGACTTCATGGATGGATTGCCGCAGTCCAAGCGAGGCAATGAATTTATTAGGGTGATAGTGAACCGACTCACCAAGTCTGCTCATTTTATTCTTATCAGTGTTCATCGAACTACGGATAAACTGGTTAGGTTGTAGATTCGGGAGGTGGTGCGACTTTATGGCGCGTCAGTTTCTATAGTTTCGGATCGTGATTCGTTGTTTGTGGTAGAGTTTTGGAAGAGTTTTCAACATGCTTTGGGTGCTAGGTTAGACCTGAGCACGGCTTATTATCGTCAGCCGGATGGACAAATTGAGCGGGTAAATCAAATCTTCGAAGATATGTTGAGAGCTTGTGTCTTCGATCTTGGTGGTAGTTAGGAAGAACACTTGTCATTGGTGGAGTTTACTTATAATAATAGCTATTACTCCAGTATCGGGATGGCACCTTTTGAGGCTTTGTATGGGAGGCCATGTTGATCACCTGCTTGTTGGATGGAGGTAGGAAATGTGCCGTTATTAGGGCCAGAGTTGGTGAGAGAGGCCACAGAGAAGGTGAATATTATTTGGGAACATATTAAGACTGCACAGAGTTATTAGAAAAGTTACACTGATAAAAAACGTAAAAGGGATGAGTTGAATGTTGGAGATTTTGTGTTTTTGAAGGTCTCGTCGATAAAGGGTATCATGTGGTTCGGAAAAAAAAGTAAAGTTGGCACCTAGATTTGTGAAACCATACGAGATCGCTGAGAGGATTGGTAATGTGGCTTACAAATTAGCCCTACTATCTGCTTTATCTATGATTCACAACGTGTTCCATGTATCTTTATTGTAGAAGTGTGTGCAAGACCCTTCTCAAGTAGTATCACCAGAAATGTTGGAGATTAGTGACGATCTAACGTATGTGGTGCGATCGGTTACTATTCTAGATCAAGATATAAAGTAGTTGCAGCACAAGAAAGTGAACTTGGTAAAAGTGTAATAGAGCGAGGATGAAAACGATATCACTTGGGAATTGGAAGAGAAAGTTCGACGTATGCATCCGGAACTTTTTGTTTAGTACTCTCTCCTATCGAATCTCGGGATGAGATTTTTTTGAGGTGTGTATATTGTAGCGACCCTTATTTTTCGTAAGTCATTATTTATTATTATTACTTTATTTTATTTTTGGCTATATTAATTGTGTGGATACATGCGAATTTAATGTGATAGTTAATTATATATAAGTAATTCGAATATTTATAGATTTATATATTTTATATATAAAAAAATGTTTTATATATTGATAAAATATATATAATATTTATTTATGTTGTATTTATATTATAAAATATAATTGCTATTAGGTTATATAATAAGTGATTAGGTTATAATCTAAAGAAAAGCAGAAGACTGCTGTGTGTATGGGAGAAAGCCGAGAGAGAGAGATAGATAGAGAGAGAGAGAGAGAGAGAGGCGACGTGGAGAAAGGAAGAAAAAAGGTTAGGGTTTTATTTTCGGGGTTTTATTAATTCTTCAAGTAACTCATCGATCTTCAAAAAAAATATTGTGAGTGCAAAGCCCACTTCCCTTAATTTATGTTTAATTCGTTATTTTTATTTATTTGATGTTGGTTTAATATTGTATTTACATGAAGATGATGGATTGATTTTAATTATTTTGATTAGTTGCGTATACAAAGTTTAGGGTTTTTATCTGTATTTATTTTATGATTGTAATCACACTAATGGATATATGAAATTAAAATAAACTTAGAATCCATAGATAAATTCTAAATATTCCACTATGACTCCATGGATTGTTATTTTATTTGAATGTTGGTGAGAAGGAATGTAAAAAAAAAAGAAGTGAGGACTATGAGATGTATTTGAATGTTTTAGGCTTGGCATTGCTATGTTTGTTCTCATGAGTAGATGAGAGATTGTGTATATATATTGTTGCCTCGTTCTCAGAAGTAGACGAGTGCTTTGATTTATGCACGTATGTATATGCTAACCATATGGGGAGTGTGAGTCAAACTCGTGACGATATCCCCGTGCAAGTTTGGCTTCGTAGTGGTGTTAGGTATACGAGAGGCACATGGGATATATGTGTAGGCTGGAAGTGAAGGGCCGAAGTGGTGAAGTTAAGGTATAAAGAATTAAATATGAACTTATTGGTATAGTTTGAATTGTATTGATTTGTACATCTTGACAAATAGTAAACGATTTCGTTAAATTATGAAATTTGGATAGAGGCATGTCTACGTAATTCTAGTCAACTTTTGTATTTTAACTTTGCACTAAAAAGATCGAATAGAAATTGTAATTAGATGATTTTGGTTATAATAGTTTTTATTTATTTTAGCAATACAGATTTTAGATGCCGGTTTAACCCACGAAACGAGTTCATTTTTATTGATTTCACGTAAACTGAAGTAAAAAAATTATTTTGAACACTTTTTGTGTTTTAAACTTTTCCCAAAAAAACATCGTAGGACAGTTTCTTTTCGTTTTCAATTTCAGATTTTTTGATCGAATTTTGTCTAGGTTCTTCTATTAAGTTTTTCTTTCAACTTGTTCAGTTTTTACTAAATTCGTTTGTGGTGCTTTCTAGGAAATTTGATTATGTACAACTTTTGTTCTTTGAGTTTTGGTCAATTTGAATGATTTAAGCATGAAACAATGTGTTTTTATATTTCTTCAACAATTTACTTATGATTAAATTATATTTACTTTATTTTTTACAGAATGGTGGGTCTTACTAACTTTTTATGCAAAGCTGATCATTCATCTCGGTGCAGGTGGAAATACTTGTCTTGTCCTGTAGCAAGAATTAAATGTACTTTTATTTGTGTTTGGTAGACACGTGGGAGTCAAATATTTGTACTCATACTAGTATACTTGTATACTGACCCGTTTTATCTCTTGACATCTCGGGTGCATTCTGTTTGAGTGCAGCCGAGCTTTTTTTGTAGGATTAGTTGGGACTACGGTGGTGACGAGAAATAACTATAATTATTAGACATGTTGCTTGGACTTCTTTTTTTTTTCTTGAGCTTAGGGTTGATATTAATTTATGTATTTATTATTTTTTTTATGACCTTAGTATTTTAATAATTTGGCATGGTTTGTGCCTTTACAGTATTTAAGTTGTTTTTATTATTTATTGTTATTTTAATGTTAGAGGTATTGGATAGTTATGAAATTATGGTAAATAGTTTGGTTGGCGTTTTGTTATTTTTTTAATCCCTTATAATCTTTTGAGCATGAAAATTTACTTAAACTTTATGGAGATGAAAACGTTTAGATTTTGTTTCACCCCTAAGATTTAGATGATGGAATATTGATTGGGATTTAATCATAATTTAATATTTAATTATCTAAATTTTGAGGCATGACAAAAAACCTATAAATTTTGACAAAAAAGACACTAAAACAATAGAAAGTCTAGACAATATGTATCTATCTAATAATAATGTTACATTTATAATATTTTAATATCACATTTAATTCATCATATAATGTGACGCAGTCACAATTATTGGTTATTGGTATTTTGAGTCTTACATGATCCCAGGAATATTCAATAATTGTAAATATGCCGCATCAAATAAAAAAAAAAAAATTATTCATAGGTCCTATTTGAAATATGTGTACACTATTTAATTTAACAACTTTTTGAGTAGACCTAAAAGTCCTACTTTTCCTCTCTCTCTCTCTATCTTTTTCTGCTTTTTGCCTTATTCTTTACGTTTTCCTCTCTCTCTTTTTTTTCTGCGTTTTCCTCTCATTTTCTTTGTCATGGATGACGGCCGGTGATCGCACATTTCTTATTCTCTTTTTCTTTCTAATATATAATCAATGGTGATCGACGACCACCATTGATTGGGGTTCACCGGCAACTACCAACCATCGACATCAATTCGTGACTTCATCCTCACCGACGACGAAGAAGATGAGTAAATCTACTCAAATCTGATGAGTAGATCTACATGAGATCTGACTAGATCTATACCAAAAATAGTTGCCGGTGTACAATATTCTTTCTATATCTATTCTTTTCTTCGATTTCTCAATTTTTCTACCTTTTTCTATTACACAAGTCTATTTTCTATTTTAATGGAGAAAATTTTCAAATTCTGAATAAGTTGTTTTTGAGTATTAGTTACAGGCGGTAAAAACTGTAAAATTTTACAGTTTTAATTTTTTTTGGTGTTGGAATGAATTATGGTTTAAAACTGTTAAATTTTACAGTTTCATAATATTATTTAGAACTGTAAAATTTTACAGTTTCATAAAATGTTTGTCAGATTGATTAATAAGGATAAATACTTAATAGATTTTTGCTCTGAAACTGTAACATTTTACAGTTTCAAAACTGTTTTTCAGTTTGATCAATATTAAAGATTATTTGCTTAAACCATACAAAAATTGAAAAGTAACATATGTTTTTCCCATTATTGCTGTTTTTTGTCGTTGCATTTTTTTTTCTTTTAGTTTATCAATATTTAGCACATTTTGTTATTTTTTTCGTTCTAATTTCTTCATTTATTCTTTTTTTTTTTGGACAATATTCTGGATATTCAGGTGAGTCTCCAATAATACTCTTAACGTCCAGTGAACATCCTGGACATTCCGGTGACTTCCATTGGCATTTATAAAAGTCTGGTGAACTTCCGGCAACTTCCCGATGATACTCCGGCGACTTGCTGGTGATGTTGAACATTCCGGCGAGTCTCCGGTGACCGTCTGACGAAAGTCCGACGGTAGTGGGATGTAACAACATCTGTAAATTTAAAAAAAAAAAAAAAGATTTTTTGGTAACAAATAAAAATATATAGGACTAATTGATACAAGTATTTTGTTTTGGGATTAAATAAGTTTTAAATTTTGTATATAGGACTTATTGGTAAGTTCCCAGTAAAAAATTAAATAGAGTATTAAAAGATAGCAAGTGCATCATTTATTGTCCATCTAATAACGAATTCTAAGTGTCTCTATGAAGTTTTTCCCTTTTGTTACATCATTTTTCTCGAGAAACTTCAGAAAATCTCTAAAACTGCTTTCCTTCTATCCAATTGGATGTTGTTCATTCACAAGCTCTTTAGCAGTCCCCATCTTCTCATTCATGCCCAAACCGTGGAGACTAGCAACGGAGAATCTAGTCTTCTTCTCATTAAGGGTAGCCCTATGAACCACACTTTTGTACATGCCATTGCTTAGGACCTCAAGATGGTCTCCCACATGAACTTGTAGGGCACCCTTAAGTTCCGGAACTACCCTCCTCTGTCCTCAATGTCCAAGATTTCGAACCCACAGCTGCTTTGAGGAAGGATTGTGATGAAACTGTAGTCCGAGTGAGGTGGCAAACCGAGTGATAGAGATGGTTGAGGGCATGGAGGGTAACAGTTGGCAACCATGACTTGCATTGCTTCTTTCATTTTGTGTTTCAGGTAAGCAGGAGCTATTCCAAGGCTCTCTGTAATGGCCCCCATGATTTCCAAGGCTAACTTTCTCTCTGCCATATACTCCCCCATCTTTTCACTGTCATTTAACATTCCAACATATTCCATATGCCAAACGAAAAAGTTATATGTATAGAAAAAGTGCAAAGAAAAATAAAGTTTCTATATGGATAGAAAATTTGTGCATCGCATTATGTCTTACAAAAGAGTGAGCCCACATGACGATGACTCACTTGTAAGACATTTTATAATTTTTGTGCATTCATTTTTTTTTTTTTTAAAAAAAAAAAAGTGTGGTCGGCCCAAATTTTATATAGGTGTTGTTTCTATCACAATCAGAATGAATTGAATTACAAGTTAATTTTCATTTTTATGTTTATTTTAATAGCACCAAATCAGTAGCTCTTAAACTGCTTTGCTTGACTTAGTCTTTCTTAGCAGATTGTATTTCAAATGTACTTAGTTGTCTTCCATAAATATAGTTTCAGTTTGTAACCACTTCCTAGGTTGTAGGATTTCTTGTTATTTCCTTGTGTATTTATATGACTGATAAATCAATAATTAAGGGGTGAGGTTTTCAATAATCTGTCATATTTTTCTTGTACATGTAGCATTGTTGCTAAACAAATGAACACCAGGGTTTATTTAGGAATAGATGCGATTGATTATCTATACTATTATATAAAGTTAACAACTCAACTTAGCCTAAATAGCAACTACTCATTTCACAATTTGAAACTTGTTTAGAAACAAACAACACATTTGTGCATGTACAGTAGTTTTAACCTTCCTTAACTAGAAGGGTTAAAAAGAAAAAAAAAAAAAAAAACAAAGCAAAACAGAAGCCACACCATGCGCGTTCAAAATTACTCTAGTTTTGAGATTGTTAATTCTACATTCAGTTACTAAAAAATTTTATGTCCCATAATGACAAATACAACCTTTCTTGATCTATATCTTGGTAACTATATGAATATGACACATAGTGCCTGTTTGGCAGAAATTATTTACAGCTTATTTCAGCTTTCAGCTTAATTTAAGCTATTTTGATGTATTTGATTTAGCTTATAGCATATAGCTTATAGCTTATAGCTTTGTGGAAGTCAGAAATCAGTTTATTCTTTGAGTGTGACAGGAGATGCTTTAAGAATAAGCTGGAAATCAGCTTAAGCTGAAAGTTATAAGCTATAAGCTGTTTAGGCATAAGCTATAAGCACTTTTCCACAGCTCTACCAAACAGGGCTATAGTGTCTGTGACAGAGTAAAGTATGTATATATATATGTATACATATGCATGTGTATATACTAGATGAATACTTTGGAATTAAGTCACTAACATTGACTAGAATTAAGCTTTGTAGGTGCACTGTTTGCTGTCTTTTTCCAACAATTTTATGAATATTTGATGCAATGCTAAGCAGATAAGAAGGAATGGCAATGGAATTTAGTCATTAATATTCATTTGGAAAGACAAAAATATAACTTCATCTAGATATACCCGCCTACAATGGGAGAGATGACACTTAGGGTTGATTTTATTTTATTTTATTTTTTTTTGGGATTTTTAGTTTGGTTTATTTTGGGTTTTCAAATGGAGGATCTTAAAAGTTTAAAACAAAAAGATTGAAAAAAGTTCAGAAAAGACAATAATAGTCAATTTAAAATTTGGTTTATTTTCATCTTTAACAACTTTTTTCAAAATTGACTATTTTTTTATTTTATTTTAAACTTTATAAAATAGTCTAGTTGAGAAGGATTTAGGTAAAAAAAAAAAAAAAAGTTGAAATTTTAAAAATAAAAATAAATTAAAAAAACTAACTTTAAAGTTTGTAGCATAACTAATGTAAATTACTCGACGAGTGCTAAACTTAGAAAAGATGCGGTGGGATATTCTTAACTAATAATAATATGATAAAAAACAAAGTCTAAAATTATGTGGTCATATATATATATACCTGTAATATGGTGGCCATGATTTAACAAAATCTTCCAATGGATGGGCATAATGTTTAAGAAAAACCCTCCAAAACTGAATCTTGTATGCTCCATCCTTCAAGCTTGTCCCATACCGTACTGGCCTAGTCACCTCATTAGATATAAATTTCACCTTCTCCTTCGCTGGCAAGCCAGAAAAACCCGAGGCCAAAGAAGAGCTCCATCAAGAACAGGTTGGTCTATCCCATGATTAATGATCTGTTAAAGGAAACAAACAATATTTATTATCATTGATTTTCATGCAATAGTTAGAATGGGTAAATAAACATTTTTTTAATTATTTTTTGAAGCAGAAATGTTACATACTAAGAAAAATACTCATAATTTGAAATTTATAGTGTACATTTAAAGATGAGCCGGCCGATCAAAATCGACCGAAATTTTAATTTTCGGTCAGTTTTTCATAGCATACGGTTTGTTTCAGTTTTGAAACTTTTTATACCGATGCAAACCGAACTGAGTGAATATTATATTTAAATATTTTTATATTATAATTTCTTGAATATTATATGAGAAGTAACTAATATAATACACATTTGTGATAAAAAATAGGAAGAAAAACATTTATAGAGCAATTTTCTTCATTTATTTTCAATGTAAAATTCTATAATCTACTATAAAACTTTTTAAAATTTCATGTAAATTTCTCTTTTATATCAAACCGACAAAACTGATGAAACGGAATCGTAACATACGGTCTGCATCTCAATCATAAAAATCAAAAGGATCGGTTCGGTGCTAAATATTCTCTTAATATTAACTGAACCAAACCGTTTACACCCTATGTAAATTTAGCCTGGAATTGCAAATCAGTGGCAAAAATATGAACGTCTGTATTTTGAGTAAATAAGGTTATAATTTTCACTTCGGATTCCCCCCTCCCCCAAAAAAAAGGTTGTAATTTCATGCTTTTGGTCATCTAAATTTAATGAGATCAGACCAATAATAAATGTAAATTTCAAATTATGAGTATTTTTTTAATACTTTTATAAGTAGGTAGTATTGTAAAGAAAAGTAAAGAAAAGATGGATTAAAATGGTATCATATCACCCAATAAGGACAAAGCATGTTGTTAAGGCATGTAGTCAATTTTGCTTTGAACACAATACTCAGAAAAAAAAATAAAAAAATGAATTGTTTTTGTTTTCTGCTCTCAAAAATGAAAAAAATTGAAATGGATACAAAAGCAGACAAATTGTACCCCAAAAACACAGATTATGTCGCTTACGCAAGTCATCAATTTTGCATTGAACACGATGCTCCTCAACCAAAACAAAGAAACAAACTACTCATTTTCGATTTCTATTCTCAAAAATCAAAAGAAAACATAAATTACCAAAAAAAAAAAAAAAACTAACCGAACAAACTATATCCCCAAAAAAATAAATAAATCATTTTGCTAACGAACATAGCCAAATTTGCATTGAAAACAGTGGTCCCCAACCAAAACAAAGAAAAAATTAAACCTTTTTCACTTTTATTCCTGAAAAAAAAAAAAATGACACAAGAAATTTATTTGACAAACTATTTTCAAGTTGTGTTTTCAAGATAGTTCTCATAAGCAACATAGCAAACATGGCATAACTTATATAAACCGTATCTAAATGGAAAAGGGCAAAAAGGGGGAGAAGAATCAATAAAGTTCTTAAAAGCATTAAAGCAAACAGAACTTAAGTTATCCAAATTGTGTTTAAATCAAAAAGGAAAAAAAGAAAGAATAAGAAGCGGGTTTGCTTGATTACTTGTCACACTTGCTTGAAAAGAACCATTGCGGCGACAAGCATTTCTAATTTCCTTGACAATGGCACACCGTTGCGAGTGTTAATGTAAATTGTAAATTGTGTAAATTACCCCACCACCAACACCACCTACCATCTCCACTACCACCCACCACCTCCACTACCACCACTCACCTACCTCACCTACTCCCAAATCCTCTCCTATATAATAGCTTGTAATATACAAAATATATACAACAATCTTGTAACACATCAATCAATAATATACATCAATTTATTTTACATGGTATCAGAGCAAGGTTAAGCACTTAGTATTTTTCGCTTCACCGGCGGGCGGCAACCTCGCCTTGGCCGCCCGCCGGACCTCAACCTACTCCGCTAGAATTTTCTACACATACCTTAAAATTTCTTCGAGTCCACCACCTGCACACCCTTCGCGTCGCTGTCCTTGACTCACCCAGTCAACCCAGACACATACACAACACCAACTTGATCTTCTCATCCAAAACCTTCCCGTTCCCTTCCAAACAAGTCGGCCTCCCCGACGGCCTCGACAACTTGTTCAACGTCTACGACTTCGACACCGCCACCAAAATCCACACCGGCATGCACCACCCTTGGACCGCCGACCTCGCTATCAAACTCCGAATCCCCAGGATCGTATTCCCCGCCACCTGTATCTTCGCTATGTCCCTCAAGGACCCCATGAGAAAACCTGACTCTCCTCACCTCTCTGTTCAGTCTGATGACGAACCCTTTTTGATTCCAGTTCTCTCTCTCTCCTCTGATCCAAAGCTCCCAAAGCATCAAACCACCAGCTCCAGCTGTGCGCTCCACCAACACTCTCTCTCTCTCTCTACACATACACATGATTCAGTGGTTACTTCGATTATGGCGACTTAGATCTGCCTTCCTCTCAGTGTTTCTGATGTAGACCCTTGAGCTCGATTCTCTCTCACATTTAGTAGGGCACACACACCCAATTCACTTTTCTTTGTTTACTCACACCCATCCACCGCCCACTTTATTTTTTAATCACACTTTATTTTTTATTCTAAACCCTCCTTGATCCTCTCAGTGTCTCAGACATCATGTTGTTCCCCACTCTTTTTTATTATTATTATTATTATTATATATATATATATATATATATCTTTTTATTATATTATACAAAAAAAAAAAAATCATCATCTCTCCTCCGTTTGATTTCCAACTCCATTATTTTTCTTTCTTTTCTCCATCCACTTTGCTTATTTCCCCCATCTTTCATTTTTGATTTCCAATATATTTTTATTATTTTTTCTTTATTTTTCTTTCACATTATTTTTAATCTTTTTCCAATTCCATTCATACCATCTAGCTTTGCACAACAAACTCATTTTATTCATGTCGGGGTGCACCCCGATCACCATTTTACACCCCACAAAACAACAAAAAAAAAAAAAAAAAAACAAAACAAAACAAAAAAAAAAACAAAAAAACAAAAAACAAAAAACAAACACCACAACGGCTTTGTTTTCTTTTCTGCAGACGGCCACACCCCGACATCCATTCTCTACTCTGTCGCCGGTCTCTTCTTCTTGCCTCCGTCCTGAGCGGCCCTTGATGGTGCTGCCTCCGTGTTTCCCACTCCACTGGGCACGATCACTACTCCCTGCTCCTCCACTGCAGCATATGGCGGACCTCCAAATCGGAACATCACGGTGGCCTTCCGCTTCAGCTCCTTGTTTTCTGCCCTTAGCACGCTTATCTCTGCTCGCGCGTCCTTATACATGCGTTGGAGCAGAGCCAGTTGGGCGTTTAATTGATGCACCTCATTTGTCCTACTCTGCAGCCGGTGCGACAAATTTGTGACCGCCGTCATGGACTCCACACATGCCTTCAAAGTATACTGATTAGCCTCCACATCCGTTTGCACTGCCATTTTTTGCTCCACCGACCGCATCGGAAAGTTCAACGGAGCAAACCCAGTGGTGTTTGGTTGAGGTTCACTGGCCACCGCACCAGTTATTTCTCTTGTTGACTCGTTGAGGTCGGGAAAGAGAGTCAGCAGACCACGGGAAGACGAGGCCATTTTCTGGGCAACAAAGTGTTACAGAATATCTCTTGCAACAGAGTATTACAGACTATCTCTCGCCACAGAGTGTTACAGACTCTCTCTCTCAGCACAACGACGTGTTTTTCAGAAGTTTTTCTTCGCACGTTGTTTGTCTTCTGCCTCGGCCTCAAGCTCCGTCTTGGTTAAATAGCCGAGGCAGCTACGCGCATCGCGCGCCTCTTGACGCCAGACAAACGGGCACGCCAGCCAAGGCACTCACGTGCCTCGCCATCATATCTGGCACGCCTTTTGATGGCACGCCTTTTGACAGATTGGGCACACCTTTTTGAAGGCACGACTTTTGAGGGCTCGATATCTACATCCATGTATATTTTTTGGGCAGCCTATATACACACTCATACAGTGTCTTCTACACCGGTCAGCTTTATCAATCCCTTTGTTTCAACCTCAAATAGGTTTCTATCTTCACACCTATTTGAGTTTGAGGGGGGGTTATACACAGTATCATGTATAAGTCGCTCATGGCGCACTCCCTAAGTCGCCCCCTTGGTGCACCACCACAACCTCTGCTACAACGGTCCGACATGACCCCATAAACTGTCTGCTACAACGGTCCGACATGACCCCACAAACTGTCTTCTACAACGGTCCGACATGACCCCGTAAACTGTCCTGCTACATCGGTCCGATATGACCCCGTAAACTGTCTTCTACAACGGTCCGACATGACCCCGTAAACTGTCCTGCTACATCGGTCCGACATGACCCCGACATGACCCCGTAAACTGTCTGCTACAACGGTCTGACACGACCATACAGTGTCTCCTATCCCATTTATTTTATTTGTCAGCTTATTTTTTCTGTTTTGTTACTCTCTCCAAACTCAAGTTGGCTAGTACCTATCCTCCTTGAGTTTGAGGGGGGCTGTTAATGTAAATTGTAAATTGTGTAAATTACCCCACCACCAACTCCACCTACCATCTCCACTACCACCCACCACCTCCACTACCACCACTCACCTATCTCACCTACTCCCAAATCCTCTCCTATATAATAGCTTGTAATATACAAAATATATACAACAATCTTGTAACACATCAATCAATAATATACATCAATTTATTTTACAGCGAGGATGGCCCTTTTAACCCAGCCAAGTCAATAAGGGGTACCTCTGCGGTCTGAGGATTCAAGCTAGGCCTTTGTGTAGTTGGAATCACATAGCATTCAGGGACATACGAGTGTCCCTTCTCTTGTGCTGTCGCTCCCATAGGAAAAGAGCTTGAACTCTCTTCACCCTCCATGTGAAACAAGTCCTCACTTTGTTCCTAAACTTGAGTACACAAGGACAACAATTTCAAAATCAGTTGGCTAGATTGAGATGGCAATGGATTGACACAAATGGAGCAATGAGTATTTATAGGAATTTCAAGTTAGACGGTTAGTTTTTTCTTTTCTCTTTTTTCAACTCTAGGTCAAAGATAGGATATTAATAAGTTAAAAAGTTAAATTATTACTATTAATAGGCATTCAATGTTTTTTTTATAATGTAAAAACCTAAACATCACCTTAAAAGTCAATGAATATAAACCTCAACTCAAATTTTGCTCATTACTACCTAAATGGGCCCGGGGCTCCAGAAGCCAAGTAACCTAGTATGGTTATCGGATCGTTAATCTAAAGTTGGTATTTGATAATTCAATTTAGCACTTAAAAATTTAATGTATTCATTAAAAATAAATTAAATTCTTTTCACAATTTGTATCCCTTAAAATTTTAATTATTTTTACTAAAGTTGCAAGTTAAAATTTCTTAAATTTGAATACTAAATATTTAATATTTAACATGTTATGATTATATTATCATTGAAGTGTACTAGCATCACTCTATCAATACTACTATCATTGCTGTCATTCCACTACTATTACCATTTCTATCAACCATTGTTGTCATAATTACCCAACCATATATTACTACCAACATAACCGTGACTACTATTGTCGCATTACCATCGCTACCACTGCTAGCACTACAAAGTCACATCGTTGTTACCACCACCATCACCACAATTGTCATGTGACTACTACTACCACTATCGTCACTATTAGGGGTGTAATTTTGGCCCGGCCCATGTCGGGCATTGCAGGTTCTCGCCAAAAAATCGGGTCGGGCCGGCCCACGGGCCAGAAAACTAGGACTAGGCCCTAGCCCAGGCCCAGGGGGTGTTCGGGCTTTAAGCGGGCCAGTGGGCCGCGCCCATGGGCTCGGGCTTTGGATGGGCTTGGGCGGGCCTAAACAAATTTTTTTTTTTATTTTTTATTTTTTCTATCAAAATTTTATTATTTTTCATTAAAAATAACACTGGGCATCGGGTGGGCCGGCGCAGGCCGAGCCTCGGGCCGGGCTTTTGGGCGGGCCCATGGGTCGGGCCGGGCTTCAAAACGATGGCCTAAGCCCTGGCCCAAGGCCTCGGGCTAGGTTTGGGCTCGAGCCTAAACGGGCCGGACCCACATCGGGCCGCGGGCGGGCTTCGGGCTGCCTGCGGGCCACGGGCCAAAATTACACCCCTAGTCACTATCGCCACTACAATCTTACCACCACACAACCACAATTGCTACCAACACCACTACAAACCACAACACCACACAAACATCACACTACACCCGCCTCCACATTCTGTTTCCACCTTTTTTTACTTTTTTAAGAATATTTTAATTTAAAAAAAAAATGACTAAGGCCTTGTTTGGCAAGTGGCTTTTTAAGTTAAAAAGTCAAAAAGTTACTAAAAAAGTCAAAAAACTAATAACCTATACCAAAAAGTCAAAAATTTCATTTTCTCTCTACTTTTTGCACATTTTTTCGTAAAAAGTTAAAAAGTCATCCCGAACATATTAGTTTTTTTTACATAATATTTTAGCCAAAAAATTAAAAAGTTATTAAAAAAGTCTGTTCCCAAACGAGGCCTAAGAAAAACTAATTTAATTAAAATTAGTTTTTAACCCTTTTTATTTTATCTCTTACCTAACATTTTTATATTTTAGTTTACTTTTTAAAAATCTCAGATCCATTTATCTAGAAGTCTCTAGAAACATGAAATGGGAAACTCTAAGCTTGAAACAAAGAGTAAGTATTTAGTAGTCTTATTTTATAGTATTATGATTGGTAAAAAATGTGAATATGTGAAGTATTGTATTGAGTGATTGGAGAACATGAATAACATATTAAATGATGATTAGTTAAGGAATGTAAACCCATAATATTTTAAAAATATTTAATAATTTCGCGAAAACGAAATAGATTACGAAAGAGGCGGTTAGAAATAGTTTCGCCGGAAGTGGTGTGGATTGAGCAGTGCATTTGCTCTCTTTAAGTCCCAATAATAATGATAAAATAAAAAATAAAAAAAAAAGGAAACAAAACCCTTTTCGAGGTCTAAATATTATTTTCTTATTAAATTTAGTATTATTAAAAAAATTCATATATGCACAAAATATCTCACATGCAAATTATATGGCATTGCCTGAATTAGACGCTAGCAAGTTAGTTCTATCTGAACCTTGTGACGTCTTTGTTGCATTAAACCCGTCAATTTCTTTCCATTTTGGCCAAGATATTTTCTCAGTGTGAATGGTGGCTCAGAGATTGGTGTGTTTGATTTGTGTTTGAAAGTAATTTTTGAGATAAAAAATACAAAAATTTGTTCGATTTGTCTTTTTTGAAAAATAGTTTTGAAAAATTGTTTTGGGGAGAAAATTTTAAAAAAAGTGATTGATTTGATATGTATGAGAGAGAGAGTGATTTTGGAAAATAGGTAACCAAACAAAATTTTGAGATTTTTTTTAAAAAAATTTGTTTGGTTTGATTACTCTTGAAAATTTATTTGTAGAGAATTTTTTTCAAAATTTTTTCTGAAAAATAAACTAAACAAGGTCTTTGCCATCTAATTTTATATATTTATATGCAAAAAAAAAAAAAAATTATATATTTATAAATAAATCATGTCAAAATAATCAATTAAAACAAGACAGGGTCGAGCAGCCATTAAGCTATGGGCCGGATACTTTTATGGACCTGAATCATGCGGCTTCGAAGATGAGGCAAGGGTAACCGATTGGATAGTGCATGGTCAATCTTCCAAAAAAAAAAACAAAAAAGTTTTTTGAATCATTCTCAAAATCAAACTTGTTATTTATTTTTTTTAAAACAAATATGATTTGATTATATAGTTATAATTGTCTGATTAATCTAATTTTTTACATTAATGATATACTTAAAGAATTTTAAAAAATAAATAATTTAAATTATCAAAATCGAATCCACAATTAAGCCCACGGAGCAGAACAATACCATCCAATTGAGATATATCCATATGATCTTGCTAGCTTAAATGACCTCGCCTAGGTCGAATATTAAATTAATTTTTTCTCCTACGTCAATAATAATTAAAAAAACCTATTGATGTTCTTTGAAGTTACTTGTTAAATTTTGTGAATTCATTTTATAGAAATTCAATAATATGTTAACTTTCATAAATAAATCAACCTCAATTCCTAAGGTTCCGTTTGATTAGAAAGAAAATTTAATAGAAAATGAAAGTGAAAGAAAATGAAGTGAAAGAAAAGAAAAAGATAGAAAATTTTGATTAAGATGAAAATTTTGTAAGAAAAAGATAGAAAAATTTAAAAGTTTAGTTATGGATAACTCACGCATTTAATTTTTCTTGTGTTTTCTTGTATTTTTGCAAGAAATAAAAAATTAGTTATAATGTTAATATGGGTTGTACAAGAAAATTAATTTTCTATACTTTCCACCACTTTCAAGCTAAACAAACTTATGAGAGTTGATTTTTTTTTTTTTAAAAAAAAAAAAACTTTCTACCTATTTCATTCTAAACAAATTGAGCCTAAACAATTTATATCATTTTTGCTTCCATTGGATAATGACAATAAGAATAGAGCAATGATATGTATCATGGGTTATTTTCACCATTTTATATTAATAAATTTAAATGTGTGATAAAATATTATTCTTCTTCACTATTTCTTTAATGACATTGCCAAATGTACGGGGGGCAAATATTCTTTGCTTCTGTACACCTCTCGTCCAAGCCTCGCGTTACTCTGAGTGATGTCGTTTAGCTTGAAAACACAACGATAGTGAGCTACCTGGTGTGTGTATTGTCGGAAAACCCCTCTAACGATTAAGTTAGCACCCTTAGAGAGAGAAGAGAAAAGAGAGAAGAAGGACAAAAGCAAAGGTAGCTATGTGTAAAGAAAGTTTCAGACTTATTATGTGGAGGCGCCACAGGGCTTATAGGGTTTGTGCGCGCACCACTTTGCTCTTCCTTCTTGGACGCATAGATGTACTATCGTTTTTTGCCTTACACGTGTTCACGCCAAAACTGCCAAACACTATTCACTAAACCTCCAAACGGTATTGATGCATATGGACAACGGGTTTTCATCCTCGTACTCAGATTAGGCCACATAGCTCGCACAACCGAACTAACTTCCATTATGTTCGCCTCAGGCATTTACCGAATCGGATTGGCTCTAGTTAACCTACTACGTAACTTTCCAAGCTCGGTCAACTTGCATCTCGGTCAAGTTGTGGATATCTCAATCGGAACCTCTAGCTTGGTGGAAAATCTTATTACCTTCTTGACCTCTCCTCGGTCTAACACATAGGACCAACCAATACGTTTAGCCCAGACACAGCGGAGTTGTCAATCTCGGCCACTTTATTAGCCCGGTCAAATCCTACTTACCTTCTAGGGCCAATCTTACTCAGTTCCAGAGCTCGGCCAAAGTCATTGGACACCACCTCTAAGCCTGGATGAAGGAAAGGCGGTCATTTGATCAAGCTTGCCCCATTGGCCCAAACGGACTAAACATCTCGGTCCAACACCTGGGCGCTCTTATAGCTCAGTTGAAAGGCTAAGGCCTACAACCCAAATCGAACTCTACTCGGCCCAAATCTAGATTTTGCTTGACCTATTTGTTCGACACAAATTTCCTTCTCAATTGCTCCTTAATCCAATCTGCTTCAGCATGATTTGGATTACCATAACTAGCCGAGCTAGGTTGCCTGTCTGATTCATTGAACTGTGTGGTGCGAATCTTACACCTCAAAGAGAATGACTCCCAACCACGCTGACACAACGTCGTCTTAGGGACACGTGTAGCCTTCCTAGTGGTTCTGTGCATCCCTTCATGATGATGGACGCGATTTTCCAAAAATTTCAAATCTTAGCGCCCTTCATGTACTATATATATTTATATACACAACCATACAACCATTACGCTCATCTTTCTACTGTTCATCTTCTTAACCCCCAACTGTTCATCTCCATCCTCTATATTTTGTGTTTAGATCAGAGCATTCGTTTTGTGGACTCTGCATCATTGTCGCCTTTGGAGCATCATTTGGAGCTCTAACCCATAAGCTATTCATATCCATTAGTATTCTTTATTGTTCTTCATGAAATTCTTTGTGTTCTTGAGCCCCCACTGTGTTATCCGGATGTAAAACACGATAATAGAACTCAAAACCATTAAAAACTTGAATAAATAAGGGTTTTAAACCATCTTAAGTGTTAAATGGCCCTTGATCCTTTATCCTTCGGCGTACTGCTCATCTCAAGAGATGAACTTCATCTCAAAAGATGAACATGAATAGGTTTGAGTTTGACCTGGCAAAAATTCAGTTTTTGATCCAAAATTGTGATGTAGTTGGGCAAATTTCATGCTTGTGACATTGGCAAAGAGGACCGGGCTATGATAGCCGAATAGCTTAGGCGGCTGCGCAATCGAGCTAAAATCTGGTTCATTTGCGTAGCTGAGATACGACCAAGCCTATCTGAGCTTATAGCTCATGTTATTTGCGCAACCGAGTTAAGACCCAACCATCTGTACATTCGAGCTACAATCCAGCTTATCTGTAACAACCCTCATACTGTTTACTGATTAATGACTGATTGATTACCGATAATCACCGATTACTGCTAAACGGAACTGATGATGACTGATAACTGACTGATAATTGAACTGATTAAAGTACTGAACTGACTAACTGAAATTGGAAACTGAATTGACTAAGTATATGTTAGTTAATTGCATTCTATCTGTTTGATTGTCTGATTATCTGTTCATGTTTATATGTTTAAACTGCTAATTGAAGGCCTTATCGGCGGCCGAATTAGAAACCGATTGATGTTCCGTGACCCTCATAATTTATGTGATTTTATAGTACAATTATCTGAAAATTGATTAAGTATGATTAAATTAGATTAAAATAAGCTAATTAAAGAGTTTGGTTTATTTACCATATTGCCACCCTTAGTGGCACATTACCTAGTGATGCTAGAGTCTTGCATACTTGACTCAAAACATTTCCATCAGCCATTTCTCTTAAGCCTAGCCGACCATGGGAGGGAGAGAGTGAGAGAACTTGTCTTCCATCTTGGGTTTGCTTGCTAATTGAAGAATTGTTGAAGTGTTGATTGCTACTTTGAACTCCTAGACCTTGAACACAAGACTAAGGTAGGACATTCATCTTCTTGTTGTTGTCTTAGAATCCATTCTTGCACAATTCATGCTTTAATTGTAGAGTTAAGCCATGTTTTGGTGCATACATGTTGGATTGAAGCTCATCTCTTGCATGCATGTTAGTATTGTTGCATTTTGAGGTTGATTACATGGACATTAGTACATGCATGCTCATATTGTTGTTATAGACCATGTTTTCATCTGGTTTTGAAAAGAAATGAGCTCATTTGAGCAAGCTTTGGAGCTTCAATTTGGTTTAAAACTCATTCATGCATGTTTGAATGTTGTTCTTGAAAATGGGTTTGAATATGGTTTTAATTGACTCACCTTTGGGGCTTGAATTCATAAATTGAGCTTTGAAACTTGTTATACATTGAATTTAGTGATGTTTTCCAGAATTTGGGCCCAAGAGGTCGAGTTTGGAGTGGTAGAATGCTTGGTTTGAGCTTGGGAGGCAGATCTGGAAATTCCAGATTTGGCTTCCTCGCTCGAGCGAAGGATTCCCTGCTCGAGCGAGCACCTTTGTCCAGGGCTCCGCTCGAGCTACCATCGAGCGACCATCGCGCGTAAAATCTCAGCATCCAGTACTTTTACTGTTTTGCAGACCGCTCGAGCGAAGGATTCCTCGCTCGAGCGAAGCCTTTGATTTTGGACTTACGCTCGAGCAGAGAAAGTCTCGCTCGAGCGAAGCCCCTATTTTCAGCAAAGTTTGCGAAATGTTTTCTAAGTGTATTTTTGCATCCTCATCCCATCCTAGGCATTCTTAGGCCTAGTTTAAGACATTTAGATGAGGATATCGTTGTAGAACACACCAAGGCAAATTAGGGATTAAATTATGATATTTCCCAACTGTGTAGCTTAGTGTGTGTTCAATCTGTGAACTGTGTAGGGTTGGCAACTGGGGAGACACGCTCTAGCATACTGTAGCCCAGAACTCTGTGAGTAACAATTGTGTAAAGATATGTTCAACTGATATCTTTTGAATACTGAACTGAACTGTTTACTGAACTGGTATTATTTACTGAATGAATGTATGTCATTTATTTCTGAACTGTACTGTGACATCCTTAGCACCTACTGTTTACTGTTACTGTTACTGTTACAGAGATCTCTGTCGGTTCCCTCGTGGAACCACTACTGTTTACTGACTGATGGCCATCATTACTGTTCGGTCTTTCAAGACCTACTGTTACTGTTATGCTAATGGATGTACCACATATGACTGTTTACTGTACTGAACGACTGAAATACTGATTGAATTGAACTGTTTTCATTACTGTAAGGACATTCATTCTAAACCCCTTTACGCTTTATGTTATTCACTGGGCTTTAGCTCACTGCTCATATATATATGTAGGTGTTCAGGCACCAGACCGCAGCTAGAGGCGTCAGGGTTACTCCAGTTTTGTCAAGCCAGCCTTTGTGCCTCACTGTGAGGTTCCGAGTTGCCATGCTATGGCTTGGGGGTGTTTTGTTTATTTTTTCCCATTCTGTACTGTTTTACTGTTCTGTATAGACCGAGTGTTACTGTACTGTTATCTAGGGTCGAGTCCCTAGTCTGAATGATTGTAAATATTGTGTATACTGTTCTGTACTGTTTGTATATGTATGAATGCATGAAAAATCTTTTTGGCATACAGACTGTCAGAGCTCAATGGACACTATTTAATTACTGTATTGGCTTCCGCCAGGCCCTGTACTCTGTTTTACTGTATCACTGTATCTGCAGGCCTTCGGTAATCTCGGATTACTGGCCGGTTACGGTGCTAAACCCATAGGGCCGGGTTTGGGTCGTGACAGAGTGGTATCAGAGCGATACTTACCACGAGTTATACCGCACACACGTGTCCAAATGAGCTATAGAGTGTCCTAGAAAAGTGATTAGGGCATCTCATGAACATGATAAGTGTGTGGTTATGTTATGACTGAATATCTGTTAATGTGTTAAACTGGTAAACAAATGACTGCTTATGTTTAAAACTGTTATAACTGCTTATAGTGAAATGGACAATGCAAATGAACCTGAGTCCTCATCTACTGAGGCAAGAATGGAAAGAATGGAAAGAATGATAGAACTGATAACTGCTAGACTGGAACAACAACAGAACCAACAGCCCCCACCTCCTCCTCCTCCGGTACAGCCGGAACCTAATGCGAATGTGGATGATGGGGATATTATTGCTCTCACCCATAAATTCAGCAAGATGAAACCGCCATCCTTTCAGGGAGGCCTTGAACCGTTAAAAGCTGAAGCTTGGGTTCTGGAAACAGAAAAATTATTCGAAGTGTTTCCGTGCTCAGAAGCGAACAAAGTATTGTTAGCTACCTTCACCCTACAAGAAGAGGCTAGAAGGTGGTGGATGTTGATCCGTGATACAAATACTGTTATGACTTGGGCTCAGTTCAAGGAGTCCTTCTTTGAAAAGTACTTCCCTCAGTGTGTCAGGGATAGAAAAGTGACTGAATTTGAACAACTGAAGCAGGGCACAATGTCCGTTGCAGAGTATGAAACAAAATTTACTGAACTTGCCCGTTATGCGCCGCACATGGTGGATACTGAATATAAGAAGGCCAGAAAATTTGAAGGTGGCCTTAATGTGGCAATACTTGACCGGATAAATGTTTTGAAATTACCGACTTTTGTGGGTGTTCTCGACCGGGCATTGATGGCCGAGTCGAACATTGCAGCGGTGAAGTAATCTGAAACACCAACAGCTGAATGGCATGGTAAAAGGCAGGGTTTCAAATTCAAGAAAGGCAAGCATAACCCGGCCAACAAGAAACAGAATACGGGGTCGACAACTAGCCCCAGCCAAGGGAGTGGGTTCATACCACCCTGTCCTGAGTGTGGCAAGAAGCACAAGGGGGTCTGCTACAGAGTATCTGGAGCTTGTTACAGGTGTGGCAAGGTGGGCCACATGGTTAAAGACTGCTCCTCTGCTCCACAAGCCAGTAGTAAAGCTGCACCAAGCGCAGCAGCATCAACTGTAGCACCAAAGCCTAACCCCAGAGCTACCGGGAAAGAGCCTGTGAGGCAAGGCCGAGTGTTCGCACTAGTACCGGGAGACGTGCAAAACACTGAGACCGTTGTGTCAGGTATCCTCTCTATCTGTATGCAAAATGCATATGTATTGATTGATTCGGGGTCTACGCATTCTTATGTATCGCATGCTTTTTCGCGGAAATTGAATAGACCCTTAGAACCTATGAACTATCTGCTAGCCGTATCATCACCCGTAGGGGGATCCATGACATGTGCTTATATGTACCCCGCATGTGAAATTATTGTTGGGGATATGCATCTGTTTATTGATTTACTGCCATTGAACAGTGATCATTTTGACGTAATATTGGGGATGGATTGGTTACAAAAATATCATGCCACTATTGACTGTGTGACCAAGCAAGTTGTTTTCCGTCCACCAGGTTTGCCTGAATTTGTGTTTAATGGGAGTGGAGTAGTACCTCCTCCGTATTTGATTTCGTCAGTGAAAGCTGTTAAATTAAAGTTACTGTTACTGTTACAGAGATCTCTGTCGGTTCCCTCGTGGAACCAGTACTGTTTACTAACTGATGGCCATCATTACTGTTCGGTCTTTCAAGACCTACTGTTACTGTTATGCTAATGGATGTACCACATATGACTGTTTACTGTACTGAACGACTGAAATACTGATTGAATTGAACTGTTTTCATTACTGTAAGGACATTCATTCTAAACCCCTTTACGCTTTATGTTATTCACTGGGCTTTAGCTCACTGCTCATATATATATGTAGGTGTTCAGGCACCAGACCGCAGCTAGAGGCGTCGTTATGTTATTCACTGGGCTTTAGCTCACTGCTCATATATATATGTAGGTGTTCAGGCACCAGACCGCAGCTAGAGGCGTCAGGGTTACTCCAGTTTTGTCAAGCTAGCCTTTGTGCCTCACTGTGAGGTTCCGAGTTGCCATGCTATGGCTTGGGGGTGTTTTGTTTGTTTTTCCCCCTTCTGTACTGTTTTACTGTTCTGTATAGACCGAGTGTTACTGTACTGTTATCTAGGGTCGAGTCCCTAGTCTGAATGATTGTAAATATTGTGTATACTGTTCTGTACTATTTGTATATGTATGAATGCATGAAAAATCTTTTTGGCATACAGACTGTCAGAGCTCAATGGACACTATTTAATTACTGTATTGGCTTCCGCCAGGCCCTGTACTCTGTTTTACTGTATCACTGTATCTGCAGGCCTTCGGTAATCTCGGATTACTGGCCGGTTACGGTGCTAAACCCATAGGGCTGGGTTTGGGTCGTGACATTATCCGAATGACCAAGCTAACATCCAACTTGTCTGTGCAGCAGCGCTAAAACCTAGCTCATTTGTGCAGCTGAGCTAAAACCCAACTTACTTGCACGGTAGAGCTACAATCTGGCTTATCTAAATGACCGAGCTAAAACCCAGCTTACCTATACGACTGAGCTAAAACCGAGCTCATTTGGTGACCGCACTTTCACTTGCACTCAATTTTGGTTTTCCACCATGCAGAATCCTAGGAGACCAGGCACATCAACACAAGCGCTCTCAAAGGTTGAGCAATCATTATTCATAATTTGACCAACACATATGCTGAGTAGATTGCACTAGGCTCCATGGGGCGTTATCGCTTCTTAGTAAACACATCGGGCGGACTAACCGATTTTCGCGAGGAATATGGCATCCTAACCGACGTGCACTTTGAGCTTGGCAAGGAAGGAATCCTTCCTTGGGGTAGAGAGAATGCTTACCCCTTCAATGTGCTATCCATAGTTGAATGGAGGCTTCGTTTCTCGATATAACCCTTGATCTGCGAGTTCTTAAGATGGACCAAGTTGTACCCTACACAAGTGTTCACCAACACATTCCGAATAATAAATGGAGTTGCCGAACTAAACCGGCGGCTTGATTTAAACTTAGGCCTGGCCGAGATATTGCACAAATACATTCTCGATCATATAACTGATGGTTTTAATTGGTACTTAAAAATAAGACCAGGCCGTGAACGTTTAGTGATTGGCACACCGGACAAAGATTTGCACGACGATGATTTCTTTTGGGTGATTGGTAATTATGAGACCGTTGATGTACTCGGTTAGTACATAAGTAAAAATAAAGACTCAACAAGTAAGTTGAACTTTAATCGGTCAACTTATTTGGGCTTATTTTTTCGAGCTAACAAATTTTCTTTACAAGTATCATCGAGCTACAAGCGTTGTATCCTTATCCTAACGAAGACGTAGTGAGAATCGTGTTGGAATACAAAAAACGCTGCTACCACGATCTCCTTTGTTACGTGCCGAGCTACCGGTATTCGGCAAAACGGAAAAGCAAAGTCATAGATTTCATAGAACCTTCTCCTCCGCCATATCCAATCCTTCCAGACGTTCCACTAATCTGTTTAACTGAGGAAGAAAAAATGACGAAGAGAAACAGAATCAAAAACCTTATCACTGCTCCCTCTTTTGAACTACAAGCCAGCTGTCGGTCAAGGTTCAGGAACCGTATTGGCCTTAGCCTCTACTGCCGTCCATTTTACCAGCACAACTGATCCTTCGGCCGACACACAAGTGACATTTAGATATTGCAAAAATTTATTGGAATTCATTGTGAAAGCACAAGGTTCAATTCATAATTGGAACATTGTTTGAAAATGTTGCTTGGTAAGTGTATACAGGTGGCTTAGGACTATAGAATGCAATTAATAAAGAGATGTTGTCTAAACTTATTTTAAGGAACTGATTCTCTACTCTATAATCCGGTAAAAAGCTTCTCACTTAGAGATATAAGGATGGTTAGAAAGGCGATGTAGGATGAAAGATGGCCCTAATAATGTTCTTAATCACATTATTTATAAGCCTTTTTATTTTTATTTTAGGAAAGACAATTGTAGTGATCACAGAATAATATACATTTATAAGCTCTATTAACATCGATTCTAAAGAGCTGATGGGCCACAGAACACTGCTACTCATTAATAAGCTAGGAGGTCCCGCTTGAGTATAAGGTTGGTCAGGCCAAGAAATGAGAATTCAAGAGCTCCTAATAAGCCTTGCCTTAACTACTTATGAATAACCTGAGACATTTACAGCCCTACGCCTTGTACATGAAGCTCAATATATGTTCATTCAACTGACTCCACATATCCTTTAGTATATTTCTTGTAACCATGAGCTTTGACAAATTACAAAAATCATGTCTAGCGGCGACTCCATAACATCAATAAAAATAAGCAAGTTCTAGAAAGTGAAGTGTTTGACAAAACATTGAACTGAGACTAATAATTCATGACAAATCCAAGAGAGGTGTGTTATGTGTATGTAAACAGGTCAAATACTTAAGTTGACCCATGGACCTCCCTATCATTATTGCAATTAGTTTATGATGGAGTCAGAAGTAAAGTAAAAATTTCATATCAAGGAATGCTTGCGGGTTTACAAGTAATGCACTTTTCTATAAATTGTGTTCAAGCCATTTTTGCACCATTTAAGGTAATCTACTTATCAGACAAATTGGTGCACAATATTGTATTTACACCAGTTTCAATTAAAGAACAAAATCTCAAAGTTGCATATTCTCTAAGAAGAGCTCTTAATTTTGCACGATATAGCATGTGCCCATGAATTGATGTAATATGTAATTTGGAAGAATGTGATTATAAACCTTGTGAAATTCATAATATAGATCATAATATATAATATATATCAAAATGTATAAATAAAATAGAGGCTATAACATTGCACATAATAAAGATCAAGAACAAGAAGTCCTTCAAAATAGGGATTCAAATATTTTAGATCTTCAACATTAAACAAGAAATCATAAACTAGTTTAGTTATAAACAATGATGGTACATCAACAGGTGGGTCGTCCACAACATTACCACCTTCAAGTTTTTCTTTTCTTTTCAAGTATCAGTACCAAAATCTCTTGAATTAGTTTTTCTTGAGGAGATTTGTGTATGTAGACAATAATCCTAGAAAACCTTCAAATTTAAAATTCATCTAATGGTCGTTTTATTCCTATCAAAACCTAACCGTTATATAAGGATACATAACAATAAACAAGAAAAGAAAAGAAAATGAAGGAGCACTTCATACTTATCAAGAATGCAAGCAATTTTTTTTAGTTTCTACTATTGCGCCAAATGTTTCCACCTACAATAATGGCCACTGTCAACACTGTCTAGAATATTGGATATGCAGATGAGACACTGGCATTAATAAAACATAAGCTAAGAAGATTAAAATACAACTATGTGAATAGGAGAGAAAAAATCCATTGCTGGTCATATATACTAATAGAAGAAAACCAACAACAGTTCCAGTTTTACTGATCAAATTACCTATCCCATTTGATGTTGGTTAGTACTCACTTCAACATGAAAGAAGTGATGCATGTTCTTATCTCTACTAATACTATGGTTCAGTACTAAAACCTTAGCAATACAATACAAATTGTTTCATAATCTAATATAAAAACTTTTAGGTTATGTTTGATTGGACAGACTGGATTAAATGAGATTAGCATTTTATAAATTCCTCTAAATTGTGTATCCCATTCCAATGTTTGGATTTTTTTAGGATTATGAGGAGGGATTGAGAAAATCTATCAAATTTTCAATTTAACTAATTAATCTGAACATTTTCTTAGTCTGAACATATTCTATTATGGGGAATGCTATGTCCGGATGAACTATTAGTTTGGAACCCAATTTTCTTAGCAACTAATGCCCAATTGTCTTTAGACTTGGATTTTATTAGGCAATCCCTTTTTTCTTCAACATCATTACTTGATAAATGACATTCAACAAAACATTAAAATTTCAAAATTATAAAACAAAGAATGAGGAAAGTTAAGCCATTACCAATTGTCAAGCTGTGCATGATAGTATATAAGATGAGTATAAGTGTGACGACCATCTCCTTAATTAAGCAAATTAATTATGTTGATTATATGCTTATTATTAATTATGTGATTATGTGTTATGAAGTGTTATTGAATTGCCATGTGATTATTTGAATTGTATTATTGTAGACAGATAGGTTAGGGTGAAACTTAAACCTGTCTGATTCATTAATTTTAACAAGTTAGAATTATGAAATTGGATAGGAATTAGAGCCTAATTCACACTAATAAAATAAAATTTGATGGAATTAAGATTATATTGTGATAATGATTAATTTAATTTAATTAGAAATGATTTATTAGCTTTAGTTGAATTAATTAAAATCCTACTCATTTTAATTGGTATAAGGGAAGATAGTGGGTTTGGTTGAGTCCTTTGCACACACACATGTAGAGAGAGAAGGGGTAGGCATTTGAGAGTTCAACTACTAAGATTAGAAGAAGAAGAAAAAATTGAAGAGAGGGTTAGGGAAAGACATTTAAGACAACTCAAATTGTTCACTCTAGGTAAGAACTCCTCTCTTTAATCTTATGAAATTGAAGTAATGTACTCATAACTTAAGAAATTCAAGAATGGTTAAGGAACTCATAAGTTTATTTAAGATTTGTTGATATAGATGGAAATTGATACATGCATGGCAAGATTCTTAACTATTCATGATCATACATTCATGTACTTGCATAAACCTCCAAATTGAAGAGAAAACTCCATGGGAATTGAGAATTTGAAGCTTAATATGGCAAGGTTTATGATTATACATTACAAGTCTTGAAGTAAGCTTAGAGGTGAGAATATATGATCATAGAAATAAGAAATTAGATGCATTAATTTTTAAAACTTACCATGCATGGCATAATTCTTGAACTTCATGATCATTTATGTATTTTCTTGTTTGAGTTTTCAAATTGAAGGGAATTATTTTTATGGGATTTGAAGATTGAAGCTCAAAGATGGAAAATTGTATGAAGTAGCATGATAATTCAAGCCTTGAACTCTTACATAGAAATTCGAGTTTCATTCAAAGTTGTGATGAACATTTGATATTATAAAATAAAGTGTTGAGTTGTGTGTCATGATCAAGGCTCAAGTTTAGCATGTTTATATGAGTTATGGGAGAGAATTGCATGTAAATATGATTGAAATTTGCAAAGGAACCCACTGCCATAACAGAGTAGTTTTCGGACTGGTTTTATAGCATCACTGCGCATGCAGTCTAGGGCTCCTGTAGATACTCCATTTTTGACCGCCCTTACGACTTGGATGTCACCACTTGCACACCTAATGATGAATGTGTAAGCTTGTCAAGTGCTCGGAGTCCTTAGCAGAATGCCATAGCATTGAGCCTTCAAACCCTATACACCTCTTGCCTTGTTTTGGACTACAACCATAGATCTTTAAGCCTTAAAACCCTTGGAACCTACCGACCACCACCTTTGGTTATTGGCCACTGATCTTGGTTGTTGGCTACTTGTGTGGCCTGCCGGCCAGAAGTGTGTTTTGTAGATATTTTCTACCAATTGTGCCAGCTGTTGTCAAAGATGCATGCACTTGCTTATACGTGTATATATTGATATTTCTGAGGGAGTTTGATGTTTGTCTATATATAGGAAACCTCCCATTCCATCTTTAAGGTTGGAAAATTTTGGAGCAAAATATTTTCTCTTTTTTACAATTCTTTCATTCTCTTGCAAATTGCTTAAGCATTTACCTATACACTCTAAACCAAACCTTTCCATCTTTGAGCTAAGGTACTTTTGAGCCTACTTTGAGCTCTTGAGCGTGTGTATGTGTTGAATTGTTGCTTAGAAGTGTTCTCCTCTTCAAAAGGTATAAGGCTTGGCTTGTTTCCTTGCTTCGTTTACTTCTTTTACTATTTTTCTACTGTTTGTGGACTGTATAATTTTGGGTTAAAACTTGTGGTTTAAGGCTTTAAAGGGTGGAGGGGTGGTTCACCTTTGTTTCCACCTTGCTTCTCTAGCCTTTACCTTTGTGTTTTCTACCTTTACACTACTTTTTTTTTGGAGCTTTTAAATACTGATTTTCAGAGCTTTTTCAATGGCTAAAATGTTGTTTTAAAGTCTCAAAAATGGAGGGGGTAGTCTCCCTTCCTTATGTTTTGTTTACTAGCTTAACATTCTCCATGTTTTAGCTTATTGTTCTAGCTTTTTTTGTCTTAATTCCAGTATGTTTTAGGACTGATTTAGCACTGTTTTTAGTGGTTCATTGCATTTGAGCCTTGTATTGCATGTTTGTAGTGTAATTGTCCTCATAGACTTGGTGGTTTAGGCTTTAGCCACCAACCTATTTGAGTTGATAGCATTTGTTTATGGCTTTCCATACTTGTTTTCACCCCTAATCACTTCTGCAACCTCTCTCATTTCTTGGCTTTTGCTTTGCTTTGACAGTTGGTTCAAACTAGTTGTTTGTTTAAAACATGAGATTGAGGTCTTGTGATTAATGGTTTAATCCCTTTGGGGGTTCATTATTAACGACATGACACTTCTCTCATGCCTAAAACAACTCTTGGTTTGATGCTTATTTCCATTAGAGAACTTAAAGCTCACATTTGGACTTAATTTACTAAGGAATGGTTGGTAATTAAAATGGAGTAATAAAATGAGGATTAAAAGTGATGCAAGATAATAACTGGGTTAGGGTTCAATCGGACGTTAATTGAACCCTTGGGCCTTATTTGATTCCAGGATATAAAGGTTGGGATTGGATATTATATTCTGTGGGGTCCACATATCCCATATTTGCAATTTTCTTTTAAAGAGGATATAACATACCATGAGATTGTATATCCCCCAAAATTGGAGGATATACAATACTACCACCCCCCCATTATATCATATCCCCTGGTCTAGGATATGTGTTAAAAAGTCCAATATACCCTTGTCTATCTTATATACACAGACTAGGGCTCAAGAAAATATATGCAGCTCATACATCCAGCAGAGAAAAAGACTCTGGTTTTGCTGTAGATCTACTCAATTTTGTGACCGATTTCTATTGGCAAGACTTCTTTCCGGTGATAATCATCGTTTCCCTATACTTTGCTCTCTCTTTTTTTTTTTTTTTTTTTTTTTTTTTTTTTCTGGTTTTTCTTGTACGATTTTTAGGTAAACCATTTGTGGTCTTTCCACTGATTTTTGTTCAATCTAAAACCCCCTTGAGGCTGATTTTTACCCTCTTGTCTATGATTTTTGGAACTTTCTAAACCCACTGATTTTTGTTCAATCTAAACTTTCTAATCATAGACAAGAGGGCCAGAAAGTTTCTAAACCCACTAAGATAACAAAAATCGTAAACAAGAGGGTTAGAAACTTGTGAAAGTTTCAATCTAAATTGATTTTTGGAAATCTAAATTGATTTCTAAACCCACTGATTTGGAACTTTGAAACTTTTTGGCCCTTTTTGGAACGTTATAAACCCACTGATTTTTGGAACTTTTTGTTCAATCTAAACTTTCTATGATTTTTGGAACTTTCTAAACCCACTATTTTTGTTCGATCTAGACAAGAGAGCCAGAAACTTTCTAATCAAACATATTTTTTTTGGGGGGGCTTTGATTTTTTTGTAATCAAATTTGATTCAAGCAATAAAAATTTGTCTCTGTTTTATTGTTTTATTGGAACCAGATTTTATGTCTCTGTTTTATTGTTTTTTTTTTTTGGGGGCTTGATTCAAGCAATAAAAATTTGTTTGTTTTGTATGTAAAAATCTAGGGATTTGATTGAATCAAACTCTTGACATTAAATAAATAAATAAATAAATAATCTATGAAGAGTTTGATTTTTTTACATAATTAGATTTTTATATATTGGGAAAGATAGTTTAAAGATTGATTTTTGTTTGATAATCAGATTTTTATAATTAGATTTTTCCCAAGATTGATATATTGGGAAAGTTAGTTTACATAATCAGATTTTTATAATCAGATTGATTTTTTTACATTATCTGATTGTCTACAAAATTATGTCAAAAGTTTGATTTTTGATGTAGCTTGATAATCATTCTTATTGAATGCTTCTTGTGGATAAGATTATTTTCTATCAAATCTAATTGTTTACATGGGGCTGCTGTGAATAATAGTTAGCATTGATTTAGTTATTTATTTGATTGCTTTAGTTATTTAATTTACTTGTGCACCATTTTTTTTCATAGATGGCAAATAATAAAGGATTTGATGGTAGGAGGGACCTCATTGAGGCCTATGTTGCCCTGCAACATATTGTATCATCCATGAATTATACTTGTGGAGTTTATATTGTCATTTTGCATGCTGCACTGGAAAGATTTGAGGCTACGAGGAAAATAAGTAGAAATCGTAATCCTTTCAAACAACAACTCGACCACCTAAATAGGTTGGTCAGAGATAATGACATAGCCTGCCATGAACAACTACGAATGAATAGGCATACCTTTATGCGGTTGTGTGGGCTTATCAGAACAAAGGGTGTGTCAGATTCAAAATATGTTGTGTTAGAGGAAAAGGTTGCTATGTTCTTGACTGTGCTTAGGCACCACCATAAAAATCGAAATGTCAAATTCAATTTTATGAGGTCTGGTCAAACAGTTAGTAAGTATTTCAATGATGTCCTTAAGGCTGTGCTTCGACTGCAAGGTGTCTTACTAAAGACACCTGAGCCAATAACTGCTGGGTGCACAAATGATAGGTAGAGGTGGTTTCAGGTAAATGCTAGTTTTAGTAATGTTTCATGTTTGATAAAAATTATAATATTCATAATTACAATTTAATAAGTAATAATTTATTTTTGGTAATTTTTGATAGAATTGTCTTAGTGCACTTGATGGCACTTATGTTAGAGTGCTAGCTCCTGCAGTAGATAAAGCAAGGTATAGATCAAGAAAGGGTGAAATTGTGACTAATGTCTTGGTGTTTGCTCCGATGACGTGCAGTTCATATATGTCTTACCTGGATGGGAAGGTTCCGCTTCAGATTCTAGAGTACTTAGAGATGCCATAAGTAGACCAAATGAGTTGAGAGTGCCAACGGTACCGCTGCATTTCACAATATCTTTACTATGTATAACCTTTGGCCTTGTACTTAAATTATGTAATTATGTAATTATATAATCCTACAATATTAGAGGTTCCTACTATCTAGTTGATGCGGGCTATACTAATGGGGAGGGTTTTTAGCACCTTATAGGGGACAACGTTACCACTTGTCCACTTGGAGGGAAGGGGGTGCCCCAACTAATCCAGAGGAGTTCTTCAATATGAAGAACTCTGCGGCTCATAACATAATAGAGAGATGTTTTGGTCTTCTGAAGCTTAGATGGGCAATATTGAGAACATATTCCTACTTTCCAATCAAGACCCGATGTCGAAGTATCATAGCTTGTTGTCTTCTACACAATCTCATCAAACGTGAGATGCCTATGGATCCATTGGAGGTAGACTTAGATGACACATTGCCAAATAATCAAGAAACAGGGGATGAGTACAGTAACACAATTGAGGGATCTGACCAATGGAGTAATTGGAGGGACACTCTAGCTAACCAAATGTATAATGAGTGGTTAGCTAATAGGATGCAAAATTAAGTACTATTTTCATTAGATGTAATGTTTTTTAATACTTATGTTGTGTAGTGAGATGGCGACTTGTAACTTAATAGGATGATGTAGACATGTAACTTATTTTATGTTTCAGTTATTTGTTGAAGACATAACTTTTTCCTATATTTGTTTGGTTGTCTTAATAAAATTATTGTTCTGTTAAAAATGGTTGCATGTTAGGTATGGATGACACCACTATTACTAGTGGATATCGAAAGAAGGGTAAGGGGAAGGCAATTGCTTCCTCATCAAGGGGTCATAAGTATGACCCCGAAAGAGTGTGATGTGTTGATCCAAGCCATAAGGGATCTGTTCAGTGAAAAATGAAAGGCTGACAATGGTCAATTCAGGTATGGATTTTATTCTAAGTTGGAGAAGCTAATCATATTGTCTTTTCCTAGAACTGATCTTCGTGCATCCCTTTATATCGAGTCAAAGATCAAATTTTGGAGAAGACAATAAAATTTGCTTACTGACATGCTTCGATTGAGTGGCTTTGGGTGGGATGACTCTGAGAAGATGATTTGGGTTGACAGTGACCAAGTTTGGAAAAACTATGTCAAGGTAAAAAACTTACCTTAACCATTTTGCAATATTTATTAACTAGAAATATAAAATTTGAAAAAATGTTGTTTTGTAGAGGGAGCCAAATGCCAAGGGCATAAGAAATGTACTTTTTCTTTACTACGAGGATTGGGTAATTCTCTTTGGCAAGGATAGAGCCACTGGAGTCTTGGCTGAAGGACCTATTGACATCGACGATACCTTAGAAAAAGAGGACCAAACTACTGAGGAGTGTTACACTCCAATTGTTGATCTGCCTGATTGTTCCTTATCAGCATCTGGGACTCCATGCAACCTATGTGGCTCAAGCACAACTTCTAAGAAAAGAGCTAGAGAAGCTGAAGGTATTGCAAAAGGTCTTGTTGATATGGCTGTTGAGTTTGGTTCCTTCTTTAAGAAAACCAACACTACCATGGAAGAAATTGCTCATAGGATTGGTTATGCCCATGACTTATCTCAAGCTAGGAAGCTGGTTAATGGGGAACTAGTCAAGTTGCCACTGAACACGAATGACAGGTTGAGAGTAGCTACCCTTATTGTGAAGGATGCTGAAATGGTTGATTTATTCTTTAGCTTTCCTGAAGAAGAAAAAATGGAATGGGTATGTTTGTTGTTGGTTGGGTGTGTTTGCTATAGGCTAATGAAAGATATCTATCTATATATTATAATATTTAGTTTAGCTATTCCTCCGCAGGCACATGTGTAGTGCCTATTTTGCATAGTAATTAGGAGGTTTAGAAATATTTTGACAGACTAACTAGTTTACATCTCCCAGAAATGGCTTTTGTACCTAATTTTGTTGTAATTGTTGGGGTTGTAAGTAAACTTGTGGATATGCATATATAACATATGATGTATGGTGACAATCATGATGCTTAATATATTAAGTTGTCTATTGTAAAAAAATGTTATCATTTGCTTAGAATGAATGATGGTTATTTTTAATTATAATGGCTTGGATTATTTTATAAGAATAATGATGCGTGATGAATGAATGAATAAATATGTTATTTTTTTCATTCAATGAAGATTATTTTTGTAAGATAGAATTTTTAGAATGAATATTAGTTTTTTTTTTTTTGTTTTTTGGGTAAAATTATTGAATTTAATATAATATAATTTTTTTATCAGTTGACATTAATTTAATATATATTTTTTTTGTTTTGAAAAATTATTGAATTTAATATGAATATTGAATTTGTTCAAATAAAAAATAATATGAATTTTTAATTTGTTGATTTGCATTAGTTTTTCCTAAACTGAACAATTTGGCTTTAATGGACATAATGGCGATATGGGTATTTAAAATATATTATGAGGGCAATCTTGGAAATTATTTGTTTATATCCCACAATATATTTTATAAAACAAAAATGGATAATATATATCCAGTCTTATATATCAAGTCAACAAACATGATTTAGGAGATATATTATCCAATACATATATCTTATTCATTATATATCCTGACTATATCCCACATCATATTATATCCTCCATTTTATATCCAGTGAAACAAACAGGGCCTTGAGTCTTGAATCGTTTCATACTTGTTAGTGATGTAAACAGTTCAAGAGTCAATGTCAACCACTTCCCTTGATCAATTCATGATATGGAGGGGGTTTGAGAGTCTTTATTTGTTGTATTTATTAAACTTACACACTTTGGTTCATAGGCCATCATGCAATGAAACCGCATCGATTGATGGTTTGTGAATCAATTTTACCACTCTTTTGAGCTGTTTGATGATAAGGAGGGATAAGTTGTGCAAACAACCCTTGAGAATACCATGTTCTTGCTCCGTTTACTTTCTATTACAATGGGAAGAATCAAGCATCAACGGCCGACAGGCCACTATTTCTGGGCGGCAGACCATCTTTTGTGGATGGTAGGCCACCACTTTTGGCCTGCCAGCCACCTTTGCAAAACCCAGTAGTGGCTTTTTGAAATGGAACATAGCTGATTTTGAGATGAAAAACAGTGCAAGTGTTCTAACTGTGCAACAAAGGCTTTTTGGCAGCAGAACAGTGGCTTTTTCGGATGGAAATCCGTGCGCATACATGAGCACTCCTCGCTCCCCGGGGTTGTTTAGTTTAATTACTTGGCTTAGTAATTAATTAGTTGTAGCTAGTTAATTTTGTCTTGTAAATAATTAGTTAGCTAGACTAGTTATTTAATTGTCTTGTATTAATTAGTTAATTACCTAGAATAGTTAATTAATTTGTTGTTGTAATAAATAGTTAAGTAACTTAGCTAATTTATTCATTTGGGTTTGTAATAGTTAGTAACTTCGTAGTAATTAGCTTAACTAGTTAGTTTATTCAGACCCTCCCGCGTGAGGTCACAATTGTAATAATGTGCATGTCTTCTAACCCCACGTCTTTCTCCCTTTTATTTAAACTGCTTATGATGGTTAGTTTAGAGCATCATATTTCATTTTGCATACTTCATGTTTGCATCCACTTGTATTGCATGCATCGAGACTCGGTTCATCATTCTAAGTTGCATTGTTAGCTAAACATTTCTTTGAATACATGCTTAGACCGCAAGCTATCAAATTGATTAACATGCCATGTTAAGTAGCTAAGCCTTTAGATTGCATATCGCATGCGTTGCATTAGTCATATTGCATAGTTAGGATCATGCATGATTCTAACTTTGTTATCTTTTTTGGCTTGGAGTACTAGGTGAGCTTTTATTTGCTTTAGCATAATTGCATGAGTGTGAGTGTTGCCATATCAAAGTATGTTCACCATGCAGCTAAGTGTTTAATTGATAAACTGTTTGAATGTCAGTGAATGAAGGCTATTTTCTTGAATTGGAATAATTTGAGGAATGTTCATATGCGATCACTTTTTCAAGTGGTACGTATTCGAAATAATTTTTAAAACAAACATGAATCAAGTGTTCCAATTTTTACAAATTACTCTATACTTGTGTCTGTGCGCATCATATAGTAATGCTAGCCTAATAATCGAAACATGAGCATATAATGTAAATAAGATTCACATCATGATTAGTAGAGGCCAATCTTTGATCGGGTGGGTGAGGGTGCTCAATTCATGACCTTTCCCTCTCGTACCTAAGTTCCCAAGCCGAGACAATCATGGTGATGATGGACAAGTGGCCTTTGGCACTAGTCATGGGTTTCTTAAATTTCTCAAAAATATTTAAGTGGCGACACCGTATTTGGAAAAGTAGTCTATTTTTGGCAATTTGATTCAAAATCGATTTTCCAAAAGATTTGCCGAATTTGGACTCTTTGGTGTTTATCTATTTCACATTACACTTGTGAGATCAGATTTAGAACCGCGGGAGTCTGATACTGTAGGGCTAATTCGTCTTTCAAAAAGGGGCACGAAAAGTCGAGCTACAGTTGTTTATTTATTTCACATTGCACTTGTGAGATCAGATTTAGAACCGCGGGAGTCTGATACTGTAGGGCTGATTCGTCTTTCAAAAAGGGGCACGAAAAGTCGAGCTATAGTTTCTGTCGACTCTGCTGGGGAATTTAGAGAACCTGACTTGAACTTTATGATGTGAAATTTTATCTACACTCATATGTTTCTTTGCATTGCATTTGCATTGGTGCGCTTAAGTCACTGTGTTTGCCATTTGCTATTCCTGGACAGTTTGCCGGAGGCTTGCCTAAAAGCTTGCCAAAAGGCTGACCAGTCGTGGACTCTGCCATGATGGGAACACAACCCTTGGATCTGGACTACTGTTGTACCATTTGATGCTCCTTACACTTCTCGGTGTTAGGTGTGAGAGGTATATTAGGTAGTCTTGTTGAGGTATCCTTTTGACCATTCGGCCTAGTTGCATATCAAAAAGCCATAGAGACTGTTCCAAACTAGGACATGATGCTCACCCAAAATGCAAGATTGCGTGAAAACCGCTTTGTTTGAATAGTGAACCCTAGTTCCTAACGAAACTAAGACAAGGTAACTCCACCCCCTCATAGGGGTGTTTTGGCTCTCACTTAACTGGTATGTGCTTTACAGTGAAATTGTACAGGAATGTGCATAGCAGCTGCAAGATTGCAAGTTTGGTATTTATTTTTTTTTTGGGGGAGGGCAGAATTCAGTGTGGAGTGCAGTCCTATAGCTTTGATCATGTCTGTGTTGATAACATCATTAGCTGAGGTGCTGTGCGGTTTCTGATTACTGCTTTCTTTTTGCTTTATTTCTTTTGCTAGGTAGTTTACCACCATAGCTTCAAAATGTTCAGCTATTCCCCAAGTACGCTGGACCCGAGTCAGAAGGCTTTGCAAAGCCGGGGATCTTGTTTGAGGATAGCCCGTGTTTACTTCACTCCCATTGGTTACAAGACGGAGGAGAATCAGGAAGAGTTCACCGGTTCAGTTTTTACAGCAGTCACCCCTTAATTCACTTGCGTCCAATCAGGTTCAGGGACAGTCTTCTACTTCTAGTCCAGCACGAGATCACTCACCTACTATGATGACACAATATCCCTCAGTCAGTATGGAAGAATTAATACATCATTCGCAATAAATAGTTGAAACCCTACAGCAAGATGCTGTCCATTAGGCCGAGGTTATAAATAGGCTATAACAACAATAACCGCAGCAGGCTGTGGCCTTTGCATCCCATGCACCTTTTATGGGTATCCCAGCACCTGGAGCCACTGCTCATACTGCCAATGTCCAAGAAAACCAGGGCAATCCAGTAGAGCCAATCCCAGCACAAGCCTCCAAAGCGCCTGTTTATCAGACTGAGGCTTCGTTTGAGTTTGAGGTTGACCCAATTGTACTCAAGGTCAATAAACTAGAAAAATTGTTCAAGAGAGCCCAAGTGGTTAACTCTATCCTGGACATAGAGGATGGATATACCGATTCTACGGTGACATTGCCAGATCAGTTCAAAATACCGTACATCGATTGATTCGACGGCTTCAGAGATCCAATGGTTCACCTTCAGCTGTTTTCGGGCATCTTGAGGCCGATGGGCCTGAATAGACTATAGAAGCTTTCTCTCTTTGGCCGTACCATGTCTGGTATAGCGGCTATTTGGTATACGAAGTTGGAAGACTCTATCAAGTAGAGTTGGGAGGAGATGGACGAGGCCTTCATTGCACAATATTCGTACAATACACAGATCGAGGTCACAACTCATGATCTCGAAGCAACACACCAAGAGTCGAAGAAGGGCTTCTCTGAATTTGTGACGAGGTGGAGAGAGCTAAGGCCTCGATGATGACTACAAGGCCTTTTGAGAAGGATCAGATTAGGATGGTTATCCAGAATTTGCACGGCAAGTTGCTGCAAAAAGATGATTGTCCTACCTCTGTTTACATTTATAGAACTCCATGAAATGGGGGTGTAAATCGAAGACGCCGTGAAGCAGGGGCTGATTACAGATGAGAAGGAGCCAGCAAAAAGGCCGTTTGTACACTGTTCCAATGCTACAAGTAGTAGCACAGCTACGAGGCCGTCAGATGTAAGCGTTGTCACCACAACTAAGACTGCCGACCCCTTTGCCAACACAAGCTCACGAACACCGCCCAACCTACCCGATCCCAAAGGATCTTCAACCAGCTGTACATGACCCTGTCTCAAGCTATGAAGGTGCTAGTCAAGAAAGAGCATCTTAAACCTCTAGAACCCCGTCCTCTTCCTGATCCTCTTTTATCTAAACACAACCCCGCAAAATACTGTGCATTTTACCAATAGCATGGTCATGATACCGACCAGTGCTTTCGATTTCCGTCATGAGATTCAAGATCTCATTGACAACAAGGTGATTGCTCCACCTCAAAAGTCAGATGTAGCCACAAACCCACTCCTGGCCCACAATCAAGTCCCTCCACCTCGAAATCTAAACCTGATCCATACACTAGCCAGCCCTTACGACCCCAACATATATATTAACCCCTCTTACCTACCAAAACCGACGTTGTTCATTCCAAAAGGCGTAGATCTATGTATGATGGAAACGTCCAACCTCCAACCTAAGCCTATGGTGATGTTTATAGTGGAAGGGGAGTCTACCTTGGAGGAAGGTACTGGTCCATTGCCGGAGTGTTCCGAGGACTTAACTGATGGGGTGTATGACCTAAGCTGCTACACTGTGCCAACTGGTCAAACCAGCCTGAATTAGTGCTGCCAGCCTTGGTAGACATTAATGTGGTCAGGGAAGATGACCCTAGCCAAAGGTTGGATGATCTAGTAGAACTCGAGGAGGACTTGGACAATCTATAGTTCTTTGAAGAGCAGGATCAGAGGGATGTACAAATCAGTTGGTTCGACTTGAACAGATCAACTGACAACTCTGGATAGCTGAGTGATAAGCCAGACAAAGAGGAAGAAACTGGAATAAAACCAGAGGGAAAGGAAGTAGAAGTCGCTGTAGTAGCCGGAAGGGCTGATAAGAAAGGAAAGCTACTGGAGAGTGCTGGTATAGAAAATTCAGCCCAGGAGGTGGGCGTTGTGAGCACTGCGGATACGGAACAGGAAGTTGCACTGAGGCAATTTGAACTAAAAAGGGTTAAAGACAACCAGGAAGCTGTAATGGCCCAATACCCTGTGGGGGATACTTATGATGTGAAAGTGATACAAGCAGAGCCGAACAATTGTTTGTCGGCCATTGAGGGTGAATGGTGGGTCGATGATAATCTACATCTAGCCCATACTGATAAAGACTGGGGCGCGTGCCTTCCGGACAACACGTGATATGTTGAAGAAATAGACCATCTGTTAAGAAGTGGGCGGTATTTTAAGCCGTCGCACCTAGATCAAGCGGAAGCATCTGGAAAAGATAAAAAGACCGAGAAACAGAAAGAGAAATAGCTAGAAGAAGAGGTAGTGTTGAAACAACTCAAGAAAATCCAAGCTGACATCTCCATCTAGGGCCTTCCCATGGCCTCCCGGGTACATTGACAGGCAGTATTGTCGGTAATGGACAAGACTAAATTATCCATTGACACTACCCCCGAACAGCTTGTGGGATTGGTCTTCCCAAGTGGTGCCAGACCAACTCTGACCTTCTCTGACAAAGAGCTGCCGCCGGAGGGCTCAACCTACAATAAACCGTTGTATATATTTGTGGAGTACAAGGATAAATGGGTGCAAGTGGTGTTGGTAGATACCGGTTCCGCCATCAGTGTTTGTCCTTCTCGCACCGCCTATGCAATAGGCCTCAAACCAGCGGACTTTGTTCCCACAACCCAAGTAATTCGGGCATATGATAATACGAGCAGATAGGTCACGTGCACAGTGCGAGTCAGAGTTCAGATGGGCCCAGCTAAGCAAGAGGTCGAGTTCCATGTTTTAGATGTGCAAGCTACCTTTAATTTGTTGTTAGGGAGGCCCTGGTTGTATTATGTAAAAGCCGTCTCCTCTATTCTCTATCAAATGTTGAAATACCCTCATAGGGGAGGAGTGGTGATTGTTTTTGGGAATTTATCCATCCATCCGCCGCCAGAGGTAACTACGCCAATACTGCAGATCACCCATGGTGAGGAGGATGTATTCCTCTTGGGATTCACTCTGGCTGCAGCTCGGGTAGTGCAGACCATTCTGGCCACAGACGAAGACATGTATGTCAGCGCCCAATCTATCTATTTCATGAACAAACTGCAGTATGTTCCAGGAATGGGACTCGGAAGAAGTGGCCGCAAAGGTGTTGCTGCACTAATAGATGTGCCACACAACCCACATGCCTTTGGTCTGGGTTATGTACCCACCAAAGAGAATTGGATTAGGAAAAGAGAAGAGATGAAAGGCAGAGCCAAGGTTAAGCAAGCCGGGAAACACTATGAGTTTATCCACAAGCCAATCCGGGGGACACTAAATGGCCGCTTTGTTCGGGAGGGAGAAGATTTTCCTTTTTGCAGCTTTCCCGAGCCTTGGGTGAATTCCTTGAAGCAGTGTGTCCCTGGGTTTGAGATCTTTTTTGATCTGCAGCTGCAGAATAGTGATGATGAGGAAAGGGCTGAACCAAGCGTCAAAGTTGAACAAAACATGGAAGGTAACTCAGATGGTAGCAAACTTGGAGTAGGGGCAGCACTGGCTAGTCTCTTGATAGATCCTGCGGCCGACCTAGAGAACTTGGGGGGATAACCTTACTGTCTCCATGATTGGGAAAGAATTGGGTGTGAACCCATCCAGCAGCATTTTGGATGTATCTATGGCACCATCTCTTATCTAGCAGTTAGAGGAAGGTTATGTGTCCAATTCTGAATCGGGTGATGAGCTAGAATTTGATTCCACTGAGTCTGTGGGGTTGGGATCAGATTCAAGTTCTTCTGAGTCTGAATCTGGTATTTCTAGAGGTGGTAACCCGGATACCAAAGTCCTGTCTAGGTCTTCATTTAGCTTTTGTTTTGAGTCTGTAACCGAAGATCTAGACCTTTTGAATGAGAACTCTGTAGATTCTGTATACTTCTCTATGCTGTTGGTTTATTGTATTGACCAAGATTTTCAGAATATTAATGAAAACAAATGGGAAGAAATTCCATTGCCTTTGAAAAACTTGATTAATTGAGAGGATGAGAGGTTTGCTAAATCCTGTGCTGATGAAATCATTGCCATTAATGTGGGTACTAAGAAGGATCCGCGCTTGGTCCAGATCGGGTCCATGTTTTCTTCGGAGGAGCACGAGCATTTAATCGCTTTGTTAAAAGATTTCAAAGATGTTTCCACGTGGTCACGCGAAGACATGCCTGGAATCGATCCTGAGATTGTACAGTGCTGGATCTCTTTTGACCCCAAAGCCCAACCTATCAAGCAGAAGTTAGGCAGAATTCGTTCGGATTGGGCATTGAAAATCAAGGAAGAGGTCACCAAGCAGATCGAGGCAGATTTTTTGTTAGTATCTGAGTATCCAACTTGGTTGGCTAACATTGTCCTAGTGTCGAAAAAGGATGGTAGAATTCGGTTGTGTGTAGACTTTTGGGACTTGAACAGAGCCAGTCTGAATGATGACTTTCCTCTACTGCATATTGATGAATTAGTGGATTTCACTGCAGGCCATGCATTGCTATCATTCATGGACTGGCTTTTTGGGTACAACCAGATTCTGATGGCGCCCAAGGATAGAGAGAAGACTGCATCCACTACGCTGAAGGGTACCTACTACTACCGGGTTATGCCGTTTGGGTTGAAAAATGCTAGATCTACCTATCAAAGGGTTGCAACCACCATTCTGCATGATATGATCCACAAGAGGTCGAGGTGTACGTGGATGACATGATTGTCGAGTCCAAAGAACGAGAGGGCCACTACACCTCCTTGAAGAAATTCTTTCAACGGATCAGGGAATACAAATTGAGGTTAAACCCGCAGAAATGCACCTTTGGCGTAACGACAGGAAAAATGCTGGGCTTTTTGATCACATAGAGGGGCATTGAAGTAGATCCTTCAAAAATCAAGGCCATTCTAGAAATGACACCACCAAGGACTGAAAAGGAGGTGCGAGGATTTCTGGGTAAAGTGCAATTCATAAGACGGTTTATTTCCAAATTAGCCTTGACTTATGAACCACTATTTGGTCTCCTCAAGAAAGGGAAGAAATTCTGATGGGATGATCAATGTCAATTTGCCTTTGAGCAGGTTAAGCAGTACCTCCAGAATCTGCCTGTGTTGTCGCCGCTAGAGCCGGAGAAGCCTTTGATTCTATACCTGTCAGTAACAGACACAACTATGGGATGCATGCTCACTCAAGAATCTGAAGATAGGGTGGAGAAAGCCATCTACTACTTGAGCAAGAAAATGAAGATTACGAAACATGCTATAATCCATTGGAGAAAGCTTGCCTAGCCTTGGTATGGGCTACCACAAAGTTGAGGCACTACTTGTTAGCTCACTTTGTAATCATGGTTTCGAGATTAGATCTCATCAAATATCTCTTTGAGAAACTGGCGCTTACGGGTAGGCTAGCCCGTTGGTTGCTTCTTCTCTCCAAATTTTATCTCAAATATGTCACCCTCAAATCAGTCAAGGGAAGAGTTAAAGTGGAGTTCCTGGCAGATTACCCGGTAGAAGGAGATGAGGCAATGGAATACTTTTTCCCAAATGAAGCCATTCTGCAAGTTGAGGAGGAAACTTGGATGATGTACTTTGATGGAGTTTTCAATCAATACAGTTATGGGATAGATGTGTTGCTAATAGCATCCGACAACTTCCATATACCTTTAGCCTTCAAACTTCGGTTTAAGGTGTCCAATAATGAAGCAGAATATGAAGTGTGTATTGCTGGTTTAGAAGCTGCCCTGGAACCAGGGGCAATAAGATTGGATGTTATCGGAGACTCGAACTTAGTTGTTTCTCAAGCAAATGAAGACTGGAAAGTCAAAGAAGAAAAGATCGAGGTTTACCATCAGACCCGGGATGTTCTGATTCCTAAGTTTGAAAAGCTGACTTTCACGCATCTACTGAGAGAGACCAACAGGTTTGCTGTTGCTTTAACAACTTTATCTTTTATAGTAGACATCCCACTTGGAGTCCGGATTCGTCCGATGATCATCGAGAAGAAATACACGCTGGCTTATGAAACTATTGCCGCGATAGATGAAGTGTAAAACAAAAACCCCTGGTATTACGATATTTGGAACTTCTTGGAAAAATAAAATATATCCACCAAGGGCAAATGCCAAGGACAAATGGGGAATACGGTGAATAGCCATCCAATTTATCGTCTGCGGGGATAAGTTCTATAAAGAGGTCATCTGGGAATGCATAAGTTGCGTGTGAAAGAAGAGGAATCGAAGCGGCTTATGGAGGCTACCCACGGCGGTGAATGCGGGGCGCATATAAATGGTGTGATGCTAGCTCGGAAGATTCTCAAGCAAGGTTACTACTGGTCCACCATGGAAGAGGATTGTATTGGTTTTGCGTGGCGATGCCACAAATGTCAAATTCATGCTAATCGCATGAATATTCCGCCATCAAAATTGTACAACATGACTTCGCCATGGCCTTTCTCAGTTTGGAGAATCGACGTTGTCGGTGCAGTTATGCCAAAAGGGTTGAATGGGCATGAATATATCTTGGTGGCGATTGATTACTTTACAAATTAGGTGGAAGCTCAGTCCTATGCAATGTTGAAGGCATCGTATGTGGCCAAATTTATCAGAAACAATATCATTTGTCGATACGGAGTTCCGAACGAGATCATATCAGATAACGGCTCCCACTTCAAGAAAGAGGTGATAGACTTATTGGACAAATATAATGTGGTTGTTCATAATTCATCCACATACAGGCCACAAACTAATGGAGATGTTGAAGCCGCCAATAAGAACATCAAGAACATCTTGCAAAAGATAGTTGAGACCTACAGGGACTGGCCAAATAAATTGCCATTCGCACTCTCGGGCTACAGAACTTCAATCCGAACATCTATAGGAGCAACCCCTTATTCTTTCATCTACGAAATAGAGGTTGTTTTGCCAATTGAAATTGAAGTCTCGTCACTGCGAATTATGGCTGAGTGTCAGATAGTAGAGACGGACTGGCAATAGAGCAGATTTGAGGAGTTAATGTTGTTTGATGAGAGGAGGCTAAAAGCATTGTATCATGTTCACGGCTACCAGCACAGAATTGCTAGGGCTTTTAACAAGAAAGTTAAGTCCCGGAATCTCAAGGAGGGGGATATGGTGCTGAAAGATAACCGAACTCCCATTCATGACCTTAGGGGCAAGTTCAGGCCTAGTTGGACTGGTCCTTACATCATCAAAGCTATCTAGTCGGGAGGGGCAGTTATTTTCATGGACCTAGATGGCCTGGAATTTTCACAACTGATCAACATGGACAAGTTGAAAAAATACTATTCTTAAGAGGTTCGCTAGGCCAAAAGCCCGAAAGGGCGACCTAGGCAAAAGTTAGAGCATGAAAAATTAGAAACAAGGAAAAACTGAGCTCGTAAGGTTGAAAATCCTAAAGGGTGACTTTGACAAAAGTTAGAGTGCAAAAGGAGAGAGTGCAAAAGGAGAGAGTTAATACTCGAGTGAACCTGAACCGAACTATGTAAGGCCTGATTTCCATCCTTGGGATATGTAGGCAACTTCATCCTGAAGTTCGGCCGCAATCACCTCCAACTCAATTGTTCTGTTCGTGTGTCCGATCATGTCATCTTTGTCCATCATCTGAGAGTTCGGTTGTGATCTTCATTCTAGAAAGAAGGGCTGGTTACAACGCAGAGCAATAATGTATTCAATCAGGGGCAGTTATGATCTTTCAATTTGGGGTTGTACATCTTGAGGATTGATTCTGTGCATGTCAGGTGCTGATCACTTTCGAAAATGGTTTTGAAAAGTTTTAATAAAAGTTGATTTTGTTCAAAATTTTCCCTTTTACAACTTAGACCATTTTTGGACCAAAAGAAAAAAAATTTAGTGCTCACAAATTTAATTCCATTGATTTCAACATAAAGTTCTCTAACTCTCTGATACAAATCAAAGTTGCTTTTATATTATAAAACTTGAAAAAAAAGGTCAAAGCAATAAACTAGGGGCATAGGCGAGTCAGGTGCTCCTGCGTCCTCTGCTCATGCTTGCGGAAGCTTCTAAAGCCAAAGTGGGTCCGGTTTGTGTCTCATCCTCAAGCCAAGCTAAGCGCTCGCCAGAAAGGGCATAACTGAAACTAGGGGCGGGGGGCAGAAGCTCTCTCATCCTCCAGGCAGTGAGGTACCTAGCCAAATGTGAAGCACAAATCGGGAATGAAGCCGGGTATTCTACCTCCTCCTCTGGGCAGGTCTGATCATGCCCAAACTGGCGTTTGAATTTGAAGGGAAAGTAGAACATGTAGTGCATGAGGCCAATCAACTGTATGCCAGGCTGCCGAGTCATGCTGTAACTCATCTCAGTCAGATGAAGCCAGGGGCACTGGCAAGCTATGTTAGCTACAAACCTGTTGCACATCCAGTTGCACCACCATCCCTTGTTAGGAAAATCCACTAGCCGGTAGTGGAAGAAATAAGCTCGAGCTGAGTACTCGGGGCAAGAGTCCACCACCTTCAGCTTATCCATGCGCCATACCTGGGAAGGGATGAAAGGGCTTTGAGAGAAAAATAGAGCATGAGTGCTGAGTGATGTGAGAAACACATATAAGAAACGGTGGAAAACAATACCTAAAGAAGTAGTGGACTCCTCGCAAATCTAGTGGTCTCTCGCCGATGAAAAGCATCCAAGCCCATTAGGGTCTCGGCCAGGGCCAAACCGATGCAACTCTTACTTTATTTCAGACATTGGGCCACTTCGATTAACCGTATGCTGGTTTTGCCAAAATTAGGGGCAAAAAGAAAATGAGCCTACATACATAAATAGAGGGCTGTAGACGTCCCCCGAACGCCCCGGGAGGGTTTAGCTTCCGTTCTGTTCATTTGGGGTCACTACAGCTCGGACTCTTAAATGTCACGGTTCCTAATCTGAACCAAAGAGTCCAAATCCGGCAAATCGTTTTTGAGAAACTGATTTTTTTAAAAAAAGTAGTGCCAAACATGGACTGCTTTGCCAGATACAGAGTCGCCACCTAAATATTTTATTTTGGGAAATTTAGGAAACCCTAACTCGGTGCCAAAAGGCCACGTGTCCGTCATCACCAAAGTTGCCTCGGCTCGGGAACTTGGGTACGATTGGGGAAGGTCACTTCGTGAGCACCCCCGCTCGCCCGGTCATAGACCGGCCTCTACTAACCATGATATCAATTTTTGAAAACATTGTGAGTTCTTATTCCGGTTATTAGCCTAGGTTACTATGTGATGCTCACAGCATATAAATATAGATCGGGTCGCCTGAATTGGAATGAAAACATTTCATGTTTGTTTTTGAAAGAGGGTTTGCTACCCGCAGGTAGGCTTTAAAACATTTGATGATTTATTCCAATTTAAACAACCCAACCTTCACCCACAGGCATTCAGACAGTTATATCAGATAAGCACATAGCCTCATGGTAAGCATGCTATCATGGCATTCACTCACACGCATGCAAGGATGCTAAAGCATAAAAACTCACTGAGTACTCCAAGCCAAAATAGACACTTATTAGAAATCATGCATGAATCCTAAGTATACAGAAATGCCTAACGCAACACATGCAAAAATGCAATTATAGTAGGCTCGGCTGTTCTAAGATGGTATATGAGATGCTACAGCTATCATGTATTCAACTTTGAAATTGAAAGTACAATGCAGTTAGTATGATGCGCCGAGCCCGGTGCATGCAATACAGATGAATGATGCAAACATGCTGTCATACCGTATGCTAATTTAAATATGCCCTAATCTAACCATCATAAGCGGATAAATAAAAGGGAGAAAGACGTGGGGTTGGAAGACATACAACACACCCACGCACACTTATTACAGTTGTGCCCTCGCACAGAGGGTCCGAATAAATATACAGTCCAAATATTACAGTCCCGAATAAAAGAATATTACAGATTTCTAATTAATTAATGAATTAACTAAGAAAGCAGATAAAATTGGCGTGCAGGCCAGGGACTGTCTTGCTTCTGATGGACGATGCATGTCCGGGTTGTCTTGCGCGGAAATCCACCGAAATGCCCCAATTAGCCTCTGTTTACACCTGTTCTTGAAATGTGTGCTGAGCCCTGAAAAATTGCTGATTCTTCGTTTTGCTGCAACAGAGAGCAGGAAAGGGGCATAGCAATGTATTTGCACAGATATATGCATGTCTCGATCCTCGTGCCACTAATCGCGCATACCGAGGCATGATGGCCGAGGAATCGAAATGCACAACTCAATATAGGATGAATGCACATGAAACTACAGCTAAAACCTAACTCCATCATGGATAATCCGGAGTGTCGGTGACTGGGGAATTGAGACACATTCCGTCACTCGGAGTACGAAATGTACCTCGTTTCCCGTGCCTGGGCTAACTCCTATTCCGAACATGATGCAATATGCATGATATGCATGAAATGCAACTAAGATATAATCCTAACATACACAATGCTATGGAATGACATGCCTCGAAGTGCGTGCACACGGGCACGCAAACTGAGAAAATGGCAGAATGATATGAAGATGAGGTGCCTCGAAGTGTGTGCGTACGGACACGCAAACTGAGGCGATGGCAGAAACGATGCGAATGAGGTGCCTCGAAGTGCGTGCACACGGGCACGCAAACCGAAGCGATGTTAAATGCAATGAAAATGAGATGCCTCGAAGTACGTGCACACGGGCACGCAAATCGAGGCGATGATAGATGCAGTGAAAATGAGATGCCTCGAAGTACGTGCACACGGGCACGCAAATCGAGGTGATGATAGATGCAGTGAAAATGGGATACCTCGAAGTGCGTGCACACGGGCACGCAAACCGAGGCGATAATAAATGCAGTGAAATGACAAATGGGCTTATACCAACATGAGTGAACCTCAGCCACACTCACATCGGATGCCGTCGGATAAAAAAAGGAGTGCCTCGAAATGCGTGCACACGGGCACGCAAACCGAGGCGATGCTAAAATAACATGAAAATGACAAATGGGCTTATACCAACATGAGTGAGCCTCAGCCACACTCACATCGGATGCCGTCGGATAAAAATGGAGTGCCTCGAAATGCGTGCACACGGGCACGCAAACCGAGGCGATGCTAAAACGACATGGAAATGACAAATGGGCTTATACCAACATGAGTGAGCCTCAGCCACACTCACATCGGATGCCGTCGGATAAAAATGGAGTGCCTCGAAATGCGTGCACACGGGCACGCAAATCGAGGCGATGCTAAAATGACATGAAAATGACAAATGGGCTTATACCAACATGAGTGAGCCTCAGCCACACTCACATCGAATGCCGTCGGATAAAAAAGGAGTGCCTCGAAATGCGTGCACACGGGCACGCAAACCGAGGCGATGCTAAAATGACATGGAACATGGCAAAAATGATATGCAAGCATACTAACAGAATTTCAGCAACAAAATATGGGGAAAAACAGTCCCGAAATGTAGCGAAATGATACCAGATGCATGAAATTGTCCCGAAATGCAACATTAGGCACCCGAAATGGCCTATAGCCATGCTAAACATGCACAACATGGACATGCAATGCAAAGACAGAAGCTAGACAGCCCCAAAATAAGCACTTTTCCAGTTATAAACATGGCCAAACAGCAAATATAGGTATGGCAAAAATAGCATACAAGAATAGGGGCCAAGATAGGGGTAATGAAGCAAGTGGTATAAGCTAAACCCAAACTGAAAAATTTCCTTCTACAACAATGAAGATGGACCAAAAATATGAACATTTACAGTATATGGCAGCCTCAAAATCAGTATACAAATATGCTAAAAATGGGATGCAAAGCAAGGCCCAAAAGGTGCTATAACATGAAGTATATAAAATAATCACCAAACAGAAAAAAAGTGTGAATGAAACATGAAGTATAGGCCAAAATAAGGCCACTTTCACATCGGACCAAGGTCCAAAAACAGAAATCAAGAGGGCTATCAACTTATGCAAAAATGGGGCCAAATAGGGGATTGAACTACAAGTGATACATGGAGATACCAAACAATGTTGAGCCCTTCTCCAATGTTGAAGAGGGGCTCAAAATAAGCCCTAAATCAGTTTACCACATGCTCGAAAATAAATTGATCATGGGTCAAAAATAGCATGCAAAACTATGACATACAAGATGGTCAATGAAGCAAGTGTATCATGGAGGGCTCAAACAGGGTTGAGCCCTTAATGAGAAGTGAATATGAGCTCAAAATATGGCCCTTTTCAGTTAGGGCCGGAGCTTGAAACAAAAAGGAAGTGAGGTTTAGAAATGGATCAAGAAAAAGGGTCAAAAGGGTAAAAGTGTAACTTACCCTTGAAGATTCGAATTTTTGTTGCTTCTTGGATGGATTTGCAGCTTCTTTAGCCTTCAAGAATCCCTCCTTGCTGCTGGAAATGTGATGGTGGTGGTAGAGCTTGGTGGTGTAGAAGGAATGAAGGTTATGGACTCAGGGTTTTTTGAAGAATTGAAGAAGAAGAAGATGGAGGTGGCTATGGAGCTTTGAAGAAAAGTTTTTCTAACCCTTGTAGAGGAGGCCATCAGCTGGTTAAAAGGGCCAAAAGGGGGTGTAAAAGGTGGGGGAAATGGAGAGGAAAACTCCCCTACAAAATATCCCCCGGATACAGAAAATATCTGGGGGATATTGCCCAACAGTTGGAAAGGGTACAGTGAGGAGAATACGGCCGGCCTCATACTTTTACAGGAGGTGGCCGGCCGGCCACACCCTCTAGCCGGCCGGCTAGGGGTCAAAAGGGTCAAGGAGCTTTTCTGGCCGGCCAGATATTGGGGAGGTAGCCCTATGTGTGTACAACACAACCATGTAATTGAAATTCCAAGAAAGTGGGCCCAAGGGGTTCAACAATGGCTCGGAAAGAGGGGGTCAAAAGGGTCAAGTTGACTTACTGGCCGGCCATGAACTTTTAGGGGCCTCTCAGGTGTGTACATCACAGATATGTGGTTCAAAGTTCAAGAAAAAAGGTCCAAGGGGTTCAACATTAGCCCGGAAGAAAGGGGTCAAAAGGGTCAGGTGACCTTAATGGCTGGCCACCAACTTTTAGTGGCCTCCCAGATGTGTAGATCACAGATATGTGGTTGAAAGTTGGCAACACTAGCTCTAAGGTATTCAACATTAGCCCGGAAGTGCGAAAAACGGGCGCCGGGAGGCTCCGGAAGAGAAATAACTGGTTGCTGCAACAATTGCTGGCCTCCCACCCTTCAGTGACCTTCCCTGTGATAAAACAGAGGTACCTGCCAAAAATGAGCGAAAACCGTTGCAAAACGAATGTTCCGGAGCCAAAACACGCAGTTCGGGGTCCCGGAAATGGGCCGTTAAGCACCGAAAATGGTATTCGACCTTGAAGTGGGTTTCTCAGCCCCCAGTGTCCCTCAAAATGGATGAAATAAGATGTATGCAAAAAATCAAAGCAATAGGAGATGGTTAAGCGGTCCCGAACCGAGGCACACGGCCTGACGGCTCCGAAAACCGGGAACCGGACTCCGAAATGGGCAAAATGGCCTACGGCCACCAAATGTAGCCTACGGACATTGAGAGATGGTCTACGGGACCTCTCCCTTCCCTCAGGAAAAGAAACAGAGAAAACCGAGTCTGGTTCGCAAACCGAGACAAGGCACAGAAGAAGGTTCGGAAATCCGGAGGCAGGGCTCACGGCCGCAACTCTGAAGCTTCTGAACAAGCACATTATGCAACATCACCAAGCGCTCAATCGGTGACGTCTGAGTCTTAAGGTCGGTCAAAAATGGGGTGTCTACAAGGGCATATTGCTGAAAACCTTGCTAGAGGAGGTCGCCCCTGTCACCGATGTCAGAAAATCGATGAATCAAGCTGGGTATGTCTAGCTTTCCGTCATGGGCCAAAGATCGAGGTTCGTGTAAAGTGAGCCCACACATTCGTCCCAAAGCTTGGGCGTGGCTAAAACGGTGATGAGGTATGATTTTCTCGTTGCGTCAGGTTTCCATCAATGCCCAAAATTCTTCAATAGTCAGGCATATTTCTTATGTTCCAAAGGGAAATATATGCGTAATTGGGTCCCAACATCGGGCTGCAACATGGAGGAATGGAAAGCAAAGTGGAGTATGGCTCAACGAAAAAAGTGCATTTATGCTAAAACCCCAGAAATTCACCTTTTCTGTGCCTTCTAAAGTGGCTATCCAATCCGTGAGCTTCTTGGCAAGGAATATCTCCATTTGTAGAAGAAACAACAACTAAAATGAGGTTCTGGAGAAGAAATCATGAAGGAGGACCTTTTGTAGAAGATAAGGCTGTGAGTGGAGGCCAGCTGTCAGCAATCTGGTGATCCTCACATTTGTGGCCGACACCTCCCCTTTTGTGGCTGGCAACTCTCTCCTCTGGCTTGCCATCCACTTGTGTGCTGGGCAATGTTGGCAACCTGGTTTTTGTCTTGATCTTTGTGTTTGAGGTCTTGTTTTGGGTCTTTTGGTCTTAGCAAGTGTGTATATTTGTGTTTGAGTTGTTTTTGCTTTACTTATTAAGTTGTATCTTGTATTTTTGGTCACTGGTTGTCACATTACCTGATTAAGGACATCGTGCCAATGCAAGTTTTCATTTTCAAATTCAATTCCATGTTCATTTTCATGCAAATATGGTGCTTATGATGCAAAAATGACAACAGTTTTCATAAAAACTGCGAGATTTTATTCCAATCATGGTTTTTACAAAAAGGGAGTACAAGTTTCAAAAGCGAAAGTAAAACCTATTTGAAGCTATACATGTGCTATGCTACCAAACAAAAAGAAACTAAGCAAAAATACAAAAAATCGGCGCCAGTCATCTCAAGCTCGAGAGGCCCTCTTCGTCCACTTCCTCGGAGGGGACTCGGGGGCATTGTCTCCATCAGCACCGTTGTCAGAATCAGACTCTGAACCAGAGCCGGTATCATCTCTACTCCTTGCCTTAGAGCCTGCCTCGGCGTCATCTCCGCTCCCGGACCTAGAGCTAGCATCATCATCTCCGCTCTTAGATGACTCAGAATGTCGACTCACTGCCTCCTCGGAGTCGCTAGTCTCAGCGTCATCATTGCTCAAAACGGGCTTTGAGGGACTGCTCCAGCCTCGGATACCTCTATCATTGCCTTGACCACAGCGCACATCTCGGCCACGTTGTGGGGCCTGCCTTTCGCTCCTCCCTATTGCTGGAGGAGGTACTGCCAGTGCTGGTGCTGCTACTGCCACTGGTGCCCTCAGTATAGATGGAATCTGGAAAAACAGTTGTCAACATATCAGCTACAGTGTGTGTATCAGATACAGGTATAGTATGCAAAATAAGCATCATGTAGAAACCAGATACAGTATGAGTATAGTGTGCCAATGCAGTGTATTAGTGTAGTTTGGGAAAGACTACAGTTGAGGTGCCAATGTATCAGTGAAAGTATGATAGTGTGGTGCACAACAGAGTTAGTAATGAAATACATGCTGAAATAGAGAAAATTACCTGAATACCATGGAGACCAAGCAGCGTCTCTCTCCTCTGCACCATGCCTATCAGAGAGGCAACTAGCTCGAGGAGGCTCTTTGTATACTCCGTAGTAGGTGCCTGTAAGTGCGTTTGACTGATCAATATCTGGAATAAACATATCTGAGATAAAAATGTGGGGTGCAGATTGTAAAGTGTGGTCTATACCTGAGGCGCGCCTCGAGCTCTAACATACTCATGCCCTGCCTCTGTCGGCTCGATCAGAATCTGGTAGGCTGTCCCGGTCTTCCGCTAACATGTGAGCGCAGTGGAAATCTCTGGCTAACTAGTTATCTGCTTAACAGGAGGGCCCCCTCTAGTATGAGCCTTGGTCGCCCGAGTAGCCTCACCCGCCACAGGAGCTCTTGCTCCCTCGCCTGCGCAAATGCCCGTCAGAGGGGGTATAAGATAAGTCTAGATGAATGTCGCGTAGTCACCCTTTGCTCTGAAGAAGTCAGCGTCTAGGCCTACCATGAACTGGATGATCGCATCAACAGATAAGTTGTCTGCTGTCCTTATAGACGTTGGGGGTGGCATGGTGGGAACGACTAGATTAGGCGAGCCTACGGTCTGGCGTATAAATCGCTCGCTCAAAAACCAAGCCTAGTAGACTGGGCCCTCCAACAAAATTCAAAATCGAGATGTGGCCCAGGCCCAGGCCCCGGCGTACTGGTCCATCACACCGGCCGACATCGTCGCCTATGGCTGCCATGTGATCTGCAAACAGAGAATGTACAGATTGTGCCTGTTTAGTAGAACTTAAAATCTGCTTATTTCAGCTTTTGACTTAATTTAAGCTATAATGTTATGTTTGGTACAACTTAAATTATCAGATTATAGCTTTAAAAAAGCTATTTTCAGCTCAAAATTAGAAGTTGCTCGGGGAATGCTTATGAATTATAGCTTAAGCGCGCAGCTGGTTGGAGGGTGATGAAATGACTTAAATGCCCCTCTAGAATTTCAACAATTAGAGAATTGCCATTATATTACCCTCTTTGTTGCCCTAGCTCACTTCTCTCTTCACACTCCTCTTCTTATTTCCTCTCTTGGCAACTGAAGACGATCCTCCACATCAGCCGATCAAACTCCTCCACATCTCCAAGATCTGCCGATTGAGGTAACTGTTTTAATTTTAGATACAATTAGGAATCCCAGTTATAATTTTCCAAAACCACAAGGAGGTAACTATTTTATATTTGATTGCTACAATAGATGCACCACACTCACATTTTCATATTTATTTTTATATTTATATTTGCTTACTTTAATGTCATTTTGGAATTTTAAAATAGATGAGTTTTACTTGGTGGATGTTGGGTATCCAAACATGAAAGGATATCTTGCACCTTACAAAGGAGAGAGATACCATCTAGCTTAATTTGAACATGGTCAACCCCTCCAAAATGCACAAAAAAAATTCAACCAAGCACATTCATTACTTAGAAGTGTAATAGAAAGAACGTTTGGGGTTTGGGAAGCAAGATGGCTGATGATAAAGGATATCCCACCAAACTACAAGTGGTAGACCCAAGTCAAACTTGTTTATGCAACAATGGCAATTCATAATTTCATTCGACGAAGTGAGTTCCGCGATATTGCATTTGACTCTTATGATAGATTCACGGATTATGTGCCTAATGAAGATGAAGGATCTTTGACTCAACAAGCACGCCATGAAAATATTGTTGTATGTGATGACAACAAGATAGAAGTGAGGAGACATAATATTTGTATGTCAATTTGCAGACGAAATTAAGAGTTCTTTAAATAGCTAGAAAGTTTTATTTTTATTGCCTTAATAGTAATTTGTTGTATTTTTATTGCAATGACATTTTTTTGTTCTCTTGTGAACTCAATATTAAAAAAAAAATTGAGGTAATGTAAAAATTACCAAATTAGGTACTAATTAATCAGTTTCCATTAATGAAATAACTTTTTCAAAATTTAAAGTGAAGAAAATGACAAAATTACAAATTTTATATTCATAAGGGCAAAAATGACAATTACACAGCAAAAAGCTATTTTACAACTTATTTACCAAACATTACTCTGCTGCTTAAATCTATAATCCCACAGCTACACCAAACAGGTTACCAGCTTATGCTCATAGCTGTAAGTTATAATCTATAATCACTTTCTCACAGCTCTACCAAACAAGACCATTGTTAGTTACCGTCAGTTGCCGAAGTATGAATTAGAGCAGCATTAAAGAAAAAATAACTGTGAGTTTCGGGTTACCTCATCAGTGGCTACTGTATCAAAGTAGCGGCGGAAGAAGGCGAAGGTTGTGTGTCGTGGCTCCGAAGCCAACACTGATCGTCATACCGTCGTGAATATGGTACCATGAGGGGAATCTCCTTCATGGGCTCCGGAGCCAGAGCTAGGAAGTATGCATAAACCTACAACTGCAAAGAGACGACAGTTATGTCAACGCATGAACAGATATGAAACAGAAAGTGCAAAGTAGAAAGCACAATGCATAAATAGATATGAAACAAAAAGTGCAAAGCAGAAAGCACAATGTATGAACAAACACAGAAAGTACAAAGCAAAAATCACAAGTTGGGAACAGATATTGAACAGAAAGTGCAAAGTTAGAAAGGTGTGGGATATGCCTCCCAGGCTCTACAATAGCCTCCAATTCGCTCTCCCCTTATCTGGGAAGTGAAGCTCATGTAGCCGAAGAGGGTGACGAGGCCAGCTTCGCTCCAATCATAAAATCGCACCTGGGGCAGTGTCACCAGGGCACTCAGTAGATATAAGCCTACGGTGTTCCACCTGTTCAAAAACAAGGTGGTACCGAGGAGAAACATCAAGAAGCCCCGGGCGTACTGCTCTATCTCCTCTGGTGTTCGCAGAATTGTTCGCCAAACCAACTGTACCTCACCATGGTCGGTCGGTATGGAGATGTGCATGCTCTTAACAGGTGGATCCAAGCGGCCTCTCACTCGCTCATATCCGTGTCGAAGGAGATCGGGTCACCACCTACTCCTAAACCTGTGAGCATGGCAAAGTCGTAGGGGTTCATCGTTATCTCTCCGGTGGAAGAGAGATAGAAAGAGTTGGTGGTGTCCCACCACCTCTCCACTAATGCCCCAAAAAGAGCCCGACTTGCTATGTACCGTGAGAGACCTGAACAGAATAGGCCGAGGTTGGCCTTGTCAATAATGTTGTGGACCTCGGTAGGGAGCTCATTATACCAGTCTCTCGCCGTCGTCGCTCCATATCCCCTGTAAGAGTGGGAGTCCCCCTGTGGCAGAGAAAAGGTGAATCAGATGAAAGACAGTGATAAAAGAGTACTTGGATAAAAGGTAGTGCAAGAAATAAAGTTAAAGAAAAGATAGGAATGCATGAAAATAGAGTTCATACCTCGATAGCACTGGAAGAAAGGTGGGAGTCCGGCTCCTGCAGTAGGAGGTCCTCTGGCACGCCACGAGCAAAGTTACTTAAATACCTGATACCTCAAGGTGGTAGTATATGTGTACGAGGATGATACGTCATCGAATCAAAGGGTTGCACCCTCAGTGGTAATGGCTCTGGCTCGAGCTCTAGAACGAACTCTGCCTCAAGATTAGCTATGATGTCCTCTGCAGCCTCACCAGCTCTGGCAACCATCGGCTCCTCAACCTCGACATGGGGTGATAATAGAGGTGGAACCTCAAGAGGGGCTTCGTCGTAAGGTATATCATCAACCATCTGGAAAGTGGGTGAAAATAGGTTAAAAAATGAAGAAAAATGGAGAAAAAAGGGTAAACTTGGAAAAAGTTAACTCTAGGAGAGAGAAAATGAGAAAAAAAGTCAAAACCCGAGAAAGTTCACGAAACCCGAGAGAAACTACAGAGGAATAAGCCTAAAGTGGTGAAATGCAAGAAAAGCGACGAAATCAAAATCTGATTAGTTCAAAGTGTAGAGAATCAAGAGGGTTTTGCGAAAAAATTTGCTTGGGGCGTTGGAAAACGCGTGTAAAGCACAAATCTAGAGAGTGAAACACCTAGAGAGAGGGAGAGTATTTTCAGAGGTGTGAGTGTGTGCAAATAAAGTATGGAGATGTATACTTAAAGACCAAAGGCCAAAAAGACCTTTCTGCCCCGATCTGTGCACGGGTGGCCAGCATGTGGTCGGCGGTCTTTCCTTGTGGCCGACAAGTGGCCAGTGGTCCTCATCTGTGTCTTGGTGCTGTTTTGTGCCTCTATTCCCTGAGAAGTGTATAGGAGGTTCACTGTTGGGTCCAGATTGATTCTAAGGGATCTCAAAATTGTGTTTCGGCATAAAAACAATCTCTATTTGCCACTTTGAATGAGGTGTATCCTTTTTGAACATGTTGCAAAGTCTCCGAGAGGTAAATCAGAGGTTGTCACCGAATATTGTTTTTGCTCGTTCTGTCAAATTCGCATAGTTGTTCTTCTCTATTGCATAGAATGTGCATGTTCACATATACTTATGTTGCATACGTGCCCTGTATCATTCATGATTTGTTTATCTTGTATGGAATATGCGTTTTCACTGTATCGATTTGTAAGCATGTTCACTTTGTGCATTTATAACACTTGTTCACTTTGTGCATCTATCGCACTTGCTCATTTTGTGCATCTATCGCATACTCTCATTTCTCCTTGCATCTTTTTCTTCTATCTCAGGACGCATAAAGCGCGGCCCTAGGAGTGTTTTTTCTCAAGATAAGTGAAACATGAGCCCGAGAAATTTTTCTTCTATCTCAGGATGCGTAAAGTGCAGCCTCGGTGTGGTTTATCTCGGGATACGTGAAACGCTAGCCCGAATGACTTTTCTTCTATCTCAGGATGCGTGAAGCGCGACCCTGGGCATGTTTTATCTCGGGACGCGTGAAATGCGAGCTCGAGCAGTTTTTTTCTATCTCAGGACGCATGAAGCGTGACCCTGGGCATGTTTTATCTCGGGACACATGAAATGCGAACCCGAGCAATTTTTCTTCTATCTTAGGACACATGAAACGCGACCTTGGGCGTGTTTTATCTCGAGACGCGTGAAACGCCAGCCTGAGCAATTTTCCTTTTGTCTCAGGACGCGTGAAGTGCGGCCCTGGGCGAGTTTTATCTTGGGACGCATGAAGCGAGAGCCCGAGTAATTTTTCTTCTATCTCGAGATGCATGAAACGTGGCCCCGAACTGTCTTTTTTCTATCTTGGAACGCGTGAAATGCGACCTCGAGTGGTTTCCTTTTCTTTTTTTCTTGGGACACGTTAAACGCGACCCCGAGCGATTTTCGTTTCGTAGTTTCTCAGGACATGTGAAGCACGGAACTGGGCTAGTTTTATCTAGGGACGCGTGAAGAACGAGCCTAAGCAATTTTTCTTCTATCTTAGGACACATGAAACGTGACCCCGAGCGATCCTTCTTCTATCTTGGGATGCGTGAAACGCGACCCCGTGTGATTTTTTTTTCTATGTATCTCGGGACGCATTATATGCGACACCAAGCGATTTTTGTTTCTTAGTTTCTCAGGACACGTAAAGTGCGGCCTTGGGTGGGTTTTATCTCGGGAAGCATTAAACGCGACCCTAAGCGGTTTTCGTTTCTCAGTTTCTCAGAACGCGTGAAACACGACCCTGAGCTGTGTTTTCTTTCCTCGTCCCGCGTTTTGACGTGGTGAGAGTGTGTTTTAGATCTTTTTGCATGGAACCCGTGTTGGTTTTAGGCTTGAAGCTGCTCATTTATATGTTGTTATCGTGTTATTACTTATTGCATCTGTTATTGCTTATTGCATTATCTTGAATGATCATGAGTTTTCAAAATAGTCAGTTTCGCGTAGCGTGTGATTCCAGCTTTCAAAGTTTTCTTCATACATATCATTTGCATCTTGCCCCAGAACTACCTTGGTTTGATTCCTTGCAAAGGGATACTTAGGCAGCTTACGGGCGCAACTATTTAATTTATGTCTTGATTGTATGTCCAAATCTTACAGCCTTGTCAAAATGGGTCGTCTTCGAGCTTTTACATTCACTTACGTCATTTCATGATTTCGAGTTCTGTCAAAGAGAGGCAACTGTAAACACCCCATTTTTTACTGCCCTTATAACTTGGACGTCACCACTTGTACACCCAAGGATGAATGTATATGCTCGTCAAGTGCTCGAAGTCCTCAGCAGAATTCCACAGCTTTGAGCCTTCAAACCCTATACACCTCTTGCCTTGTTTTGGACTACAACCATAGATTTTCAAGCCTGAAAACCCTTTGAACCTGCCGGCCACCACCTTTGGGTGCTGGCCACTGATCTTGGCTGTCGGCCACTTGTGTGGCCTGCCGGCTAGAATTAGTGGCCTGCCGACCACAAGTGTGTTTTGCAGATATTTTCTGGCAGCTGTGCCAACTGTTGTCACAGATGCATGCACTTGCTTACACATGTATGTATTGATATTTATTAGGGAGTTTGATGTTTTTCTATATATAGGAGACCTCCTCTTCCATCTTTAAGGTTGGAAAATTTTGGAGGAAAATATTTTTTCTCTCTCAACAATTCTCTCTCTCTCTTGTAAATTTCTTAAGCCTTTGCCTATACACTCCAAACCAAACCTTGCCATTTTTGAGTTGAGGTACTTTTGAGCCTACTTTGAGCTCTTGAGGGTGTGTATGTGTTGAATTGTTACTTAGAAGTGTTCTCCTCTTCAAGAGGTATAAGGCTTGGCTTGTTTCCTTACTTCATTTGCTTCTTTTCCTACTGTTTTTCTACTATTTGTGAACTGTATAAACTCTGTAATTTTGGACTAAAACTTGTGGTTTAAGGCCTTAAAGGGTGGAAAATAATGTTTTGTTTGTAATTTGAAATTGCGTTCAGTACGAGTTATGTCAAAATTGCTGTCTCTCCGTTTGGAGGGAAGACGATTTCCTTAGATTAGGTATACACAAAAATAATATAAACAATTTATATACTGACGAAGAACTCTTCTCCTCATCTGATAACAGGAACCAGAGCAGAGGCCCATCCGCCCAATCTTCCTCTACCTCGAAGGACCCTCAAGGCAAAACCGCCTGGGCTAGAAGCCTCGGACGACACAATTACTTCTTCGGCAGAATAAGCTTCAAGGACTACGACCAAGACGCCGTCTACAACATCATAGACAACATCAAATACTCGACAGTCCCTACCGAATTAATGAAGAATTTAGTAGGCTGCTAGAGAGATTTTCATGTATTTGTTAAGTTCCAACCAGATCTCACTATTAGAGGAGGAATTCCTTGTATTTTATTAAAAAATGGGGACAGTAGTTGGTTAGATGCAATGTCCTCAAAAATGAGAGAATGGTTTGATGTTAATGTAACCACTGTCATGATTAATGAAAAATTTTATTAATTTTATTTATGAAACCACTCAAAATTTTATTTGCTTACTACATTTCCCTTATCATCAACTATTACATCTTGAGTTACATCACTATTTTTTACACTGATGATTACATTTTATAAAACATTAGAAAATTTTGCCGCATCCATAACAACTGATCCTCTACGATCAACTTTCTCTTTGCTAACACCAACCTCTGAAATCGACGGACCAGGATCAACATCACTAGTGTTATCACCACCTCTGCGTACATCAATCTCTGACAAACTCAGACGACCTCTGCGTTCATGAATAACTGAACCACTTTTCCCAAAACCTCCTAACAACAAATCTCTTCGCCTCTCCGGTAAACCAACAGACTTAGTCCGTGTCAGAATCGGAATGGCCTTCGTTGGAGGACAATGCCAGACATCAACATTATCATTAGTATATTTTTTAGATAACACAACAATAGAGGGGGCCCTAATTTGCGAATCTTCTGGCATGTCACTCGTAGAATACTTCAGATACCCCTTCATTTTACAATACGTAACCCCCCTTTTAATATTGGAATTTTCAAGTCGATACTTCACCATCCATGGCACCTGTTTGTCGTTAATTGAACAATAACCATTCCCATAATAGACTAACTCGCATTGACAATCTACTGGGAAAATAAACCATGCCTGCAAAATGTCATTACCGTCTAACCTCCGATCATAAACATTTACTCTGACCAATCCACTAGCATTGGGTGCGCAAAGGGGGGGAATATTTTATCAACCTTAATACTTTTTTGTTTGTATCTTAACCTCAATTGAGAAAATAAATTAGGCAACCCAAGTTTAATACAACTGAAAACACTTGCCGAAACACCTTCAACAACCCCAGTTTTTATATTGTCCACCTCCATTAACCTGAACATTAAAAATAAAAATACATCAAATTACAATTCTAAACAGTTTTAAAGTACATTTGACTCCTTAAAGTAATTTTGCATTCCTTTCCACTAACAGTAGCAGCCACTAAATATATGGCACCCTTTTGAATACTTCCAACATTTCCCAACAGCGTATCTTTGTAGTCCGTCCAAACATCAACTGGGAAGAACCGGTCTACAACTTCTATCCCGTGACGAACGTACTCTTTGTCCTTGCCACCAACGAGCTTGAATCTCATTTTCTTTAGCATCCGAAACCGGTCGGACTGATCAGGATCAACAATCCAGGTCTCAGGATTACCCTTGCCAACTCCAATAAATATCTTGTCAGGTGTAGGGACGGAATCTGACGGACTATTATCACTGATGACAAAAAACAACACGTGGTCAACTTTTTTTCCACCTTGCTTCTCTAGCCTTTACCCTTGTGTTTCCCACCCTTGCACTACTTTTTTTTTTTTTTGGGGGGGGGGGGGGGAGCTTTTAAACACTGATTTTTAAAGCTTTTTCAGTGGCTAAAATGTTGTTTTGAAGTCTCAAAAGTGAAGGGGGTAGTCTCCCCTCTTTATGCTTTATTTACTAGCTTAACATGCTCCATGTTTTAGCTTATTGTTCTAGCTTTTTTTGTCTTAATTCCGGCATGTTTTAGGACTGATTTAGCACTGTTTTAGGACTATTTTTAGTGGTTCATTGCATTTGAGCCTTGTATCGCATGTTCGTAGTATAATTGTCCTCATTGGCTTGGTGGTTTAGGCTTTAGCCACCAACCTATTTAAGTTGATAGCATTTGTTTATGGATTTCCATACTTGTTTTCACCCCTAATCACTTTTGCAACCTCCTTCCTTTCTTGGATTTTGCTTTTCTTTGAAAGTTGGTTCAAACTGGTTGTTTGTTTAAAGCATGAGATTGAGGTCTTGTGCTTAATGGTTTAATCCCTTTTGGGGTTCATTACTAACGACATGACACTTCTCTCATGCCTAAAACAACTCTTGGTTTAATGCTTCTTTCCATTAGAGGCTTAAAGCTCACCTTTGGACTTAATTTACTAAGGAATGGTTGGTAATTAAAATGGACTAATAAAATGAGGATTAAAAGTGATGCAAGATAATAACTTGGTTAGGGTTCAATCAGACGTTAATTGAACCCTTGAGTCTTGAATCGTTTCATACTTGTTAGTAATGTAAACGGCTCAAGAGTCAATGTCAACCACTTCTCTTGATCAATTCATGATAAGAAGGGGGTTTGAGAGTCTTTATTTGTTGCATTTAATGAACTTGCACACTTTGGTTCATAGGCCATCATACAATGAAATTGCATCGATTGATGGTTTATGAATCATGTTTACCATTCCTTTGAGCTGTTTGATGATAAGGAAGGGTAAGTTGTGCAAACAACCCTTGAGAATACCTTGTTCTTTCTCTATTTGCTCTCTGTTACAATGGGAATAACCAAGCATCAGTGGCCAGCAGGCCATTATTTTTGGACGGCAGACCACCACTTTTGGCCTGCCAACCACCTTTGCAAAACCCAGTAGTGGCTTTTTGAAATGCAACAGAGCTGATTTTGAGGTGAAAAACAGCACAGGTGTTCTAACTTTGCAACAGAGGCTTCCTAGCAGCAGAATAGTGACTTTTTCAGGTGAAAATCCGCGCGCATGCATGAGCACTGCTCACTCCCCGGGGCTGTTTAGTTTAATTACTTAGCTTTGTAATTAATTAGTTATATCTAGTTAATTTTTTCTTGTAAATAATTAGTTAGCTTGACTAATTATTTAATTTTGTCTTGTATTAATTAGTTAATTAGCTAAAATAGTTACTCCCTCTGTTCCAAAATATTAGTCCCTTATTACATTTTTCATTGTCCCAAAATATTAGTCCCTCTTCAAAAATCAAGTATAAAAATAATATAAATTCCTATTTTGCCCTTCTTTTAAATTAATAAACAATATAAAAAGTACAATTATGACATTGATATTCCCAAAAAATGTACTATCAAAAGGGTAATTTTGGAAAATCAACTTTTTTTCAAATGCAATAATTGTACTACCAAAAAAAGTTGGATTCCCCAAAAGGGACCATTATTTTGGGACAGAGGGAGTAATTAATTTGTTTTTGTAATGATTAGTTAAGTAGCTTAGCTAGTTTATTCATTTGGGTTTGTAATTATAGCGATCCCGGTTATCCCTTTACTGTTCTGTTGTTTTCCGGACGCGGTTTTGTGGAGTTGGTAGTTGTACCTATCGTGTTGTCAAATTTTAAACTCGTTTGTTTGAATTCTAGAATGTGTTAGGCTTGGTTGTTACAGGTTGGTAGAGCTTTAGCTCCCATTGTTGTTGCCCAGTTTTTGAACGGTCCGCTCGAGCGGGGTTTACACACTTCCAGTATTTCGTGCCTCTGCAAAACTTCTGCAGATGTGTTTTCTACGCTCGAGCGGGTACTCTGGCGCTCAGCGGATAGTACTTTTTGGTGTAAGTTTTGGGAGGGAGGAATCTACGCTCGAGTGGACTGGTTTTCGCGCTCGAGCGGATGTACTTTATTCTTGTGTCTTGGAGCTCGAGCGGGCCTTCTTGCGCTCGAGCGTACCTAGATTTTTGTTTTTGACGCTCGAGCATTGTGTTCTCCGCTCGAGCGGGAGAGTCGTATATCAATTGACAGCTAGGCTATTTTAAATCACTTTTTACATTTCCTTTCTTTCTCTTACTTTCCCAAAACCGATTTTTGAGAGCTCCTCACTCTAAAACCTAACTTCTCTCTAGGGCTTGATCTAGTAGGAGTGTTTTCCTCACCTTGAGCCTTTGTAAGAAATGTGTTGATCATTGAGGGCTACATTTTGATCCGATAAATTTGGTGTTTGGAGCACTTTCGAGTTTAGCTCTTCTTCTCCTTGGGTTCTACATTTGAGGTAGGGATTTCCTTGTTCTTTTTCAATGCTTCGTCTATAGATAGACATGTGGTAATCTTGTATTGCATGAAAATCATATCCATGTTGGATTTGTTTGAAATCATGAGAAAGAACCTAGGGTTGGGTGTTGGAAAATGGTTATGTTATCATTGATGTTTTTTTGGGCTAATTGGAGTGTAAATTAGCATGTTGTAGTTGATAGAAGAAAAAGCCCTAAATCATATTTTGATTGATAAATTAAAGTGGAGGATAGTGAACCTTTTTTTTGTAAATCTCTATTGATGATGTGGGTTGGGTGAAGGTGTTAATGCCTAAGGGGTTAACTTTGGCTTTGGAATGGTTTGAAATGAATGTAGTGGACTAATGTGAGTTATGGCTTTATTATCAATGGAATTGGTTTTATAAAACAAAAGGGGTGGATTTGGTTTTGTGTCAACAAAAGGGACGGAGTTGGTTTTGTGAAAACAAAAGGGAAGTGGAACTTGTTTTGTGAAATGGGAAAAGTATTTTTGAAATACGTATGAAAATTGGATTGTTGTTTCTTGAGTGTTGAACACACACTTGTGTGGGATTGTATCTTTAATTACCATGTTAATGTTGTTATTGGGTTTGTGGTCTCATAGTAATTGAGTCTTTAATAGATGTACTAAATATTTGCATCTAGAGGTTTTATCCTTGGTCATCGGTGGAGGATGACGCGGTTGTGTTGGAGTGTAGTGTATGCATTATACCATTATTGATTGAACATCGTATGTGATGAAGTGTTGAGATACATTATATATGTATGCTTGCTCGGGAGGAGGTAGTTATGTGTTCATATACTTTAACACATTGCTTGTATCTTGATGGTTTGTGTATATGTGTTATACATGTTGAATATGCCCTGTTGTGTTGGATTGGTGGTGTTATACCTTGCGCTAAGAATCAGAGGTACCGTGACCTTCCAGCTAGCGCCTGGAGAATTGACTGCGCTGAGAATATAAGGCACCATACCCTTCCAGCTAGCGCCTGGTAAACTGGCATGTTGTTGTGAGAGGTGTATCTTTGGCTTACTACGCACATAGCTAGTAGAGCAAAGTTTTGTTGTTGATATTTCAGTGTGTTTGGGAATATCATGGATTTTGTTGATTACGATTTTGGAGGGCCGAGTTGCCTCATTGGTTTATCTTATGCATGTTGGTCAGTTGTTATCTCTTTTTATAACGGTGCATGTATAGATTTGATTGTATGAGGAAGAAGCCAAAATGTCATATTTGTCTTTTGGAAAGTGTGAAGGAGAACGAACTTTTTTTAAAGAAACATATACTTTGAAAAGGTATATCTGTGTATGTTTAGAAAATGGAAGAGAGTAGTGGGCTTAGTGAATTTATTTCCTAAGGTATTGTTAATGTTATGAAAGATTGGGAACGGGGATTAATGAAAGGAAAAGAAAATTGAATCGCCTATGGCGTTGATTGAAATGGTTGTTTTCAAGAAAAGCTCATAGTTTTGATATTTTGTATAAATTATCACATTACTATTCTAGTATGAGAGTGGGTATTCATGATCATAGCTATCTGTATGTTGTTATTGTTGAGGACCATGTTGAGATCCTTACTGGACTATATGTTCATCCCACGTTATTGAATCTTTTTCAGGTGTTGAGCTGAATGTGCTGCAAGATTTGGATCTTCTGATTTGTTGGCCACGGGGCCTTTCTTATATGGGCGGAATGCCATATGTGTAAAAGGGTTGCACCCTTCTTCTTGATTTGTTGTTAATGATGTAAGCCCAAGGGCAATTTATTTATTATGCTCATGTTGTATTTACTTGCATACGGATGAGAGCAGTGTTATTCACTTCTACGAATTGAATATATGAGTTTATTTTCGCTTGTTATCTCTGAAATGGAATTAAGTAAATGAAATCGGTAATACTTCGAGTAATTAAAAAGTGGGGCGTGACAGTAATAGTTAGTTAATTTGTAGTAATTAGCTTAGCTAGTCACTTTATTCTGACCCTCCTGCGTGAGGGCACAATTGTAATAATGTATATGTCTTCCAACCCCACATCTTTCTCTCTTTTATTTAAACTGCTTATGATGGTTAGTTTAGAGCATCATGTTTCATTTTGCATACTTCATGTTTGCATCCACTTGTATCGCATGCATCGAGGCTCGATTCATCATTCTAAGTTGCATTGTTAGCTAAACATTTCTTTGAATACATGCTTAGATCGCAAGCTATCAAATTGATTAACATGCCATGTTAAGTAACTGAGCCTATTTAGATTGCATATCGCATGTGTTGCATTAGTCATATTGCATAGTTAGGATCATGCATTATTCTAACTTTGTCATCTTTTTTGGCTTGGAGTACTAAGTGAGCTTTTATTTGTTTTAGCATAATTGCATGAGCGTGAGTGTTGCCATATCAAAGCATGCTCACTATGAGGCTAAGTGTTTAAGTGATAAACTATTTGAATGCCTGTGGATGAAGGCTATTTGCTTGAATTGGAATAATTTGAGTAATGTTCATATGCAATCACTTTTTTAAGTGGTACGTATTCGAAACAATTTTCAAAACAAACATAAATCAAGTGTTTCAATTTTTACAAATTAGTCTATACTTGTGTGTGTATGCATTACATAGTAATGCTAGACTAATAATCGGAACAAGAGCATATAATATAAATAAGATTCATATCACGTTTAGTAGAGGCCGATCTTTGATCGGGCGAGTGGGGGTGCTCAATTCATGACCTTCCCCTCTAGTACCTAAGTTCCTGAGCTGAGGCAATCTTGGTGATGACGGACACGTGGCCTTTGGCATGAGTCATGGGTTTCCTAAATTTTCCAAAAATATTTAGGTGGTGACTCTGCCTCTGGCAAAGTAATCCATTTTTGGCAATTTGATTCAAAATTGATTTTCCAAAAGATTTGCCGGATTTGGACTCTTTGGTGTTTATCTATTTCACATTGCACTTGTGAGATCAAATTCAGAACCGCAGGAGTCCGATACTGTAGGGCTTATTCGTCTTCCGAAATGGGGTACAAAAAGTCGAGCTACAACCCCCCACGTACGGAAAACAGGGCAGTGGTGTTGAGTATTCTACTTAAATTGCACCTGCGGGAGCAGATACGGAGATGGTCACCGCACGTGCGGCTGGGACCCCTATACGTGTGGCCCTTTTGGGCAGACCCGATTTTGCTTCCACTCATCTTTTTCACCTTTCAGGGCCTCTGTTTGCATGGTTTTAAAGTGTTTTCTTGTCCATTTGTATCTCATGAGTGCATTAGAGGGAATAATTGAAACATTAGAACCAATCAAGTAATGTTGCATGGTAATTAAATAGGAAATCAACTGAATCCATAGAATTGGCTAAGATATGAATGTAATTGAATCGTTGTGCTTGAATTTGTTTGGTTAGGTCAGACGCCGCTTCTTTAATGCATCTAAGTACGCATATTGAGGAGCCCACTATGAGCAACAATGTTATAAAGCTATGTTCAATTATAATTATTTTTCTGAATGATTAACTGTACTGCTTTCTAAAATGATATTGTTTACTGAATGAATGTTTGTCTTATTTTATAAACTGTACTTGTGGCATCCATAGCAACTGACTGTTACTACTACTGCTATTGTTACAGAGATCTCTGTCAGTTCCATTGTTTAGAACTACTATTTACTGTTTGATGGCCATCAACTGACTGTTCGGTCTTTAAGACCTAATGTATTGTTATGCTATGGGATGTACTACGTATAACTGCTATGATTTCATATGACATTGAAATGTTTGAATACTGCTTATTGACTGTTTCCAATTGTTATGAGGACATCATTCATAAACCCTTTACGCATTTGTTATTCACTACGCTTTTACTCACAGTTGATTATATATATGTAGGTGGTCAAGCACTGGAGCAAAGTTAGCGTCGTCAACCTGTTTCCGTTTTGTCAAGCCAACCTATTGTGACTCACCGCGAGGTTCCGAACCGTTAATGTCAAGGTTTTTTGGGTGATCTAATTTCACCCTTTTTGAATGTTATATGAAGTCAAGTGAATGTTTTATATTTTGTTTTGGCTTTGGGATTTAATTCCCTAACATGTCTTTTATTTTGTGCTTAGATGTGTTTTGGACTTAAGTACATATGTTTGGACATGGACTTAGACTTATGTGCGTAACGATAAATATATAGAAGTTGTTTGTTCATGTAAGTCCTCACACCTTTTTGGACACTATGTTTTAATGTTTATAGGCTTTCGTCGACCCCTCTTATTGTATAATTGTTAAGCAAGCCTTTGGTAATCATGGATTACTGGTCGGTTATGATGCTAAACCCTTAGGAGCGGGTTTGGGTCGTGACAATAAGAGGACCAAATATGATTTATTTTGTGAATTGGTAAATATAGGTAGCAACAAACATGAAGTGACACTAATTTTCACAACCAATGTAGAAAATATACCCACCCTACCAAAGTAATTGTTCAATCCATTTTAACAGAAACCATTAAGCAACATATTTTGAGATCTTTTTATGGCTTCCTGTGATGACCCAGACTTGCTAATCTTGAATTTAATTAATTAATTATGTGTTAAATTCTAAATGACACTACAACAAGTTGGGTCTTGAATGACGAAATTTTTTTGTCTCGAAAGAGCTAATTTCGTCACTATAGATATTTGTGACGAAATATTTTCGTCACAAGTTTCGTCATTGAATGTTTGTCACTAAAAACCATCGTGACGAAAAATAATTTCGTCACCAATGAAATTAGTTCAGTGACGAAATTTTTTGTCACCAATAAAACAAGATTTTGTCGCCAAAAATTCTCATTTTCGTCACCAAATAATTATTCAGTATCATATTTATAATTTTAGTTGACGAATAAATTTGTCACAAATATTGATCATTGATGAGGAAATAATTTCGTCACGATAAGATGTAAAGGTGACGAAATTTTTCGTCTCCAAAAGTCATACATGGGTGACGAAATATATTTCGCCACAAATATATTTATATACGTGACAAAATACATTTCGTCACCAAACAACAAAATCAATGAAAACTTTCATATATGTGCTGCAATAAATTTTGTCACAAAAAATGTTTATTAACGACGAATAATCACTTTGTCATAATAACAAATACAAGTGACGAAACAAATTCGTCACTAAACCTGTTCCATATTTTATATTTTAATTTCAATTATTATTTCACAAATATCCCTGCTCATATCCCAATAGCCTTTTAATTGTACTAAGAAATCCATTAGCTATTATACATCACTCCACAAAAAAATTCAGTAAACAATTTATATTATAAATCAAAATATATCCATCAAACAACTTTAATAATATAAACCATTAAGTGTAACAAAAAAACCATCAAAGCAAATCCCAAAATGAACCAACATGTAATACACAAAAAAAATCAACACTCAATCTTGATTTGCAATTACAACTAAGTATTAGTTCAGGAAACAAAATTCAACAGTTGATCTTCATTTGCAAGTATACTTCCAAACATCATCAAAAACCAATCTGCAAAGAAAATAAACAAAGAAAACATTAATACATTATCAATTACATCTAAACTCATATATAAATAATTTTATTTTATAAACCAATTTAGTAGAAATGCATCTAACAAACCAAAATTTCAAAGAGTTGAGGTGATCCTTGATAATAAAGCAACACGAATAACATAAGATGCCAAAAGATTGCAAAAATACCATATATCACTATCACTAATGGTAGAATATATATATATATATATATATATATATATATATATATATATATATATATAATAGCTCCAAAATATAACGTAGCATTGAGGTACATTTGATTCACGACAATGAGCCGATGACTTCTTCAATAAGGTAAATTTGATCAGTGGAATTCAACACAAGAACCTTGAAAGACCTTTGGGTTGTACCATTGAAGCCCCTCAATGCCTTCTTGTTTACGAATTTGTACCCAACAAAAGCCTTGATCAAATCATCTTTGGTAAGGAATCATTGTGATTTTTTATTTTTTATTTATAAACATGCTCATGATTTTTTTGACTCTTTGGTTTTATAGTGCTATCCTAGCATTATCACCTAATAAAGCCAATATATATATATATATATATATATATTTATGACCGATGTCCGGACTAGTTTACACGCACCTCAAATTAATAGCCAGAAGAGAGTTGTCATCTCCATTTAAAAATTGATAATTATTCCAAGACATGGACATGCAGAAAACAAATTGTTCCATTTCTTAAACCACATAAAACAATCTGTCCCTGCAACAAGAGATGAGTTTGTTACATTGAAATCATATAGTGATAGTCAGTTTACCACAAGCAAAGGTCATGTAATGATAATAGATAAACAATTATCAAATAAAAAATGTAATGATAATAGATAAACAATTATCAAATAAAAAATGTAATGATAATATATAAAAGTACAGTAATGTCATTTATAAATCTTGAGATGAGGTCAATATCTACCAAGGAAAAAGTTGTTGACTTGATTATGCAAGGCCTGTTAACTGTTGATGTGCAAATTCTGAATTACATATTAGTGCCACATGGAACCTAATGGAATTAAGATTTTAGTCAAGTAAGTTTTATGTCAAGTTTTCTTTTAAGTTAATGTGTTGCAAAGTTTGCTGACAACCCACAGGGTTGTCATTTGTTAAGTTCATCAGGACCTGCCACAAAGAGGATAGTACAAGTGTTGACAATCATCACATGAATCACAACCACGTCAAACAGATTCTCAATAAAACACATTTTTAGCCACTCCATTGCAGATGCTCTCATCTTTTCTCCAACTTCTATATTTCAATATTCTATTTGACATAAGTAAAACCAATAATATAAAAAATATTTGGAACTGATGGGCAGCTTAGTTGAGTCGGTCATTACAAATATAGTTATATTTCCCCTGGCTGCCATTTTAAAATTTTACTCCTTTGAGCAGTATATTAGAATCTTTTAATATCACCACAAATCCAGATGAAAATTCCTCAAAGCAAACTTCTTGAATCATTCATGAGAAGCCAAATTACAGAATAATTATCAACATAGTGGTTTGCAAAGGGGATTACACTTACTTCCAGATCAACTGATGTTCTGCTTTATCTGCTGATGCATACACAACCTCAGCATCACCAGGTCGCTGCCCAACAAACGTCAGGGGAATTATCTGGAACAAGCATGAAAAGAAAATTATGGCTCTTGTCCACATAAACGAGAATATGTCAATGTTTAATAACAAAAATGCCAGTTTTCCTTTTTTTCATTGTCCATTTATGATGCCTAGAGTAACCTTTTGTTTATCTTTTTTCCTTTCTCTTCCTGATGAATACCTAATACTAGGTGGTACATTGACCTTGGACTCGGGGTGACCTTTGGGAGGAATCACTTGATGTACATTTAAAAAGACATTCACACATCATATATGATTCTGTTGTTATCCACAGAATTCGAAATGTAACAGAGGAATAAATGGTCTATGAACCAAAGCCTTGTTTGGTTTAGATTTCACCAGACTTCACATCTGCTCTTAAAAGTCTGGGATATGAAAATAATAGCCCCAGAATCTAAGACTTTGCAAAGTTTAATTCAAGGAACTATTGAGAGGAACTCCAATTCAATCTCCAAGCACTTGCTTACTCAGGAATCAGTAGAACAATTTAAATATATATATTGAAAAAACTCACATCAAATGAAAAGGAGAACTAGAATATAGAATATAGATTATAGATTATGTCCAACATAAGAAGTTAGATCATTTTTTAAGATTTGGCACATTGGGAAAATTTAACACACAGGTTCAATAATTCAGTACCTTTCCAGATGCATTTTCGAATGCTGTTACCATTTCCAAAACTGATGTTCCTTTTCCAGTTCCAAGGTTGTAAACTGGATTCCGAATTTTGTGATCCCATTCCATTTTGACTCTAAATTTAGAAGTTCTAGAACCTTCTGTGTTTGACGCAGCTGTAAATCTGCTTGCAAGACTTAACCCGAGTTTATTTGCACTTTCATCCTATTTCTGACTGCAGGTTTCTCACGGAGCCAACTAGGCATAACAACAATTAATTACATTTATCATATAGGCAACAATTGTTCAGACAAGTTGGCACTAGAGAAGTAGGGCTCACTTTGTTTCACGTAGCAGCTCCTTGTATCCTTAATCATTACTTATCTGATGATATGCTGTTACAGTAGTGAGGAGTTTGTTACCCGGCACTTCAAAATGCTAAATTTGGTTTACAAATGTTTCCTAAAAAAAAGAAAAAAAGAAAGACAACTCACCATATGGAAGCAACACTCTTACACTTTCTGCAAGTGCAACAACATTATTGTTCTAGAATTGAGGTTTCACAACTCTATTTTTCATCAAGGAAGCCAAGAGAACGACAAAGAAATGGGGCATCAGATACTCTCAGGTGTCTTACTGAAATGGTATGAAGATGGTTTCTGTACTGGTGTAGCAAAATATGATGGCAATTGGGACCCAGGAGGATAATCTAGAGCAGCAGGAAATTGTGACATCAATCCAGGGGATGAGAATGGGATTTGGTTAGGATATCCATAAAACGAATCAAACCTGGTAGACAGTTTTGAACCCATGTTGCCTGAGACAATAGACGGAAAGATATTTACGGCCTCACTTGCAGGAAGGTGATTACCGTGTCCCAATGAGATAGAGGATGAAGGCAAACCCAAGTCCTCACTATTTGGAAAGGTAGCTCGAGCTTCAGGCAGCATCGATCCAGGTGGGCCAGGCCAAGCTGTCTGGCTTGGGACACTAGCAGAAATAGCTGCAGGTCCAGGGTATATTGGAAGTTGGCTCATGATTGACAATCCTGCAGGTGGTGGCCGGCCAGCCACCCTTACTGCTAGCATCTTCCCTTCCATTTTGTGCCCATTCATATGTGTCACAGCCATGGCAGCATCAATGGGACTTTCAAATGTAACAAAGCCGTAGCCTTTACTGAAACCTGTGCTTCGATCTTTAATTACTTTCACTTCTGTGATTTTACCGAATGAACAAAACAGCTCTCTCAACTGGTTGTCATCAACAGCTTGAGGAAGATAGCCAACATAGAGGCTTGCATCATTGATTTCTTTGTTGGGTTTCCTTTTTGTGTTAGGAACTGAACCACTGCCACGCCCAGTATTGCACAAAGTGGTGCCAACCTGAGGTGATGTAATAAAGGGACAACTAGATGTGGGATGGCAAAAGCTTCCACACATTGCACAGGTGATCTCCATTTTAAAAGTAGATTGCCGGAGGGGACAGGCATAGTGCTTGTGTCCTTCCTCCTTGCACACACTGCAGATGTTCTCATTTCTATAAGTTCCTTTCAGTTTTGCAAGCTCCACCAGTTGGGCTTGCTTGTGTCCATTCATTCCTTCATCTATTGGGATTAGCAATTTCTCAACCATTCTTACAGCTGCATCCAGAGACTTCTGGTTATCTGCCTCTATACAAACATGCAAGTCGAAAAATGATGTGGTTGTCCACTGGTTGATTAGAGAGAGAAAACTAGTGTATATTCTGGCAAATAATACCAGGGTAGTAATCCACAAAGAGACTCAGAAAAAGAATACCAAAAAGAATAGAGACTAATGAAGGGGATACAAATGAACCACATTTAGAGTTATTTCGTTTATGGTTCAATCCAGTAATTAACTTACAACTTTTCCAATGGGAAATATGCCAAATATACTAAAGCAGATGCTCCCATCTTTGTCCCCACTGCATAAGATATTAAATCATTGATGTGAAGAATTTGATAGCTCCCGAAATGAATCTTCACTTTTATCCATGAAGCCAGTATCTCCAGGTACCACCCCAGGCATTTGAGGAACCCTTGGTGCAGAAGGAAAGAAACGAGAAGTGCGGTCTTCATAAGTTGAGATGTTACCAAAGTTATCCTGACTCCCAATAGAGAAAGAGAGACTTCCATTCATATGAGGAAAGCAAAGAGAAACAAATAAAAGCCTTTAACATCAGTGAAATTAAACTGGACAAGCATATTAATGAATACTGATAAAATGTCAACCTAATTTTAATTAAATTAATTTTAAAACTTAGCAAATTATAGTTACAGTTGCAGTAAGATCATTTTTACTTAGAAAAAAAAAGAGAGGCTTTAGAGTGGTAGGTTTCAAGATCATCAGCCCTTTTTATTTCCTAATTGAATATGTTCTAGCTTCTACATTTAGCTAATATCTAATTCTAGCATCAAATGCTAAACAAATTCACAAACAGCCTCAATAATGCTGAAGCAGAGGACCATCAACCCAGCAACCTTTAATTCAAACCCTCATTCATATCAATTAATAAAGGTAAACCATCAATACCTTTGCCAGCTAACTATTATCGTGTATAACCAATAAGCGGATTGCTCTAGGACCAGTGATCATCACCTTCAATTTAAGAGATTGAAAGTAAACCAAACAAATTAAGAGAACCCAAATGTGAAAGTACCTCAGAAATCCAGAGAATGAAGCAGAAGGTGTTCGCGAAGAGGAGCGCCGGTTCAGAATCATGGGATCCAATGGATATAGGAGGGAGGGAGAGAGAGAGGGAAAGAGAAGGTCAGAGGCTAATTTATCAAACCTCGTCGCAGGCACCCAGATTTCACAGCCGCCTCCTCTCATCGTCGCAGACCCCGTCAGTCCGCCGTCAACCTCCGTTCGCCATTGCCCTCTGATTTTGCTCGACCTTCACCGCTCTCTGTTTGACGGGTTAGGGTTCAAGACAATGAGAGAGTGGAAAAGAGGGGTAAAAACCTTTGTATGTATCATAGAAATAATAAATAAATAAAATTAAACATAAAATAAAATTAGGTGGTAAATATTCCCCTCAAAATTTTTTGATCACACTTATTTAGAAGTTGTGATTAAAAAAATTATATATAATCACACTTATTTAGAAGGTGAGATTAATATATATATATATATATATATATATAAAATCACACTTAATTAAAAAGTGACATAAAAAATAAATATTATCACGCTCAATCAAATAAAGTGTGATTAAAATATCAATCTAATTTTTTTTATCACACTTCTAATAAAAGTGAGATATTTTTATTTTGTTAAAGTGTGATCTTTAACTATTTTTGTAGTAGTGATTCCTCATTAATAATTTTTTAATTGTCGAAAAAAAAAATTCTCACCAAAACTTTCAAAATTTTTGGTGAGGAAACTTATTTTTTTTCTCACCTAAAAGTATGTGTTTATTGACGGAAATAAATTTCGTCACCTATTATTTTTCTTTTTTTATTATACGTGACAAAATTTATAATTCCTCATGGATTATTCTTATTTAGTGACAAAATTTGTTTTCTTCACTAATTTTCGTCACCATACCAAAACAGAGAATAAGAGAAAGAGACACCAGAAAAAGAGCAACGAGAAACCATGTACCAAATCATCGAGCAAAGAAGATGTGGCGGTTACCGGCAAGGCTACTACTGGCGATGATGATCGGCAAGACTAATAGAGGCAACGATGGCAATCGGCGTAGTTGAGGAGCAAGAGGTAAGAAAAATTAATATCCTATTTTGAGAGAGAGAGAGAGAGAGATGATAAACAGAGAGAGGGTAAAAAAAATTAATACCCTATTTTTTGTTTATTGCCGCTCAATATATCAAAAAATTTCCACCAAAATTGGTGACAATATTATTTCCTCACCAAAAGATATCAGAAATATTAAAACGTTTTGGTGACGAAAATATATTCATCACAAATAATTTTATAATTAGTGACAAATTTTTTTGTCACCAAAAGTCTCAAAATTTTGGCGCCACCCAAAAAAAATAGCGGGAAAATTTTTGGTGACGAAACTCAATTTTTCCTCACTTAAAATGAAGTATTTATTGACGAAAATAAATTTTGTCACCTATCATTTTTATTATATGTGACAAAATTTATAAATTCCTCACGAATTATTTTCATTTAGTGACGAATTTTATTTTCTTCACTAGTTTTCGTCACCATAGACTACTTTTGTTGTAGTGTGAGATATGTGCCATGTGATTTAATTGGTTCATACCTGTCCCAATTGAGAAACTATCTGTTGTGAGCTCGGCTTTGAAACTGAAATTAACAGCTTTAATGGATTCAGAAATCGAAATTGAGTACATGGATATGCTAATGGGAATTTTTAGAGCCATTTGAGAAGTTTAATTGAAAATTTATTTCGTCTGATTCGTTAAGGTGTGTTTAGGTGGTTTAATTGCAACTTTACACTGCAAATTAAAGGCCGTAGAGGTTTCAGAAACTAAAACGGAATACATAATTATAATCAGCATGATTTTTAATACTTAATGTGAAGTTTTACAAAAATCTGATTCAGAATGAATTAATTTGATTATATTAATTTAATTATGTGTTTAAATTTAATTGTGATATTGTGAACATATGTGTATGGATATAAAAAAAATTATTTGGAATGAATTGGTTACATGAATAAATTATTTGGAATTTTTAGAACACTATGATAAGTTTAATTGAAATTGATTCAGTTTACTGAAACTGCCTGTGATCAGATTAAGCCTTAATTGGAACTATTCTGAGTAAATTGAGTTTTATGATAACTTTGATTAATTGTATTTGCCCAAGATGTTGCATGATTAGTATCTAATTCAGCTCTATTCATGATTTAAAATTTGATGAAGTGTAGTAAATGTTTGAGCATTTTGTGATGGTGAGTGTAGGAGATTAAATTTTTGTGGGTGTACTGAGATTTGGGTGTGTGTGTGTAGAGAAATCAGTGCGGGTGTGTATATGTGACTACATGTGTTATGCAATTCAAATGTGAGGGTGTGTGTTTAATCTGATGCTTAGAATGAATGTTTTATTCCTTTGGTTCATTGTGTTGAGCATAGAGAGAGAGAGAGAGAGAGGGAGAGAGAACTAATCTAAAGAGAGAGAGAGCTCAAGATTTTGAAGAGGAAGAAGAAGAGAGCTAGGAAGAGACCATCCTATAATCTGAAATCAAGCTTTAGGTAAGTGTTTATTTATGAATTAGAATCATCATATCTTTGGATTTAAGGAAATTATGAAGTTAACGGAAGAGAGAGCTCATAGATGATGAATATGGGAGATTAGCTCACATGTATGAACATGTATGTGTTCCAGTGTTGAATTCATGGAAGTAATTTGGTCTCTTGCATATATTTTGTCATAGAAAGTCAAGACATAGTTGAATTCTTTCATGCATGGCATGAACTCATGACATTCCTGTTATATCATGTAATTTCTTACATGAACTTCATGGATTCTAAAGTTTTCAAAAAGATTTCTTGAGCTATGAGATTGTAGAACATCATTTCTTGCATGGTTTTATAAGAAATCTTCAAAGTGTTGGACTTAGAACTCATACATGTATGATTTCATAATTTTCTACTTTAAACCCAAAAGTTTGATCCTTGCATGGCTGATTTCATGAAGATTTATTTATATACTTTGCAATTCATGCATGGGTTTTCAAGATTGAAGGAAAATGTCATGGATTTTGAGGATTTAAATTTAATCAAGAAGAAATCTTACATGTTTAGAGTTGTTCTTGAATAATTAAGGAAGAAATTGTAGACTTTGAGCTTATCTCTCCATATGCATGGCATTGATTCATGAAAATATGTTCATAAAATTGTTTTTCTTACATGGTTCTTGAAATTGGAAGAATAAACTTCATGAATTTCAAAGATTGGAACTCTAAGGTGCATGGATTATGTTTTTGCCTTGAAATTCAAGGGTTTGATCTTTTTGCATGGAATTAAGCTTCAATTTAAAGTTTTGATTTTATTTTAAGTTAGGTCACGAGTCGGAGACCTATCTTTACAATAATTCATATGAACATATCTTTACAATAATGTTCATATCAATTATGTTCCTGAGAGGGTAATTTGTACCTAAATTGGGCCGAGCTGGGAAAATGGGCCGTTCTTTGGGCCACAGTAAGAAGGGCTGGATGAAAAGGGGCATGTAGTTAGCCCGGTCCTGGTAAGCCTTATTGTTATCCCGGTCCGAAAGAACCTTGAAGTTAATCCGGTCTAGAGAAGCTTTGCATATAGCCCGGTCACTGTACTCAAAGTTAGCCCAGTCGTGGCTTATCGTGGTTATCTCGGTCAGAACCTTGCTGTTTGTTAGCTCGGTCTGATTACACCATGGTTTGTACATGAGAAACCGAGGTAAGAGCAGTGAAAGGAAGAACCAAACTAGCTATAGTTCGATCTAGTCTGCGACTTAGCATAGCCATGCTTACCTCGGTCGTATTGGAATCCGACCATGGTAAAACCATCTCACTTAGTTTAAGCAGTGAGGGGGGTGTTGAAGGATAAGCATTATCTTTCAGGAGCATGACTCCTAGGAGGACTCTACATGGATGAGTAAAAGTTCTACTAGGATTGTGCCACGCAAAACCTATAAAAGCTCATAACATCACCTATGGAGAGGTAACACAGCTTTGATTCTTGAATACACAGAGCTTTGTCTATTTGTCTATTTTTGCTGACTTAGGCATCGGAGAGGTATCCGGCACACACCCGCCGGCTAGCTCACGTTTGTGTTTTCAGGGAGTAAAGCGACGACGTATGGAGGAGCACAGACTTGATCAACAGGATTATACGAGAAGGTTTATTTCTTTCCCGTACAATTGGAGCTGTCTGTGGGAATACCAGACAAAGAACAAAACCTCTTGATCAAGTTTCCCTCGCTAATTGAATGGCGCACAACGAAGATTTGCCGCAGTCCGCCATTGATGGACAAACCCCAGAGGGGGGTGGGAGGTGCGAAGGATTGTCCTCTATCCCTTCTATGGCGGACTTAGAGCCCTAGCGACAGAATCCCCGAAGGGATGCAAGGGGGAGGCGGAACAACAGCCCCTGTCGCTCTCGCTCACCAAGTCCTGAAAGGCAAAGGCGAAGAATCGACCCTCAAGCTCTGGAGGATTGTGTAAAAGAGCAAGATGAACTAATAAGGAAGATGACGGCGGACATGGAGGCCATGAAGCGCCAGATCAAGGGAAAAAGGGTGGCGACAGGAGAGGGGCGCAAAGGCAATACGCCTCCTCGCCACTCAGAAGATCGTGGTAGGTATACCACGCCATCGCAAGCAGAGAGTAGAAGCCTCAGGACAGGCGACACTCAATCAAGGACCTCCAGAACTCGTTACTCCAGATATGAGAGAACGAGATCATTGAGGTCTTACACTGAGGGAAGTACCCATCGGCCCTCACATACGCACCAGACATCGTCCAGGCAAACGGAGTTGCCTAGATCGTCTAACTTACGGATTGTGCTTGAAGAAAGGGAGCGACAGAAGGAAGATGCTAGGGCACGTGGCCTGCACAGAATTTCAGCCCTTCAGCAGTTGGCTCCTCGGATGCATGGAAGCATCGAGGTTGGAATGCCAATACCGCACCTTGCCTACGAACCAACAGATAAAGCGTTGGCAAGACTACATAGCTCGCCGTTCGTTCCAGGGATTGAGAACGCACCATTACCCTCAGGCTTCATCCAGCCTAAATTTACCACGTACGAAGGGAAGACAGACCCTTACATGCACCTAAGCCACTTTCGCCAGGTCATGGCGGTATACCGGCGGAACGAAGCTTTGATGTGCATTCTATTCCCATCCAGCCTTAGCGACCTAGGTTTAACCTGGTTCGAAAAGCTACCAGAAGGCAGCATAGCCTCCTGGGCGCAATTAGCGGAGGCGTTCGTGACAAGATTCAAAACGAACACCAAGACGCCAGTGGAGATTGATCAGCTACTCTCCATTGACATGGGTGACAAAGAAACACTGAGATCCTACAACAGTCACTACTGGGAGACATTCAACCAGATAGGGGACTGCCCCACCAATCTCGCCATCGCACAATACAAAAGAAGACTTCCAGTCGGAAACAGATTGAGGGATTTGATTACAATGACTCCACCCCTCACGATGGAAGCCTTGATGGAGAGAGTGCACCAACATATTCGGGTGGAGGAGGATGACGCCCGCGCCAAAACAAAATCTGGTGCAACAGCAACACCAAATAAGAAGACTACAACAAAGGTCAATACTGTAGAACGTCAAAACAAGAATGAATGAGGCAGGCGAGACAACGAAGAGGACCGAGATAAAAGATGGTTGAAAGTCCACACGGCCATTACCACGGTATTCAAGAAACCAATCTACCGAATTTTCAGTGAGATACGCGATGAACCTTTCGTCAAATGGCCAGCTAAATTGGGAGAGGCACAGAAGGACTATGACGAAAGATCTCGATGCACCTTCCATAAAGAAAAGGGGCACCGCACTGAAAACTGCACGCCGTTAAGACAACATCTGGAGGAGTTAGTGGTAGCAGGTCATTTAGACCGGTATATAGAAGGAGGGACGCAGCCAGCCCCCCAAAACCACGACCACCCAGACGGAACACCAAACGACGCCCCACCTCAAGGCGTGATAAACGTAATACATGGGGTATTCGAGCCTGAGCGAGTATGTGAGCTCAGGGGCATGATAAAGATGGCTGAGCACTTAAGGGAGGTATTAAGTGCACAGCCCATCATTAAAAAGAAGAAAACAGAAGTCACGAACGTCATATCTTTTTCAGATAGAGACTTGGCAAGGATATACTGCCCTCACAATGATGCACTGGTCGTCACTCTCCGAGTCAAGGATTTTGACGTCAACGGATTTTGATTGACCAAGGGAGCTCATGTGAGATAATGTACTACGACACCTTCAAATAACTAAAATTAGAGGACAAAGACTTGGCACCAGCTGTATCCCCCCTGATCGGATTCAACTTAATTCCAGAGTGGCCAGTCGGCAAGATTATCCTTTCAGTCAATGCAGGAAGCGTGACAAAACAAGTGGAATTTTGGGTGTTAAAGGTCCCTTCCACTTACAACATAATCTTGGGAAGAACATGGCTGCATGCCATGCGAGCGGTAGCTTCATCCTACCATCAAGTAATGTGATTCCCCAACAAAAGCGGGGAAATTGAAGAGGTCTTTGGAGACCAAATTATGTCCAAACAATGCTTGGTCACAGTTAATGGCAGCCGCACTGCCAAGGGATATGTACATTCGGTGGATGAACCTGAAAGCAATGAACTGTTCGCAGATGTCGGCAAAGCGGCTGATCAAAAAGCGGTGGAAGACTTGGTAGAGGTAAGAATAGATAAAAAGAACCCGGATAAGTTCTTTTTGCTCGGTTCGTCGTTGTCCAGCACTGAGAGATTAGAGGTCTTGGAATTTTTGACCTCTAACATCGAAGTGTTCGCCTGGACACCCTACGACATGCCAGGCATTGATCCAAACTTCATCTGTCACCAACTCAATGTCCACCCATCCGCCAGACCAATCATTCAGCGCACTCGCAGATCGGTACTCCACCACGCCGAGATAGTGGCGGAAGAAGTAGGAAATCTGCTAGAGGCAGGAGCTATCAGAGAGGTGCACTACCCCAGATGGATTTCCAACACAGTCGTGGTGCCAAAGAAGAATGGCAAATGGTGTGTCTACGTCGACTATAAGACAGTCAACAAAGCATGCCCAAAGGACAGTTTCTCCCTACTACGGATAGATCAACTGGTAGACCTAACGGCGGGACACAATCGACTTAACTTTCTTGATGCGTACAGAGGCTACCATCAGATCGCCATGTACGAACCAGACCAGGAGGTCACGTCCTTTACAACTCCAAAAGGACTATACTGCTACAGGGTCATGCCCTTTGGCCTAAAGAATGCAGGAGCAACATTCCAAAGGATGGTCACCAAGATGTTTGAACCATTGTTAGGTAGAACAATGGAAGCTTACATCGACGACATGATGGTCAAGAGCAAGGATGAGAACGACCATCTCAAGGACCTAGGTGAGATGTTTCAGATCCTTAAGAAGTACAAGTTACGCCTCAATGCGTCTAAGTGTGCATTCGGAGTAGGATCTGGTAAATTCCTAGGCTTCTTGGTGACCAACCGGGGTATAGAAGCAGACCCCTCTCAGATCAAAGCAATTCAGGATCTGGAGAGGCCAAAAACAGTAAAAGAAGTACAGCATCTCACTAGCATGGTAGCTGCACTCAACCGATTCATAAGCCAGTCGTCAGACAGACTACGACCATTTTTTCAAGCATTAAAAGCCAAGTTCGAGTGGGACGAAGAATGCGACCGCGCTCTGGAAAGCTTGAAAGAATACATGTCTTCTCCACCACTGCTTGTCACCCCAATACCTAGAGAAGAACTCTTCTTGTACATGGCAGTCTCTCAACACGCAATTAGCGCAATGTTGGTCCGTGCGGAAGGAATCCAACATCTATCCATCTTTTATGTCAGCAAGACATTGCTGGGGGCCGAAACAAGATACTTGCCACTGGAAAAAATGGCCTTGGCCTTGGCCTTGATGATGGCCTCAAGGAAGTTGTCGCACTACTTTCACGCCCACACCATAGTCGTCCTCACAGCTTTCCCATTAAAAGCTTTGTTTGAGAGGGCGAACTTTTCTGGGCGAATCTTGAACTGGGCAGTAGAGTTGGGACAATTTGATATCAAGTTCCAACCCAGAACCGCGATAAAGGTCCAAGCATTGGCAGACTTTATCGCAGAATTCACCCCAGGAAGTCATCATATCTGCCCAGTCGACCTGACTGACACAACTGAACTAAGGATATAAGTTGACGCCAGAATAGCGCAATCCCTGGTGCAGGATACTCCGTCAGACCCCAAGGCAGACCAGAGTAAAAAAAGCAAGGAAGAAGTGAACCATACTACACCAAGCCAAGACTCACTAACAAATAAAGATTTGGTACAATCAGATAGCAAGGGGCAGACAGCAAGCATGGACCTTGAAGAAAACACCAGTAACATTCTTGACCCCACGGCATCATCTGACCCCTCCACTTGCTGGAAATTGTTCGTTTGGAGAGATATGGAAGCTCTTCGTAGATGGAGCATCCAACCGGTACAGCGCAGGACTTGGTATAGTCCTCATCTCACCAGACGGCCTAGTTGTGGAGCAAGCAGTCAACCTTGGCTTCCCAGCATCAAACAACGAAGCAGAGTATGAAGCGCTTCTTGCAGGTCTTAAATTAGCATTCTACATGAAGGCCACCGAGCTAATGGTTTATAGCGACTCACAACTGGTGGTAAACCAAATTTCAAGCGACTATGAAGCAAAGGATGACAGGATGGCTAAGTACCAAGACTTAGTCAGAAAAGAGATCAAGAAATTTGAAGTAGTAAGGATAGAACAAATTGGCAGGGAGGAAAACAGCAGAGCAGACGAACTAGCAGGCTTTGCTTCAATGGCAAATACATCTATCCCTCATCCGCTGCTAATCGACTACCTACCAAGACCAAGCATTGAAGACCCCGAAGTAGAAGAGGTATGTTGCGCCGAACTAGGCCCCTCATGGATGGATCCCATCATACTGTTCTTAAAAGACGGTGTCTTACCGGAAGAAAAGAAAGAAGCCAACAAAATCAGAGCAAAGTCGCAGCGATTTTGGCTCTCCCCTTCTATGGCATTGTACAAAAAGTCATTCTCAGGACCTTATCTAAAGTGTGTTCACCCCAACAAAGTGGAAGCATTCCTGTTCGAGATACACGAAGGGGTGCGCGAAAGCCACCAAGGAGGAAGATCGTTGGCTTAAAGAGCCATTTCGCAAGGATACTGGTGGCCATACATGCAGGCAGACTCGGAGAAGTATGTGAAGAAGTGCGAAAAATGTTAGAAGTTCGCACACCAAATACATTAGCCAGCCAGAGAGCTCCTACCATTGACCAGCCCATGGCCCTTCGCAATGTGGGGCTTGGACATAGTACGACCACTTCCAACAGCAACCGAAAACAGGAAGTTCTTTCTTGCAGCAACAGACTACTTCACAAAGTGGGTGGAAGCAGAAGCATTGGCATCAATCAAGGAAAAAGATGTAAAGAAGTTCGTTTGGCAGAATATCATCACTCGGTTCGGCATACCTAAAGCCCTAATATCAGACAACGGCACTCAGTTTGATGGCAGAATCTTTAGAGGCTTTTGTGAAGAATACAAGATAGAGCTCTACAATTCTACACCGGCATATCCCCAAGCAAATGGCCAAGCAGAAGCATCAAACAAGGTTGTCTTGGATGGATTGAAGAAGAGGTTAGAAAAAGCAAAAGGCAAGTGGGCCGAGGAACTGCCTCATGTTCTGTGGGCTTACCGTACCACACCTTAGCGATCAACTGGAGAGACACCATTCTCTTTAGCCTATGGCATGGAGGCAGTAATCCCACTGGAAGTTGGCCTCCCCACAATTAGAAGCGAAAATTTTGATCCAGACTTGAATGGAGAAGCCATAGCGAAAATTCAGAATACTTGTAATTTTTTCCTTTCTCAATAAAATAAGTAGTTTCTTTTCAGTATAGTTGTTTCCTTCTGTAAAAGATCATTTTAGTGAGTTAGGGACATTGAAAGCAAAGTTGGCCGGAATAACCAACTATGCACCCTCCTAAGCCCAGGATAAGGATCCAGGCTGCAGGACGTTTGGTCAGAATAACCAAACACTTTACTCTAGGTTGACTGGAAAAACCAATCTATAGGTTGACTGGAAAAACCAACACCCCTCCTAAGCCCAGGATAAGGATCCAGGTTGCAGGACGTTTGGTCGGAATAACCAAACACTTTACTCTAGATTGGCTGGAAAAACCAATCTAGAGGTTGGCTGGAAAAACCAACACCCCTCCTAAGCCCAGGATAAGGATCCAGGCTGCAGGACGTTTGGTCGGAATAACCAAACACTTTACTCTAGATTGGCTGGAAAAACCAATCTAGAGGTTGGCTGGAAAAACCAACACCCCTCCTAAGCCCAGGATAAGGATCCAGGCTGCAGGACGTTTGGTCGGAATAACCAAATACTATATTCTAAATTGGCAAGAATAACCAATTTAGAGGTTGGCTGGATTAAACCAACTCTTGGTACTCTTCAGCCGAGGTAAGTATCTCGGCTAAAGAGTGGTTGGCTGGATTAAACCAACTCTTGGTACTCTTCAGCCGAGGTAAGTATCTCGGCTAAAGAGTGATTGGCTGGATTAAACTAACTCTTGGTACTCTTCAACCGAGGTAAATATCTCGGCTAAAGAGTGGTTGGCACTTATAGTTGCAATGATTAAGACCGGGATAAAGTATCTCGGCAAGAGAATGTTGTACCTCATCCAAGACTTTAGTTAGAAAGTAATGTACAAACATAGAGATTAACCGAAATAAGAGTTGGAACAAAAGAGCTGACTTCATTGAAAATTCAAAGCAAGTACAAAGGGTGGGGCCTCAGCCCGGTTACAATCTGTGTCCAAAAGCAAAAAAAAAAAAGAAAATACAAAAATCAAGCAAAAAGAAGAAGAATGCAAAGTCAGGCAAACAGATCATCAAGATCCACATCAAGTTCAACTCGCAGCCCGGTTTCAGTTGGAAGCTCGGTTTCGGTCGGGAGTATGCTCTCGGTTGGAAGCACGGTTTCAGTTGGTAGTTCGACAGTCAGGTCTTCCACCGTTGGCTCCGACTGAGCCGACTAACAGGCGGGATCATTGACAACCGGGGTATCATTGGGCACGGTTTCTTCTTCATCTGAATCTTCAAGAAACTGTTGCTGAGTGGTAGCAGCATACTCCGCCAGTGAGCTCGGTATGAAGTATTGAGGAGGATTGAAGACCTCGGTCTCAGGCCCATGACCGAGCTGCACCACAGTACCCCTCCACCCGCATTTAAAGAAGAGATCCTTTGCAGCTTCACACTGCTTAATGTATAGGGCTTCACCCTCTTTAAAGCCCCAGTCCTCTGCAGCCTCCAGCTTCTTCTCAAGCTCTGTTATTTCGGCTTTCTTTTTTCCTTTAAGCTTGGCCAGCTCACGCAGGTATTTGTCTTTCATCACGGCCAGGGCCTTTTGTTTATCAGTATTAGCCGAGGTAACTAGTTCGGTTAGACGGGTCACCTCGGCCTTTAACTCAGCCGTCTTCTGTTGACATTCTTTCAGCTCGGCCGATTTGGCATCCGCTTCTGCCATGGCCTGCCTTGTTGTTTTCCTAAGTTCCAACACTCGCTTGTGCGCGATGTGGTTTTTCTGTATAGCCTGTAAAAGGATAGAGAGTAACTTTTTAAACCGAGCAGACAGTTGAGAAAATCAAAATAAAATAAAGAAAAAAGGGCAACTTACCAGCACCATGGATTTTATGGACGAGCGAAGGGCCTTTTGCTCGATCAGGTGGTTGTGGTGCCTCATGTTGGCTGGAAGGCAAACACCTTTAGCCAGGTTAAATGCCATCAGGTGGTCTTTCTCTACGACCACTGAGTCAGATTCCGTGATAGCACGGTTCTGAAAGGTGATTTTTGGAGCCCACTTGGAGGACGTAGCTTGGCCAGAGTGCTCCGGTTGTGGGCTCGGTGGAGGGCTTGGCAGAGTGGTTTGAGGAACCACAATTTCATCTTCATCAACAAGACGTTGCTCGATTTGGGTAGTCCGGGCACGTTTCGTTGGGCGAGATGATGAATGTTGTTGAGTAGGAAGGGCCACCACGGTCCCCTGAGTTTGATCGGCTGGTGGTACCTCGGTTGGGTTTGTTTCGGTCAGTAAGTGGGACAAGGTTGATTTGAGGCAAGGATGGGTCCAGTTCAGGAGAGGCTTCTAGCAGGAAGTCAGTTACCCTGGTCCTTCATTTTCCACTGTATCGGTAGGTCGGTTCAAAATTAAGCAGGTCAGTCCAACTCTGCTCTAGATATCGCAGCGCAGCGCGAAGCACGTTCAAATTAGGGTACCTGTATTGGGACTTAAGAAAGTTCCTATCTGCAAAAAAGAAGACAACATTTAGTTCGGTTCACAATCAGAAAACTGAAATAACGAGAAGAATGCAGTAAACCCGAGGTGACCCTACCGACTACACCCTTGTTCCAGTTTATCCTGTGGCCTGGGATCTGGGCTTGGTGGTCTTCAAAATTCCCAGATACCCAGAAAAAATCATCATCGTTCAAGTCTTTGTCCGGTGTGTCCTTTATTATTTTTTCACGCCGGTGCCTTATTTGTAAGTAGTAAACCCAGCCATCTTCGGCTGATCCTATGGAATACTGGTGGAAGAGCTCGGCGAGACCGAGGTTAAGGCCAGCCCGGCGGTTTAGCTCGGCTATTCCATTTATTATGCGGTAAGAATTGGTGGAAAGTTGGGTAGGGCAGAGTTTGGTTTGCCTGAGGAATTCACTGAGTAAGGGCTGTACAGGGAAGTGTAGACCGCACTCCACAATGGAAATAACATTAAAAAGGACAAAGCCCTGTTTACTCCAAGGAACGGTTTCTAGGTCGGCTAAGGTGAGGTGAACATCGTCAGGGATGTTATAATCCTTTCGGAATTCAGCCATACCACCAGGTGTGTTTACTAAAAACCTATACTTTCCCATTTGTGGTTTAAGTTATGAATAAATTATACTTGGGTATTAGCTCGGTCGGAGAATGGTGCTGAGTAGCTCGGCTGAGCGCTCAAAAGAGTGTCTGGGCAACCTAAGTCTGCAAAGTGAAAAACAAAGGTTAAGCACAGATCGTTGGACCGTGCTAAAAGAAACACAGGCAAGATAAATAAAGTCCTAGCTCGGCTATGTGAATTGCTTCGTGTCTTAGCTCGGTTTGAGCAAGGGGTTTGTTAGCTCGGTTTAAGCGAAGGTTTGCTAGCTCGGTTTGAGCAACGGATTTGTTAGCCCGGTTGAGCCTGTAGGGGCAGCATTCTTAGTTCGGTTTGAACTAAGAAGGCTGGTTTAGCCCCGAGTTGTAGCTCGGTCATGGTCCAGGCTTTCAAGCATACTATTACAAACGTAGCACGGATCAATAGCCCGGCTAAGATAAATGAAACGAAAGATGGTTCAACCTGATGAAACTACTAGTTTAGCATGAAGTGCTAGTCCGGTTGGTAGTCTGACTAGATTGACATCAACTACAAACAACTTCCTAGTTCGGTTATATTGTGATTTTGGATCAAATACAGTGTTTTACAGATTGCTTAGTGAAATACAAATGGTTTTTGTAAGGTTTTTCCCAGAAAACGCAAGGAAAAGCAAAAATGTGTTTTGCGAAAGGCACATAAACAATATGCTGTGGATTGAAAACAATACAGTGTAAAGAGAGAACAGATTTGTGTTACTTACCAGGTTAAGATGAAGGAAATAGAAGTAGAGAACAACAAGGACCACAAGCTTCACAGTTGCAAAGTTGAAGAATAATGGAGGCTCGAAGAGAGAGAGAGAAAATGAGGTGAATAGTGGTATGAATGATTCAAAAAAAAAGATCAAAGAGATTTGTTATGATGGAAGGCCCAAAATTTGGGCGGGACTATTCAAAAAACACGGGGTAGAAGACGGCGTGACAGCTGCCTTGGGCCAATCAGAGTATGACACGTGTCATTGGAATGAGAAGCGGTTCAGTTACTATGATTGAAGAGACGTTTTGACCGGACAGCTAGAGCCGGGTGTGAATTTAGCTCGGCTGGGAAGGCTAAATAGTCGTAGCACGGCTGTAAAGGCTTAAGAGTTTAGCTCGGTTGTAAGGCTAAAGTTTTTAGCTCGGCTGGTAAAACAAGTAAATCCCTATCATGCTGCGTAGATGGAATTAAAGGGCAATTGAGAGGGTAATTTGTACCTAAATTGGGCCGAGCTGGGAAAATGGGCCGTTCTTTGGGCCACAGTAAGAAGGGCTGGATAAAATGGGGCTTGTAGTTAGCCCGGTCCTAGTAAGTCTTATTGTTATCCCGGTCTGAAAGAACCTTGAAGTTAATTCGGTCTAGAGAAGCTTTGCATATAGCCCGGTCACCGTACTCAAAGTTAACCCGGTCGTGGCTTATCGTGGTTATCTCGGTCAGAACCTTGCTGTTTGTTAGCTCGGTCTGATCACACCATGGTTTGTACATGAGAAACCGAGGTAAGAGCAGTGAAAGGAAGAACCAAACTAGCTATAGTTCGGTCTAGTCTGCAGCTTAGCATAGCCATGCTTACTTCGGTCGTATTGGAATCCGACCATGGTAAAACCATCTCACTTGGTTTAAGCAGTGAGGGGGGGTGTTGAAGGATAAGCATTATCTTTCAGGAGTATGACTCCTAGGAGGACTCTACATGGATGAGTAAAAGTCCTACTAGGATTGTGCCACGCAAAACCTATAAAAGCTCATAATATCACCTATGGAGAGGTAACACAGCTTTGATTCTCGAATACACAGAGCTTTGTCTATTTTGCTGACTTAGGCATTGGAGAGGTATCCGGCACACACCAGCCGTCTAGCTCACGTTTGTGTTTTCAGAGAGTAAAGCGACGACGTACGGAGGAGCGCAGACTTGATCAACAGGATTATACGAGAAGGTTTATTTCTTTCCCGTACAGTTCCAAATGTGATTTGATAAGTTATGATTTCTGAAATGATATTTGTTTACGTGAACGAATGTCCTATGTTTGAAATCTATTATGGCATCCATAGATAGTCCCAAGTCATAAGGGACGACAAGTTAATGCGGGTCCATGACATAGATGTGATTACAAGATCTCGTTAGCCACATCATTGTGGTGATATGTGTTTAATCGGTATCCGAAACTGATTACTCTAGTTAGAAGACGATATGTGATATGTTCTGTTGGATGTACCATTATTTTGTTCTGATCTGATATTAATATGATTGATATGTATGGTACGGTTTTCTATATACATTATGATGTGGAATTCGTTCACTTACCTCTTTACTTTAATGTTATTCATTGGTCTTTAGCTCACTGTATATATATATATATATATATATATGTATATGTGAGCGTTCTGGAAGACAAGTCTAGAAGGAGTTTTTAGCCGAGCCACCGTTTTGAAGCCTACCACATGGTTTTGAGTGCCTCAGAGTTGAGGCTAGGCCTAGAAGGCCGTTGTCAAGATTTTGATCGTGAAGTACACTTTTTTTATGTGCATATGTTATGTATAAGATGTTAAGTTATAAGTTATGTACTTGTGGGTAAATTAACGTTTTTGCATGTAAAGATTTGTTCATATAGATGCACAGTTCATTGGACTATTAGTGTTTTTGAATATTGCTTCTGCTAGCCCTAATTTTTTTTTTTTCTGATTTGTATAGGAAGGCCTTTGGTAATCACAGATTACTGGCCGGTTATGACACTCAACCTATAGGGACAGGTTTGAGTCGTGACACTTCCACCTAATAAGATGAAAAAAAAAATGATGTCCAAGATTAGTGTTATACAACATAAGCTCAAAAGTATCTCCTACAGATGCAAATTAAGAAATTTCATAATAGGGAAAACATAAAGTAAAAAAAAAAAGAAAAAAAAGAAAGAAAAAAAAGGAAGAAGGCAAGCTCATTAAAAAAAAATTGTCTAAAGGGAAAACTTAGCATTCCAACAATTGGAAGTTCAATTTCATAAAAAATGAACCAAAAAAAAGGCTAGGTCATCAATGTGAATAAAATAAATCCTAAAAATGTAAAGAAAAACAAATAGCAAGACTAACAGAACAAACCCCACAAAGTAATGAAATACTTTGTAGATTCAGATATAGAAAGAAAACCAATGAAAATGCAAAACGAACGCATGCATGCAAAGAACAACAAATTCAGTTACTTTACAAAATACGAAATCAATGTAAAAAAGCAAAAAAAAAAAAAAAAAAAAAAACCCACCGAAAACTCAAAAACAATCCTGCCATTCGAAGAACAAGAAGTCTAGGGAAAAAGACCGCAACTGAAATCAATTATAGAGAGCAAGAGAAGAACACAAAAACAAACCTCTGCAAGTAAACACAGGGACAGAAACGGGCAAAAAAAAAAAAAGAGCCTTCTCTTACAGTAGCTCAACCTAATTGCCTCTTATACTATAGTGTATAGATATAAATATTATATATTATTTACTTAACACAAATTTTAACTACATTATTGGAATATATTCTCACTCACTAAACTAACAAACATTTAACACACACAATAGATTCTGAAAAATTTAGAAATTCCCTAGATATTGATTTGTGATTATGTATCAATTTTAACAGAAAATAGCAATCCCAATCAAACAATTAAACAATCAAAGACAAATCGACACAACGATTTTATGTGAAAAAACCACAATTGGAGCGCCTCCAATTGTGATAAAAAAAACCATGGACAAAAGCAACAAAATAATCCACTAAGAAGATATAAAGGAATTACACAAGTGTACTCTTAATTACCTAGCGAATCCACGCCCGAATTGAACCAATCGCTATGTGCCTCTTCCAACCCCATCTTCACCTCAGAATTTCCTTTCCCAACGTTGAATCCACAACGTTGATGTCGAATCCACGACAATGAGCCACTCCAGAATCTACCAAAGCTTCCGACCCAAATTCCACGGAATCCACTGAAGAACAACTCTCTCTTTTGTATTGAATGAAACAAACAATCCTTTGATGTATACTTCTCAAACCATGAGTTAAACTCAAACAAACATCAAAGAAACTAGCAAAGGAGCTCTAAATGAAAACCCTAATACCCAAGAAGAAGATCTGGAAGTCGTACCCTAAAATCAGACTAAAACACATATTCATAGAAAACAGATCCGCGATCTCCGCTCGAGTGGACTAACGCTCGAGCGCAGGAAGTTTCGCTCAAGCGCAAAAACACAACTTCTAGTACTTTTACAGACAGTTCAAACTTCTGGAACCAAAGATTATCCGCTCGAGCACACAAATGGCCATTCGAGTGGACAAGCAACTTCAGACAAGCAGCTTAATCCCCGACATAATCAGTGAAGTGGCAAACATGAAAGAATTAACTTCTGAAACATCTTTGTAAAGCACAATTCGGGGTTGGATTCGCATCTAAAAACTCATAGCCTCACTGAAATAAAAGTTGAACAAAATTACAACTGAAAGGAGTTTTGTCAAACGGGATTGCCAAGAATAAAAACCTAATAGATTCTACTTTTATTACTTTTTATCATAAAACACATTCTAACATTTTTTTTTTAACTAACCGATTAAAGATGCTCTAACGAGCCGAGTCAAACTCGCAAATAGCTTAGTTCATTTACAACCCTACCTAAAGATATGACGTCACATCCGTACGTATAAAAATAAATTCTTACTGCAAAACTAGAGATGTTTTATTTATTTATGTAATGTTAATCTCTCAAGAGCTTAAAAAAAAAAGTTCCACTCAAGACTAAATATTTGTATAAATATAGGATTTAGATTCTCTTCAGTTTACATAGTGAACTAGATCGTATTGTTCGGTTCCATGGCGCCCATCATGGGTCTTATTTCGGTAATCCAAACCGTTCAATGTGAAGAGCTCATTGAGTATTTTATTATTGCAAAAAAATCACGTTGATTGGATATTGATAACTACTTGATCAGATCAAATTTCTGTCAACAATTTATTTTAAAAATCATATTTATTGTTGACAGAAATATGATTTGATCAAATGACTATCGATATCTGATTAATGTGATGTTTTGTAAAGATGAAGTATTCGACGAGTTCTATATATTGAATGGTTTGAATCATCAAAATAAGACTCGTGGTACGCCCCTACAGACTTAACATCATGCTCTGGTCCGATCTCAGATTAGAGAAAAACCTAACCCTAAATATAAATATTAGGTTGACACTACACCAATGTCACTCTCGTTTCTATTAGACATCTCCTTATTTGGTGATCTTGGAAATTGTATAACCAACATCAAAGACCAATTTTTAAATCAACAATAATTATTTAAAAAAATCTTAAAGAATTGGGAGTGGAGGCCAAAGAAAGGATGGGATGTCCAAAAAATTCTTTGTTAGAGATATTTGTTGCTTGAAGATAAATGTGGATGATATCCTCCAACAAAAGAGCTTTAAATAGTTTTCTATGAGTAGCAAAAACAATTTTGTATTGCAAAGATATTACAATTTACATGAAGGAAAAATTGAAGTTAGGCATTTTAATGAAAAATATATATGTAAAGGCATGATTGAATAATATGAATAGCTCTATAAAGTATGAAGAAAACAAAAGTGGTGACAATGCTCTTGGTTTCACTTGTTAAAGCTCCCATGCTCAATTGTAGAAATATGTCTAGCCATCCAAGAATTAATGAGTTATGTGGACTGGACCATGCAGGTCGACCTTGTAAACTTACTACGGGCCTCAACTTTTATGGTTCAAATACTTTGTTTCATATTTATGCAGAGATCATGCATAAAAAAATTAGATTAATTCGATAATCATAATTATATAATTTATCACATTTGTCTATAAAAAAAAATGAATGATTTAATTTAAATTCATACATGCAATGTTTTTTGTAATATTTTCATACAAATGTTATAAACCGATGTGTTTACAATTATGAAATTAATTTTTTTTTTTCGTACATGATTTGTTCATAGAAACCTATAAATGATGTAACGCCTCGAAAATATACAACAAACCCATTTCATAAGCGGAAATACAAGTGAATTAACATGCCTTCATTCATCAGAGTTGATATACATGAGAAACAGATACAAGGAGAAATGAGGTTTACACAGATAATCATTCGCCTGAATGGCTTACATCTTCCCAAGATAGTTCTTGGTTACAACAAAAGTGGACCTTCAGTCCAATACATTTAAAGCCCTTTGGCAGTACAGAAGTTAAGTACAAAAATAATAAAATTGAGCATTTAGCTCCACAGTCCTCCTAAGCTAAGTCCTTGAAGGAGGCATATCACCAGCACTTGAAAATTGGTTTTCCCAAATAGAGTGAGCCAAAGCCCAGTAGAAATAGTTTAACACAATATATGAACTCTAACAAGGTTATAAATATGATGCACATGTTCACCGCTCAAAGATAAGATCCTTTACCACTCATTTTCCGTCCAAAACCATACTATGCCAAGTATTATGTTCCAATGCAATTTTTATTAATTCGTTTCACTTCATTTCATATTTGCTCAATTCATGAGTCACATCCATTGTTATTCAGACAATCCAACCGAGACTACAACTCAGTGGTTTTCCTACACACAACCATTACACACAAACACTTCGATTTACCATTTTACAGAAATTTTGTCTGCGGGATTCGACACCCATGTATACACAATGTTTTCGGGACTTTCACCCTAGACGCACAGGCCAACTTAATTCAATGGAGTCCATCTCCTTTCTTCTCCCAAGCATGGAGTACATCTTCTTTCTCCTCTCAAACATTATACATATACAATGTATTAAAGTACAGTCATATTCAATGACAACCAACAAGAGATTAGTTTCAATTTAGCTAATCTTCATGCAGTTTTACAACAATCATAGCTATCCTTCACTGATAGTCCAAAACAGATATTTTTAAACAAATACAATCCCAAAGACAGATAAATTGTCCAAATCCCCATGGGTGAGAGGTAATACATATCTAATTCTACCATTCAAATAGACACTCATCGAATTTCATATTCCAATTACCAATCTCATTATTTAAGCAAATAATTATTTGAATATTTTAGGACAAAACCCCATTTCCTTCCAAACCTCATCTCAACTACCAAATCATTTATTTTAACACGTCTGAAGTTCATATTCATTCCCATGACCCTTTTCAAGGCATTCTTTTTGAAAAACCTCTTTTGAAGTTAAACTTCAAACCCTAGTTTTGCTAAAATCACCTCCAAACTCATTGTTTCTTACACATAAAGAAATAATCAAGTTAAAAGCCATATGGGAGTGTAGAAAACCCCTACCTCGAGTTTAGAAGCCAAGAAAGAGAATGAAGACACTTCAAACATGCCAAAATCCAAGTCTATTCGGATGAGAATAAAGCCCTTGAGATGCTCTATCTTTTTTATCAAAAAGGGTAGGGTGAAGAAACCACTAAATCTAAGTGAAAAAGTAGAAAGAGAGTGAGTTTTAGAGAGAAAAGGTCTTGATCTAGGGTTTTGAGGGAAAAATGTGTGAAAAAGTGATGTAAAAAGGTGCTGCTGCGAACTGATATACGCACAATCCGCTCGAGCACCAGACACAATAAGTTGTTCCACTAGAGTGCAAGAGTGACGCTTGAGCGTAGAATACATACATCCAGTAGTTTTGCAGAGAATAGATCACTGCTTGAGTGCAAGAAAGGCCGCTTGAGCTAAACCCGCTCGAGCGCAACAAGAACTGCTCGAGCGTAGAATACATTCTCCCAGTAGTTTTGTAGACCTGGAAAAGTACTAAGAGTTTGCAAAGCCCGCTCGAGCGCAAGAAGTGCCGCTCGAGCGCAAAAGCAAAAATCTAGGCAACAAAAGTTTGAAAACCTGGTAACCAACCTATTCCAAACATGTTCCAACCAACTCAATAGCCAAACTTAAGCAAGAATGAAGGGGAAATGATACAAACAACATTCAGAAACCATAAACTTGAGTCTTGAACATCAAAAGGGTCGGGTTAAAACCGAAATCGCTATAAATGAACTGTTCAAACAATGAAAATAGGACCGGTGGTGACCTACAAGGTTGGACTACTCAATCTAGTCTTGGACTGAGATGGAGTTGTTCTTTTCTTTTCTTTTTTTTTTTCTTTTTTTTTTCTTTTTTTTTTCTTTCTTTCTTTGATAATGCAAGATATCTTCCACTTAGCCCAATCCAATTGGATCCAAATTACCTTGTATCTAGACAATCAAGAATTAATCCCTAGATACCTTGAAATTAACAATTAGACAAATCTCCCATGGCCCCTTAGGAGACAAGGCAAACTTCTCTTCCTTTTTTTTTTCTCCCTTTGGGTTTTTCTTTTTTCATCATAGTCAATGAAATTAATTTGTATCTTATATTAGATACTATACGATTATTAGGATTCTTATCCTTTGTCTGGTTGTTTTTTGGCAAAATTCCTCACAAAACATATTTCTTTTTATCTTAGTGCTTATTGATTTTATTCATTTTGAAACGTTTGATAAAGTCATCAAGTGATTGATTTTCTATATCTATCTTGGGTTAATCATATTTTGTTTGACAAAATGCAAAATTGATTGGTCAAACACAAGCATGTGCAATGTTAAGATTGCAAGCATGGGCAAAGATGGTTGTTTGTCTGGTAAAAGAAAAAAGAAAATCATGCCCAGCGCATGGAGAGACGAATCCTGCAAAAGTATGAAAAAAGCAACCTGTGTGCCATGCACAGTTACGCTCGCGAGCTTGACATCGCACCTGCGATTAAGAAGCATAGAGGTCGCGACCAGGTTGCGACTAGGGCTGTAAGGAACACTTCCAGAAGTTTCTTTCTATAACCCACGAAGGGGTCTCATGCCCACGAAGGTGTCTTGTCTATATATAGCAGGCTCGTTCAGTTGTGTTTCTTTATCCCTTGAGTCTGTATCCTTAGTATGTATTCTAAGAGAGTGCTGCAGTGAGGTTTCATTGTATATTTCTCTCATGTTTGCTTGATGATTCATTCTCATTTGTTCCTTCACGAAATCAAATCACCAAATAACTTGTGAGTGTTCTTAAGGAGTGAGTGAGTCATAGATTCGACATCTCTTTGTAAAGGCGGATGTCCACAAATTGAAGGTCAGAGTTCAGTTACTTGTAGGTCTCGGGCAAGTGCATGTGCCTGGATTGGTCGTTATAAGAAATCTCTTTTACTACTCTTCTTCATAGTAGATTGTTATTGTAGCCAAGGGACTGTGGTTTTTGCCACGTAAAAATTCTTATGTTGTGTTTGGTTGTTGTCCTTTCTTTTATTGTTGTTCTTGGTTGATTTGAAACTCTTAAATCAATATTTACAAGATCATGGGGCTATAATTTTTCAACGATGATGATGTTTTAAATGGGAAATTTAGCCAAAACCCTTCCATTGGACCATTGTTTGGTGAAAATGACAGTCTAATTTATTTTGCTTCATAAACCCTCTAAGGAGAAAATACATAATTGAGTAAGGACAAAGTAAAATATCTTCTTCTTTTTTCTTGGACAATATTGCCAAAGTAACATGTTACTGTGAGATAGAGTAACATGTTACTGTTACTATTTACATCAATTTCAACGGTAATAATTTTTTATTTTTTATTTTATTTTTATGAATTTCATAGTCAATGTTGATTTTATTTGATAGATCTTGATAAGAGAATTTTAAAAATATTAATTTTATTAAAAACCAACATCTACATCAAAAGTTATATTATTTTAAAGTTTAATATTTTAATAATAATAGTACGTGTTGGACTTTTTAAGAAAAACTTTTTGTACTTGTCCGTAATGTATTAAAATTTTATTATGAGGGGGTTTTGATCAAATCTTCCATGTTAAATTGGGTTTTTGTGTACTTAGCTAAAGGAGTCCCATGAAGATATGTTTAATATAAAGCAATTATCTTTGTTTTTATCAAGAATACATTTGCTATTTAGGCATAACATTGCTGGCAGTATGATGAAAAATCTGAAGGGTCAGGCAATGTTGCGTATTTGTAAGTAAATTGTAAATTGATGGGAGTGTTTTATTTGAATAATCCTTCGTAGCTCAAATCTCTCTTCCCCGAATCCTCCGACCGTCCAAAACGACGTCATTTTGGGCAGTTTCTTTTCTTTTCTTTTCTGTTTTCCTCCTTGTTAGTAATGGGCGCTCATGTGGCATGACCATTTGAATTTAAATTTGAATCTTATCCAAATAGGTTTTGAAATTGAATTCAAACCTATTTAGGATAACCACTCAGGATACAGATATTATCTCCATTACTGATATGGATAGATAATAATAAAATAATATATATTTGGTATATGGGTTATGGGTGATTAAGAGAGAGAAACAACGTATGATCTGTTTCTACCCATATACTGACTCTCTCCCAAAAACAACGATCAAGTCATTTGCACTGTGATTTGTGTGGGTGATATTCAATATGTGATATCACTTCACTGCTGGGTTGGTTTATCAGACTCTGGAAGCACGTGATTTACCCACGAGGTTCTATCATCTAAAGGTATGATCTAAATATTTTTCCGCTGCATTTTTTATACTTTGATTTACATTTGTATCAAAGCCATGTATGGGTATTTTCGTGTTTCCTTTAATCATGTATATATTTTTACATGTGTATGTTTACATTATATACATGAATGTTTGTAAAGGAGAAAAAAATCTACTTTGATTAGATTAAGAGCATAAATATTTTTTTTAATGTTCATTAATGTCTTTTTTCATACCATAAACGGTTTTATTTTGAAAAAAGGAGTTTGGCAGTACAAAAATCGGACCAGAAAACACCCTGGAAGGCAGCGCGTGCAGACCACGCGCCACCTGACGTCGTGGGCCGCAGCCACACGCTCCCACGCGCTAGACGCCCTACAGACGCGCCTGCACGCGCCATCACGTGCGCGTCAGCGGCGTTGTCCACGCGCACGCCGTCCGCGCCTCGCACGCGCGCCGCGTGCTGGAGCCGAGCGCCGAGCGCGTTTGAGCCGTGCGTCGAGCCGCACCGAGCCGCGGGCTGAGCCTCGTGCCGAGCCGCGCTGAGCCGCTCCTTGAGCCGACTCGCGCCGAGTTGCGCTGAGCGGCGGCGAGCCAAGCCGAGCCGTTTTTCCCGCCTGACTTGGCTCTAAGGCTCTGTTTGTTTGTTTTTAATTCTGAATTGCGTTAATTGGCCATAATTTATTCGTTATAGCTTTGTTTTAAGCATGGTTGGTACCTTTAGACTCAGAATTAAATTTTATATCTTCTGTAAAATTTTGAAAATTTTACGAAAATAAAAAATATTTTTTCTGTGTTAATAATTCATTTTTTATGCTTTAAAATGATTCTGGTATTGCATAAATAATTTTCTGGGGTTGAAATTTTTATTGTGGACTTCTGAAATGTTTTACTAGCTACTGGTAATATTGTCTCAGTTGTTCAGTTTCTGGATTTTTTTTTTATTTCTAATTTTATGTGTGTTTATTAGTTATTTAAAATTCCAGAAAATACCAGAAAATTCCAGAAAATTTCAGTATGATATACTTTCTGTTATGGAATAATTTAAATATTAAATACAACATATTTTTTTGGGTTTGTTGTAATTAGAGGAGCATGATTATTTATTTATTTATTTGAATTCCATCATTAAATAAATATAGCATGAGTTGTTTGTAAATTTACATTGAGATGCTATTGTATGGAATTTATCATGCTTTGTATATGCCATAGTCAGTGGGAAGTTATTCGGTTGAGAGAAATCCTTGTAGATTAACTCCCGAAAACCAATATTTTGAGCATAAATTAAACTAAATTTTGGATAATTGTCACTTGTGGCGCAAGAGATGATTACGAGCATAGCGGATTTTCGATCTTGCGACTTGTGTAATATTGTCACTATTTAATTTAGATTATTGCAGCAAAATTATATTATGCTAATAAAATTAATCCTAATGCGAATTTCTCTCTAAATTGATTTAGCTTATGGAAGTTAATTTGGTTGACCTAGACTTAGTAGAGATGTTCAAATGTGAACATTGTAATCCCATTCTTTAGATGAGCAAAAGTCTTGGAGACTTTAGGTCAAGTCTTAATTGAGCCAAAGTAAGGAAACATGATTCAAAGTCGTCGTGGTTTTGTTGCCTTGTTTGGCACAATAAAAACTAATGTGTGCGCTATGGTTAGCGGCACGCTACATAGTTTTGGTTGGCGAGTTTTGGAGTTATAAAATTAGTAAGCCCTCAATAGATCTGTATATGATCTTGACTAATGAGCTGCGCGGATTGACTTTGTAATTTGACTTGTAAATAATGTTACATCATTGGATGAAGTAACATTCAAGAATCACGTCATCCAAGAAATGCGAGCTTAAATAAATTAGTCATTAAGTGTAAGACGAGTAGCCAGTATGAGCAGCATTTTGCTCTATACCCAATTATTGGGAGTGGATGGAGCCAAAAAAAAAAAAAAAAATTTCATGCACTATAATAGTGCGCGTTGAAGTATCACTTGAAGATTAAAAGATTAGCGCTTAGTAGCAGCAAAATCTATTAACACTAAGTGAAAAGATTAGCGTCAAGTGGCTGCAAAATCTATTACCATTGCTAACTTGTTTAAGTCTGGACACTTTGTTTCCACACTCAAGTGTGAGACATGGATGAGGTGCTTCTTTGTGTGATTCCTTTACTAGGCTAACGTTTTGAATAACATTTACCACTAAGCGCAAACGTTGCAGCATAGTAATGAAAACGTCAAGGCTGACAACGTTGTTATGACTCTAAGAATTTGACGCATCGCTTGTGAGAGCATTGTGTTGAAATTAGACTCTTTAGCCTCATTCGCGCTTAAGTTACTTCAGGAGCTGCCATAGGTGATAGCTTATTCTCTCCTTCTTGTGGATAGTAGAATTAATTGCAAGTAACTATGAAGCGAGAAATAGATATGGCAAGAGGAGTATCGTCATCTTTCAACTAGATGTATTAAAGTGTATGGAGAATAAAATTGACTTGAAGGTGCAGGGGATTAGCACTTACTAGTTAAATTTGCGACTTAGGCGCAGTTGATATCTCCATGACATCCTTTTATGATCTAGTGAATATGAATTAGTCTTGAGTCATTACCTAGTTGGGCCTAAACCTTTTAAACTTATCTTCGAGAACTCACACATTAAGATGATTGGAATTAGTTTATGACATTGGTCATGAACCGGTGGCTTATTATACTTAATCACATTAATGAGATGATGACACGATGGTTTGAGTAGGCCTTCTCGGGCCCACTCGCTTATGACATCCTGCTCTCATGTGAATGTGTAACTTTGGTCGCAATGGGTGCGCACAAGTAAGTAGGAAAGCCGTAGAAGGTCATTTGATTTGGCGCATTTAGTCCACTATGATATTTGTGACTAGATATGTGTAAGGGTATGATAGCTAAGCCTCAATCTCGACACATTTATAGATTACGATACGCATCTGAGTCAAGACTATTTGATCTCCCATAAGTCAAAAGTTTTGAGATGATTTTTGACATTGCACATATGAGGTTGAGATCAATTAGATAACAGCTTTCATGTTTTTAGTTTTGACCAAGGTGGCGAGTATCTATTTGAGTTATTTTTAGAAAACTCTGTGAAGAGAGATGGATGCTTAGAAAATTGATTATTCCTAGTACTCAACAACACAATGGTGTAGTAGAGAATAAGGAATTAAATATTGTTAATGTTAGGTGGATAATGGCGCAAAATGTTTCCCAATTGGAAATTGCACTAGTTTGTTGCCTATATCCCTAACTAAGAGCCCTCCATATCAGATTTTACACTCCAATTTTGAGTAATAGGTTAGTGGAGAGCCATCTATGGGCGATCTGTAACCGTTAAGCAGCTTATCTTTATGTTACTTCTCATAAGATTGTGAAGTTAAGACCTAGGGTTCTATAGCGCATTATTGTATGCTGTCTTGTAAACACAGAGGGTCGTGTGGCGCATTATTGTATGCGGTCATGCAAACCCTCCGGGTCATGTGCATATAGGTAAGCAGCTTTGTGGTAGTGTAACTAAGTCACATAAAGTTTTATTAGTAAAGGTGACGTGAATAGAGTTTTTGAAACTCTATAAGATGGAGAATTCCAAGCATAGCGCTCTATGTAGCCTAGTTGAGAATGGAAAGAAATTTCCAATATCCTAGGGACAGTGGGAGCGATGTGCCTACTAATGGATTACTCCATTAGAGAAGAATACTCTACATTCTTAGTTGCGTGGTAGCGAATGTGAAAATTTTCCACGTCATCACTGGGTGATTGAGAGGGAAACATTCATGATTGCTCCGCAAGATGATAAAGAGTCTAGGATAATGCCTAAGGCTCTAGTCCCCTATTTTTAGAAAGTGGATCAATGTTGCGCAGTTTAAGACAAAGTCTTTGAGGATTAACCATTTTTTATAATTTGGTTGACTTTCCATTATGACGCAAAACTGTTATAAAGTTATGCGTAATTTGGATAGTCATTGTTGAGGCATAAGGCTCACTAGATACCGAAAAGTCGCACCATTGAGGAAAGTGTAGACCATGAGAAGACTTCCTCCTGGGGAGTGAGGTTATTTTGACTTAGGCTATGATTGACATAAGTTCGGAACATTGATTTGTAGACATTGTGACCCAACATTCTCGTTAGAGAATTGGATAAGTAGATCCGTAGGGATTTACCTTCTGCTTTTATGGTGAAAAGTTAGGAGCGCAAAAAGGTTGCTAACTCTAATAAATCTTTTACGGCCTAAAACAGTTATCCAAATAGTGGTTCTTAGATTTCGTTAAGCCATGATAGGCCAACGATGATCGATGAAGACCACTGAGGCATGATCAATGGTCAAAAAGAAGTTTTTCCTTACTTAGTCATTATGAGCCAGGAATTTATAAGGTTGTCGCCACCTAGGGTGGGCAGTCCTCTATTTTAGATATGATGGACATGGGTGATGTAATTTATATGCTCGGATGTATGATCCTTAGGATTATTTTAGGAAAATTCTCGGTTTGCCTTCAATGACTTACATAGAGAATATCCTAGAATGATTCTAGATGCAAAATTGCAAATCCATTGACCTACCTATCGGTAAAAGCCAGAGTCTTAGCTATTAAGTGAATCCTCGGATTGTCTTTGGGAGAAACAGATGACCTATATTCCTTGATTTTTTCTTTGTTGTGGGAGCCTAAAGTACGCTATGTGGGCGTATTCGGCATGATAAGTGTTATCTTTGGTAAATGGTCAACTGAGTTGTTTAGACATTGACTTTGCTCATTAGACTGTGGATAAAATGCTTTATTAGAAGCATATTAATTTGCTTCTTGTAAAATTCAATGCGCTAGTTGGGCGCATCTGCGCTGGTTGGGCGCACTAAGAATGAACGCAAATTGGTCACCAAAATATCTTTAGAGAGGTTATTGCGCAAGAGGTAGTGATCTTAAATTACTTCATGTGAGGCGCACATGGTGGATTCCGTTGTATATACTTATCGCAAGAGGTGCTAATAAGGCTTATGTTTGGAATCTATAATTGCGCAACCTGTGGTCATTTTTTTTAAAATCGATCACTTATTTTGAGATGATGGGATGTTGACACTATTATGGTTTGTGTCATAATGATTAGCAGATGATGATGTCAGCAGGCAAGATTGGCTCACTCACACGAGCAATCGCCCTTGGCGCTTGGGAGCAAGCAAGGATGAGACTGGTGGTTTATTTTTATTTGGAGCCAAGAGAGGCTTAAATCATCCACTATGTATGTCGCCTTGGTTATAACCAAGATGAGGTCGTGTTAAGGACCAAACATGGATGTTAGTACCCACTTTCCATGTTGTGCCTGTTATGATTAGCCAGATGCGAGATCTAGAAGGCGAGCAAATAGAGAATTCGGGTTAGGCGCTAGAAAGCGACTAGACTAATATCTGTACGATGTATCGAGTATGACGTCACTCTTTATGGAAGAGTTACTCCACCGTAGCATGTATTCATACTATATGTGCTTAGCGACCGAGTAATGAGGTGAGAGAATGGATCCCTGCTTCCTCACCGTGTGAGTCTTACGTGTCATTATTGATATGACTTCACTATGTACCCTTTTGTGACTTTTGACTATGTCATAAGGTAAGGGATTGATGTTCTGCTACTTTGGTATGTTGCCTGCGGTCATGTATGATTCGGCCTTAAGGGACATCACTGGGAAAGCGGTCAATCCTAAACTAAATGGCATGAGTGCAAAGGGAAGATCATCTAGTATTACACCACTGTTGTATATTCACTGCCGGTAACTCACATCGCTCTGTATGAGAGGCGAATTGAGTGTGAATATATTGCAAGAATTGAGAGGGTCAAACATGCTATTTTGAGGGATAGAGATGTTTTTTGAACCGGTGTAATTAGATGGGTCTGGGGTATATGAGACACTATTTCTGTTCTTGTTGGGTTGATGTCTCTATGCTGGCTCTTTTTGAGTTTCTAGTATAGAGCTCCCACATGCAGGTGTTCTCAGCAGTCGCACGGTGCAGTGGCTAGTATGAGTTTGTTTATTTTTTGGGAGATTGAGATAGAGATGTGGCAGTGTCATGCCAACTCATGTGCGAGTGGGAGATGTTAGTAATGGGCGCCCATGTGGCATGACCATTTGAATTTAAATTTGAATCTTATCCAAATAGGTTTTGAAATTGAATTCAAACCTATTTAGGATAACCACTCAGGATACAGATATTATCTCCATTACTGATATGGATAGATAATAATAAAATAATATATATCTGGTATATGGGTTATGGGTGATTAAGAGAGAGAAACAACGTATGATCTGTTTCTACCCATATACTGACTCTCTCCCAAAAACAACGATCAAGTCATTTGCACTGTGATTTGTGTGGGTGATATTCAATATGTGATATCACTTCACTGCTGGGTTGGTTTATCAGACTCTGGAAGCACGTGATTTACCCACGAGGTTCTATCATCTAAAGGTATGATCTAAATATTTTTCCGCTGCATTTTTTATACTTTGATTTACACTCCTTATGTCTGAAACAGAGGAGAGCAGAGAGTAGAGAGAAGAAGAGGAAGAGGGAGAGAAAGAGAAAGAGAAAGAGAAGAGAAGGGAAGAGGGAATGGAGAGAGAGAGGGGGCCGCCTCCGCCTCCGCCTCCGTTTTTTTTTTCCAGCCCAGATCTAGAAATGATGAAGATGATGATGGTGATGATGATGAAGATGTGAAAATAGTGGATCTGGATCTGAAAATGTGTTGATGATGATGATGATGGTGATGTTGTTGTTGATGATGAAGATGTTCTGGATCTGAAGAATGGTTGATTTTTTTTTTTTTTTTCTGGATCTGAAGATGAATGGTTGTTGATGATGATATTGATGAAGATCTGAAGATGAATGGCTTGTTGGGTGGTTGATGATGATGATTCTCTCTCTCTCTCTGCTACTCTCCTCTTCTTCTTTTTCTTCTTCTTCTTTGTTCTTCTTCTTTTTTCATTTTTCTTCTGCCAGTTATTAAAAAAAAAAAAAATTCAAAACGATGAAACGACGTTGTTTTGAATTCGGGCTAAATTGAAGCTCGGTAGTTTCAAGCTACGTAGCATAACTGGTTTTATTTTGGGGGTTTTGGAAAAGATTTCTTCAAATTTAATAGCTACGTTTGAGCTACAATGGGAAGAAAAAGTTTGAGCTAGAAAAAATGGATCAGCTTCCCTCTAGTTTACTAATGGATTTGAAGGTTTAGTTCATGGGGTTTAGGCCTACTCTATGTTAATTTTGATAATTTAAATCGTTTATTTTTTAGTATTTTTTAATTAGACTGATCACATACAAATTATATTAATCGACTATTGATAGCCATATGATTTGACTACATTTGTTTTAAATACATGGTTGGTACGTATAATTCTAATAATAGACCTTTCATATTTTTTTTAAATTAAATGTGATCTATTATGCAGTTACGCATTTCTGATCAACTAAATTTTTTATATAAACAATCTACTTGATGCTTGATGCACACTTGTTATTGATCATGTTATACAGACTTTTCAAAGTAAATTAAACATTTATATCGGACATTCGACGCTTAAAAGATAGAAGATGCATGTCAGATATTTTTTAATAAACATTTCTTATATAATTATGTATAATACTATTGTTGTATAATATTATTCGATACTTGTGCACTTGTACATGTTGGTAAAGTCAACAGCGAAGTGTGAGGAGTTGACCAGAGGGTGTTAAAGTTCACCTTGTTCAACCACCCGACTAACCAATTAATCTGGGAAAACCCAAGTCATTGTTCCGTAGGACTATACTCCACAAGGAGTGGCAGATCATCAACCCCAACCCACACCAATTAAAATATTTGTCATTCAGTAACTTTTTCAATTTTTTTTTCTTTTTTTAATAAAAAATATTCAACATGTTTATGTTTTGTTTTTTGGTAAAAACAAAAACAAAAAGATAAATGCTAGACTAAATATTAAATATGTTTATGTTGAATTTGGATTATATTATTATTTTCTGAATAAAATTTTGAGTATTTTTTATTGGTACCTAGACTTAATGATAATGAAATGACCAAGGGTAATCTGTCCATTGGCTCTCATCCAATATGAGATGATTGTATCCGATTCTATAATCAAATTCAGTGCATAAAAAAAATTAAAAATAAAATTGAGAATTTCATGATCACTTTGATCAACGTATAGCCTATTTCTATTGTGTTGACTCATATATTATAGTCCGGCAAATTGATGGCTTAGATGATATGGGTTTTTAATGGATGATCATGAACCCCAAGATTCTTTAATTAGATAACCAAAGCACCATTAAAATAAATTAAAAAATGCAACTTAACCAAAGGTTCACTCAAAATGTTTGAGACCAAATATGAAAAAACAGAAAGAGAGACCTATTTGTTGCCCACAATTTTGGTCAGTTAGGTCATCTAATCACAAGCCATAGCTCATATAAAAATACAGACACGCATGCACACAAATAAACCAACCCTTCATTTATTTTTCATTTGATGCTTATCTCTGATTGGGTTGTATAATGAAAATGGCAAAGCAAGTTGTGGTGTGTGTTCTTGGTGTTCTTGGCCTTGCTCTAACCTGCAAAGCAACTTTTTACACCGTCGGGGATAGCTCCGGTTGGGATATTAGCACTGATCTTGATACATGGGTGAAGGGCAAGACATTCGCCGTTGGGGATGTCTTATGTGAGTTTTTTGTGCCTTATATATCTCATCAAAAATGTCACGCATAATTTTCTATACAAAAGTGTACGAAATGCATTAATCATGATACTAGGTTCATGGGATAATTGCCCCTTTGAGTTTATAAATATTTTTTCAAAAGTTTTTCTTATTGAAATAATAAAAATATTGATTTTGCCTATGATTATAACATTTGCTTTCAAAATTGCCCTTCTTTTTTTTCTTCTTCTCGTCTTTATGTGCTAAATCTGAATGGTATTGAAAGAGAACATTTTTGATAATTTTCATATTTGGTATCATTTTTGTCTTCAGATTTTTGTTTTCACAATAGAAAAATAAAAATTGACACTGAAAATTTATTGGGCAAACTATTTTAAAAAATGTTACCATGATTTTATTTTTCGTTTTGAAAGTATCATTCTTTTAAAAAAATTTATAATTTAAAAAATAATTGAAAAACATGAACTACAAAGAAAAAGAAAAGAAAAAAAATACCATACAGGATCTTAACATACATAGATTTCGTTGACTTTCATCGATTAAAAATATATATATATATATAGATATACACACATAAATTTATGGAAAATTAAGACAACCTTAAGAAATAATTGTGTATTAACCCTTCAAAATATTTGCTAAATATAAACAAAATTTTTAACTTCACCCTTATTTTGATGGAACCGAAGCTCCACCAGATGAATATAGTGCTACTAGTGGTGGAGCCACTCACGTGCCTCTACTCAACTTTTAAAAAATTACATTTTGTGTTGAAATTTTTAAAACATTAATTAAAATATGGACAAATATTTTATCAAATTAAACTGTGTTTCAAGCCAACCTAACCCAATAATTTGTCTTGAAATTTCCCCTCAACTAAAAGGCTAACTGCTAGCGTTGCATTCTGTGTACTTCTCTGAGTTTAAAAAGAAAAAAAATTAAAAGAAAATCATCATTGTGTTTAATTTCACTTTTTTGAATTGTTTTTCAAAATTTTGATTTGAAAATAGACTACTGGTTGGTTTCCTTTTTTTCAATCTTGCAAATGGAATTCAAAACTTTCTCCGGCTAGAATTTTGAGCAACATAATTCTAAAGTCGAACAATAAAATAAAATAAAAAATGTAAATACATGTCACATCAAAAGTAATACTATATTTATGTTATGTGTTTATCTATATCTATATCTACATCTACATCTAATCATTTTATGGCAAATTTCTCTATTTCTCAAGCGCATCCAAAAAATAGGAATTATGATTTTTTTTTTTTTTTATGATTTTTTGAATAACCAAACAAAACTCTAAAATTTTTTAAGAATAATTATCCAAAATTTAAGGACCAAACACAGTGAATCATTTTTTTTTCATAGACTACTTCAAGTGTAGCAATGAATTAATATTTGCCTTAATTTTGTGTAACACAGTGTTCCAATACTCATCAACCCACAGCGTGAATGAGGTAACAAAAAACAATTACCAGGGGTGCAACACGACCAATGTACTACAATCCAGTAGTAATGGGAACACAACATTTCCTCTCTCCACACCTGGTGACAGGTACTACGTTTGTGGCGACAAATTGCATTGCCTCGGAGGAATGAAACTTCACATTAACGTCGCAGGCAATCAAGCCGCGTCGCCCACCAATGCCCCGGAGTCCGCTACCACCTCTCTTCCGACGACGCCTTCTTCCAAGAGCAACAACCCTACAACTCTAACTTCTAGTGGCTCAACTGTGTTTGTTCATGGTGGAATGGGTTCTCTTGTCTTGGGTTTTATGGGTTTGGTGACTAGTACTATGTTTTGGGTGTTTTGAAGTTGTCTATAATGTGTTCCTATATGTAATTTTTATTTTTTTGGTATACCAATCTCATTTTAAATAAATGTTTTATAGCTGCAGATCTGAAAAAGAGAAATGTTATATGTGGCGGAAATTTTTTTAATGTTATTTCATGGTATATGTGGTTATGATGAGATTATAATCCTTTCTGTCATATGAGTAGAAACTGAAAATCCTAAGTGATTCGTGATTAGATCAAGATTAGAATATTCCAAATCCCAATTATTCAAAACACGCAATCTAAATCATTAAGCACTTACGAAAGTGATTTAGATTGTTATTTTTCAGAATAAATAATAAATCGACACAAACGATTTTTACGTGAAAAAAATCACAATTGAAGAACCTTCAATTGTAATCAAAAACCACGGGCGAAACGCCACTAATCAATCCACTACTGAAGAAATAAAGATTACAAAGATAATATACAAATTACCCAACTTAGTCAATTTGCCTTCAAATCTTCTGTAACTCTTTCACCAAGTCTTCGTCTCGGAACTGATCCACCTGAAGTTGAATCCACAACTTCACTTGTCGAATTAACGACTACGTACAGAATCAAATGCCTTTTGAAACTCTACGTTTGAATTTTCAGAATCCACCGAAGAATAACACTCTTGTATGTATACGAACAATCTCCTTGATAAGTGCTTCTTAATTCATGAGCTGAATACTCATTCAATTTTATCAAGGAAAACTCACAAAAACTTCTCCAGAAGAAAACCTCAGAAAACCTCAAAGTAGATCTGGAAAAATAATCCTAATTTTTTGGAGAAAACCAACTACTTATAGAAATCCGGATTTTGAAGCTCGCTCGAGCAAGAACCTTAACTCGCATGATTTCCATAAGTGCCTTCGCTCGAGCCACGAAACTTTCGCTCGAGCGAGAAATGAACTCTTTCAGGTTTTATGCAGACGCAGTTCTTCGCTCGAGCCACCTAGTCTTTGCTCGAGCGCACATTCATCTCTTTCAGGTTTTAAGCCAGATGCAGTCCTTCGCTCGAGCGAGCAATTCGTCGCTCGAGCGAGCAACACAAAACAGCACAGAAAATTACAACTCAACCACACAAGTTTGTTCGCGGGTTTGACAAGACTTAGGGACCTAACAATCTCCCCCTTGGTCAATACCCGGACAAAACTTTCTAACACAATTTCCTAAACAACTGCACTAGCTAAAACAATTACAACTCAAAGATCAAGCACAATTACAACTCAAAGATCTAACTAAAACACATGAACTAGCTAAACCAACTATAAAACCAATCTTGATGACAAACCAATCTGCACAAAATAAACTTGGAGAGAATTTGTTATGTATCATAATAAACCATCAAGACATCATCATATATTCCAAAAAAAAAAAATGAATCCAATGCAATCTGCAAAGAAACAGCATGTAGGCAAAAACATCTATCCCCAAAACATGTAAACATCATGAGTATGAGTATCCCATATACATCATATACATCACCCAAAAAAAAATGAAACCCCTGCCTGCAAAAACATATAAGTACCACAAGAAGATATACCCTGCAACCCTCCTTGCAAATCATAATACTCCCCCTTTTTGTCCGGGATATACACCATAAGCAAAACTATGCAAATAAAGAAACCAAAAATTGTGCCAGAAAAGCAAAAAAACCAAAAAACTGTGCAAGAGAAGAAACCAAAAACTGTCACGAACTAAGGCTCTGGAGGAGGTGGCTGCGGCATCTGGAGAAGAGAAAGAATTTGCGCAAGCATAGAACTTTGCTCCTCAAGGCGGCTGTCAAGAGAATCCATCCTGGCATCCAACTGATCTAGGCGGCGTGTGACAGACTGCTCAAGCATCTGCAGCTGGCCATGAAAAGAGCGAGGACGGATCTCAGGTAAATCAGGGGCGCCGACAGTGGCTGCTTCAAACTCTTCCTCCTCTCCAAGGGGATCATCATCACCTGCATCAAAACTCCCAACCTCGGACACACTCCCTCTCACATGGGACTGACTCTGGGAAATCGTGAGCTTTGTGATGGGTTTTATAGGATGTGCAAACTCATCGTCATCAAAAACAGGAATATCAAGAGAAGTGAGAAATCGAGTAAGCAAACACCCATAAGGAAGCCCCAAAGACTTTCTACCCTCAAAGACCCCAATCATTTTAGAAACAGTCATCTTTGGAAGATCAATGGGAAGTCTATGATGAATACAATACAACACATATCCCTAGACCTGGGTAATGTGTGAGGAATGGGTGGTGACATGAAGATTCGCACACACAATGATATTCAGAAGACGGAACCGAGGAAGCAACTCATTTTCCTGAATGAGTGCCCCAGCAAGCCAAGTTCGGTCAACTCCACATAATTCAGAGGCAACACGATCAAAATCAACACCAGACCGAGTAAGAAACGGAAAATGACAATTACCAATTTCAGGAAGATCAAGAAAAACCCGAAACACATCCCCCGTGATAACAAGTGACTTCTTCCTAACCCAAGTCTTAAAGGATGCCGGAATTTCTTTCCGAATGGAATGGATATTGCAATAGAATTCTCGGATGAGACTCAAATTTTGTGGACCTGAAAAATGCAACACTTGATCTCAGCCTAATGAATCAAATAAAGACCGAATGGTAAGAACCTCAAAGGCACTTGGGAGGACATTTCGCTCTAAATGGAATTTACGAGATGCAAACGACTCCCTAAACAACTTGGCCTTTTCTTTTTACTCGAACTTTTCAGTGTTGAAAGGGGGACGGGAAACAGTGGTTTTACGACGCTTGGATGACTCTGCCATGACTAAAACCACCCATAACATAAGAAGCCAACAACCCAAAATAAAGAAAGCATGAGACAACATTAGTCCAACATGCAGAAAACATTAGTCCAACACGAGTCCAAAACAAAGAAAGCGTGAGAATCCCAATACTCAGACCACAGTTTAAACACTAAAATGTCAAAACATGAATTAAACATGAAAAACAAACAGTATACCTGAAAGACACCAAAATGCTTAAGTGAAACACAGTAAACCCCCCACCAAGGGTAGAATAATAGAACCCCCAAATCCAAACAACAGATCACATTCTCACAAGATAATATATGAAGACAAAAACAATCCCCAATGTGAAATCCTAAATCAAAATCTCGAAATTTAAACCCTAGCAAAGAACAAAGTACAATGCTCCAACTTACTAACCCTAGGGACAAATGAGAGACACAAAAACAGTATGAAATAATCAAAAGCAACAAGAATAAAACCCAGATGAAAACAGAGCATGTACATAGTCACACGACAAACGAAGAAGAAAAAAAATAAAAGAAAAAAACTTACCAACTGGAGAATGCACAAGAATGAACGGAAAAGCCCCAAAACCAAGAGAGAAATCACAGATGAGGCTAGCAATGGACAACTCAGAAACCCTAGGGGAGAGAGAGAGAGAGAGAGAGAGAGAGAGAGAGAGAACACGAAGAAGGAGGGGAAAAAAATAAACTGAAAAGACACCCCTTTAGAATTTGAACCGCGACAGGTCGCTCGAGCGAAAACTTTGTAGATCGAGCGAAGACACCTATGCACAGGGGTTCGCTCGAGCCAAGAACTTGTTGCTCGAGCCAAAAACACACGCTCTCAGGTCTAATGCAGTAACAGAAGCACGCTCGAGCGAGGACTTCGTCGCTCGAGCCAAGAAGAGAAAAAACAAGACCCAAAAAAAAAAACTTTTTTTTTTTTTTGAAATAAACAAAAAACACAAGATACTCAATATCATGAAGTGAGACCTGGAACACAAGTAGATGATCACATTTGGCCAAAATTGATACTAAGATAAAATAATCCGCAGATCATGAATCCTGTAAACTTGCAATTTAAAAAAAAAAAAACAATGACACTGGAAATCATGAGCAAAGTAGATAAAATATAATCGGTGATCGTAAGCTACATGAGAATGTACAACTCAAAATCCAACATGAGATCTCACAAAATAAAGTGTGTGTGTGCAATCCATGAGAGTCCACTGAGCTAGAGTTAATCCTCGTAGTGATCGGATGGCTGGACCTCCGGCAAGAGTAACTGAACATCACAAAGAAAAGTCAAACCACTAGGAATCACGGGGTAGTTGTTGAGTAAATGCGGAAGCTCCCCCTCAATCAATGAGTCCCTTTTTTTTTTTTTTGACATTTTCTTTCTTGTGGGCACTCACTGGTGGCATTCACGCTCAAGAGTATGGAAACCAAACCAGAGAAGAATGAAATCATAAAGGATGTCCTGGTTGGTGCCTCTGAGGTAGCCTTTTCCTAATGCCCGGACTCCAATGAACTGAGGGAGAAACCGTGGAAGTGAAAAATGATGGTAGATGGTTAAGAGACTCAACATCACCCATGATGTACTAGTATCAGTCAATTCCACTATAAAAGTACAAGAAACACTGTTAGTGGTCCATAGAGAACTTTGATCACTTGTGCGGAAACCCCTGCAACAATTTATCTCAAGGATATGTACAGAATGAGATCATGAGGTTAATGAGCATGGGCATTCAAAATGAGCTATGAACAAAGAACAATGAGATCTTGTAAGCAGCATGAGTAGTGTGCATATAAAGATGTATACAAGTAAAACAGAAATCAATGACAATCTGATTATAACAACCAAGCACACATAAAGCCAAACACTCACACCCACTCAAGAAACAAGTAACACTCTAGTGATCGAGCATGACACCCAAGGTCTTTCTAAGGAACTCAAACCGAAGAAGATCAAGGGGTTTTGTAAAAATATCAGCTTTTTGATGCTCAGTGGGAATATGCTCAAGAACAACAAGGCCCTCTTCCACTAACTCTCGAATAAAATGATGACAAACGTCAATATGTTTGGTGCGAGAGTGTTGGACAGGATTTTTTGAAATGTTTATAGCACTTGAGTTATCATAGAAAAGAGCGAGAGTGTTCTGTTCTATCCCATAATCATGAAGCATTTGCTTCATCTACAGCATTTGTGCACAATAACTCCCTGCAGCAATGTACTCAGCCTCAGCAGTCGAAAGGGAGATGGCATTTTGCTTTTTACTATGCCAGGAAACCAGATTATTCCCAAGGTAAAAACACCTCCCGAAAGTACTCTTCCTATCATCCGCACACCCTGCCCAGTCGGCATCAGAAAAACCATTAATTTCAGCTGTAGTATCAGTAGAAAACCAAACCCCATACCCCAATGTCCCATTCACATATTTGATGATGCGTTTGACCGCAAGAAGATGAGACTTTTTAGGACTGGCTTGGTAACAGGTACAAACACCTACACTGAAGGCAATACTAGGACGACTGGCTGTGAGGTAAAGAAGACTCCCTATCATACTCCTGTAAAGGGTAGGATCAACATCAATACCAGCGGAATCTTTGGAAAGGTGAAGACTGGTGCCCATGCGAGTATGGGCATGTTTGGCAGACTCAAGACCAAACTTAGACACAAGACTTTTGGCATACTTAGTCTGAGACACAAACATTCCAGAAGGAGACTGTTTAATTTGAAGACCCAAAAAATAGGACAGCTCTCTCATCATGCTCATTTCAAACTCACGTGTCATGTAATTCGAAAAATATTTCACAAGATGATCAGCAGTGAATCCAAACACAATATCATCAACATAAATCTGAGCAACAAGAATATGAGACTTAGTATATTTCACACATAGAGTCTTATCCACACTACCCTTTTGAAAGTCATTATCAAGAAGAAAGGTAGTAAGTCTATCATACCAAGCCTGAGGGGCTTGTTTCAACCCATACAAAGCCTTGTCTAACTTGTAGACATGATTTGGACATTTAGGGTCCTCAAACCCTTTTCATTGCTCAACATATGCCTCTTCTTTCAAGTACCCATTCAGAAAGGCACTTTTCACATCCATTTGAAATAGTTTGAAACCAAGATAACAAACAACACCAAGTAAAATATGAATAGATTCGAGACTTGCAATTGGGGAAAACGTCTCATCATAGTCAACACCTTCTACTTGAGTGTAACCTTGAGCAACCAACCTGGCTTTATTCCTGGCCACAGTACCATTCTTATCAGATTTATTTTTAAAGATCCACTTGGTACCTATCACATTCATGTCTCTAGGCCTGGGAACTAGAGTCCAAACATTGTTATGTTCAAATTGACCTAATTCTTCATGCATAGCATTGGCCCAACTATCATCTAGCAAGGCCTCTTTGAAATTCTTAGGTTCAATTAATGAAATATAACACATATGTGATACCTCATCCCGAATCTGTCTTCGGGTTTTCATTCGATCCGATACACTTCCAATCACCTGTTGAGCTGGATGATTCAGTTTCACCCTTGCTGATGGTTTGAACTCAGGACTTGCAGTGACAGAAACATCAGGAGTGATGTTTCTTTGTCCACTCTTTGGACTTTGACTTACCTGTGAGGATAGTGCCGTCTCAACTTCTTGTGCTTAGACCTCAGCTTCTCTTTGACTTTGTGGTTCAGTATCCAAGATTAGAGACTCGCCATTGTCATCCTCATTTGTTGCTGGAGTAAGGGAACCTGTATCATCTATAACCACATTGATAGATTCCATTAAAGAAGAAGTTCTCAGGTTATAGACTCGAAAAGCCCTACTAGTGGTTGAATACCCTAGAAAAATACCTTCATCACTTCAGGAGTCAAATTTGCCCAAAGGCTCTCTATCTTTGTAAATGTAACACTTACTCCCAAAAATTTTGAAGTATTTTACATTAGGTTTCAATCCCTTCCACAATTCATATGGAGTTTGTAAAGTGCCGAGCCTTAAATACACGCGATTTATGACATAAACAGCAGTATTTAGGGCTTCAGCCCAAAACTTTGGAGGAAGTTTCTTACTAAGGAGCATGACCCTAGCCATTTCTTGAACAACTCTATTCTTCCTCTCAACCACTCCATTTTGTTGTGGAGTAATAGGTGCAGAAAATTCATGCTTAATTCCATGCATATCACAAAAATCCGAAAACGAACTGTTTTCAAATTCACGACCATGATCAATTCGGATTCTTATGATACGCCCAATGGAAACACCCTGTTCATTTTGAATTTTAAGGACTAAGGCCTGGAAAGCATCAAACGTATCAGATTTTTTCCTTAAAAAATTTACCCATGAAAATTGGGTAAAATCATCAACAATTAATAAAATATATCTTTTACCTCCAATGCTTTCAGTGCGAGTAGGACCCATTAAATCAATGTGAACCAATTCAAGAGGACGTTAGGTTGTAAAGTTGTTCACCTTTTTGTGAGGGGCATGGGTCTACTTTCCAAGTTGACATGGTCCACACACATGGTTCAGATTCTTACCCAGTTTAGATACCCCTCTCACAAGCTCTTTGTTGGCTATCTTAGTTAGGTCTTTGAAATTCATGTGACCTAATCTTTGATGCCACAAATCAATGTTACTCATGATGGCAGCGTGACAAGTGAGATCATTAGTAGTAACAATCCCATAGCAGTTATCAGATGTGCGAATCCCATGTAAGACAGTGTTTCCCTTTTTATCCAAAATTTCACATTTATTTTTTAAAAATAATACTTCATGATGGGAATCACACATTTGACTAATGCTCAAAAGATTTGCTTTAAGACCATCAACAAGTAAGGCATTTTCAATCTTGGGAAGACTAGCAACACTTATAGAGCCCTTACCAATGACTCTAGAAGTGCCGCCATCTCCAAAGGTAAAATTCCTTCTTCATATTTTTCAAGGGAGGTAAAGTAGGATTTGTTACCGGACATGTGACGAGAGCACCCACTATCAAGATACCACATGTGTGAATCATGTGCTTTTAGAGCAGTGTGAACAACTAAACAAGTCAAGTCATCTTTTCTCACCCAAATCTTTTTGGTCTTAACAAAATCAGGTCTAGTGGTGTTGGTAAATGTCTTGGCGTTGTGAACACCCTCATGAATCTTGGTATTCCGCCTAGACATGTAAGGTTGTCTCCTAATCCAAAAAGTATTCGAATTTCTACCGTTTTGAGACACCTTACCAAACAATTCAAAGCAATAAGGACGAATATGGCCATACCTACCACAGTGATGACAAATAAAAACAGGTCTTACCTCCCTTTTGACGATCTTACCCCCTTTAGGTTGATGAAGAGAGGGATCAACCTGGTCTACCTTCAACTTTCCCTTTGCTTGAGTCTTCAGGTCATGTGAAGTAGAGGCCTGTCCCGTGTGAGCTGTTGCACCATAGCCTAGCCCACTTTTGTCACAACCCATTTGTTGAGACCCGAGGATGTCTTCTAAGGATTTAGAACCTTTGTTCCACATGGCAATAGTGGCTCTAGCAATACGGAGTTCTTCATCTTTCTGACAGACTATCTCTTCCAATGTAGCTTGTGACATCTCAAGACTTTCAAGCTTCTCTTCATATGTGGAATACACCTTCAGAAGTTCATTCCTTTCAGTTTCACAGGATAAAAGTTTTCCATATAAGTCTTGCCTGTCACTTGAGATCTTGATGATATTCTGCTTTGTTGCTACAAGTTCTCCTTTCAGCTTGACATTCTCACTTTCACATGCTTTGAGTTTGAGAGAGAGTTTGTCATTAATTTTGGACAAATTTAGAGATTCCTCGTAAAGCTTTTCATAAGCTTGTTGCAGTTCATCACCATTAATCTCATCATTGTCTTATGATGTTTCATCATCCTCTTTTTGCTCTTCATTCTCCTTGACCTGATCCAATCTAGCAACTAAGGTAGGAAAGTTGCTGGATAGTGGTGAAAGTGAATCTCCTTTTTCATGAAATTAGCTCAGAATTTCCCATGCATCTTTAGCCTTTGTGCAGTGAGCAACCCGTTGCTTTTCTTTATCAGAAATTGCTCCATGAATAGTAATCAAGGCTCTCTGATTGCTTGCATTGTCAGCACTTTCTGTATTTTCTTCAATGGCCTGCCAGCCTTTTGGATCAAAAGCTCTCAGAAAAGCCCTTATTCTGATCTTCCAAAATAGGTAGTTACTCCCATCAAAGGTGGGAGCATGATGCAGGTTTTGACCACGAGCTAACTCCGCTGGCTTTGGAAGAGGTTGAGTGAAAGTGGACCAAAATGCCATGAAAGCACTATCCCCGTCTTCTCCAGATTCAGGTTCTTCGGGTTCTTGCTCTGACCTGCTTTCATCATCCCAAGTCACAGTGTAGACTTTCTTTCGATTCTTTTCGAAGGGCATTCAAGGGCAATGTGACTAAACCCTTGACATTCATAGCACTTGACCCCTTGCCCCTTTACAATCTTCTTTTCAGTTTTTGGAGCAAGTTTTGCTGGAAAAGTTTTAGGTTTTTCATTACTCTTGTCTTTTGAAATAGGGTCTCGGAATTAGGCTTCTTTTTCTTCAAATTTTTTTTAAACTGTTTAGTAAACATAGCCGTCATCTCAGACTCTAAATCAAATTCAGTCTCCGGAGTTTTTGCAGTCTCATGAGCACTAGTGAAAGCCACACTTTCTTTTTGTTTTTCCTTTGAAATCTGGTGGGCTTCATAAGTCTGTAAGTTTCCAACCAACTGATCAAGCTTGAGGGTACCAACATTTTGAGCCTCCTCAATGGTTGTCACTTTTGATTGGAACCTCTCGGGTAATGACCTTAAAATTCTTCAACAACTTTAGCTTCTAGGATTTTTTCACCAAGTGTGAAACAGGAATTCACGATATCACTGAGTTTTGCATAGAAATTATCAAACGTCTCATCATCGCGCATAAAAAGGCTTTCAAAAGCGGAGGTGAGACGTTGAAGTTTTGACCTTTTGACAGAAGTAGTAACTTCGTGAATCGTTTCCAAAATGTCCCAAGCCTCTTTTGCTATCTCACACGTGCAGATACGACGAAACTCTTCAGGTGTGACGGAGCAAAACAGGGAATTGAGAGCCTTACTGTTCCAACTCCAGTTTTGGTGACCAGTTGTGTCCCATTTATCAAGGGGTTTAGGAATATCAACACCATCAATGGTGACAGTAGGTTCACTCCACCCATAGATTACGCTGTGCCAAACTTTCTCATCGATGGATTTTAAAAACGCTCTCATACGAGCTTTCCAATAAGAATAGTTTGTACCATAGAGTAAAGGAGGTCTATGGGTCGAGTTACCTTCACGAATAGAATCCATATCACTAGTCACCCAAAATCACACTCCTATATTTTTAAAAAAAAACAAAGAGTGACCTGCTCTGATACCAATTGAAAATCCAAAGTGATTCGTGATTAGATCAAGAGTAGAATATTCCAAATCTCAATTATTCAAAACACGCAATCTAAATCATTAAGCACTTACGAAAGTGATTTAGATTGTTGTTTTTCAGAATAAACAATAAATCGACACAAACGATTTTTACGTGGAAAAAGCCACAATTGAAGAACCTTCAATTGTAATAAAAAACCACGGGCGAAACACCACTAATCAATCCACTATTGAAGAAATAAAGATTACAAAGATAATACACAAATTACCCAACTCAGTCAATTTACCTTCAAATCTTCTGTAACTCTTTCACCAAGCCTTCGTCTTGGAACTGATCCACCTGAAGTTGAATCCACAACTTCACTTGTCGAATTAACGACTACGTACAAAATCAAACGCCTTTTGAAACTCTACGTTTGAATCTTCGGAATCCACCGAAGAATAACACTCTTGTATGTATACGAACAATCTCCTTGATATGTGCTTCTCAATTCATGAGTTGAATGCTCATTCAATTTTATCAAGGAAAACTCACAAAAACCTCTCCAGAAGAAAACCTTAGAAAACCTCAGAAAACCTCAAAGTAGATCTGGAAAAGTAATCCTAGTTTTTTGGAGAAAACCAACTACTTATAGAAATCTAGATTTTGAAGCTCGCTCGAGCGAGAACCTTAACTCACGTGATTTCCATAAGTGCCTTCGCTCGAGCCACTAAACCTTCGCTCGAGCGAGAAATGAACTCTTTCAGGTTTTATGCAGACGCAGTTCTTCGCTCGAGCCACCTAGTCTTTGCTCAAGCACACATTCATCTCTTTCAGGTTTTAAGCTAGACGCAGTCCTTCGCTCAAGCGAGCACTTCGTTGCTCGATCGAGCAGCACAAAATAGCACAGAAAATTACAACTCAAGCACACAAGTTTGTTCGCGGGTTTGACAAGACTTAGGGACCTAACAGAAACAAAATTTTTCATTTCATTTCATTTGGTAAACTTTCAACAACACATTAAAATTCAAAATTAATGATTTTTAATTATCATGTAAGTTTAAGTTTAAAAATTTTACTTAACAATATTTTTAATTTAAAATAAGGATAAATTGATGTGGAACTTTCTCAACTATTGATTATGGATGGGAGAAATAAACACAGCCTTGGTTTGGCAATCCAGTTTTGGGTTAATTTAGCCACATCCATCCAAAATAAACTAAATTAGCCACAAGAGACAAAACATATTCACTTGCTAGGGAACAACTCAGCGTCGATGGAATTTACGAAACTACCCCCTAGTGCCAATCTGTTTCACACCAGTACCAATTCAAACCACACAACACTCTCTCACCTAGGTCACCGACAGACGCTGAAGGAAGGAGGCGAAAACACGACGCTGAATAGCGAAGAAGACTAGCAAAGCTCTCCATAGCCCAAGGCCACCGGAGTGCACATCGGCGGTGATGCTTTATTCATCGTATCCTTGACACCACTGATCGTTAGGTACTAAATTTTTTTTGTTTTGTTTTGCGTAATAACGTCTCCTTCAACCCAATCTGGTGGGTTTATCTCTGAAAGGCATTGTTTTGGGTGATTCAAAAATTTCGTCCAATTTTTTGTATGTGTTTATGTTCTTTGTTTGTTTTGTATGATGATGGATGGTCCATAAACAAATTCTGATGGATTATTACTTTCGGTTTTCTTTACAAATTATCTCTGAAATTTTTGGGGTCTGTTACCAAATTTTCCTTATCTCTTTCATTCTTGGCAGCATTTGTATGTCGATTTGTGTTCGTTCTTTTGGATTTGCCCTGCTTATCTTCAACTTTTATTGAGTAATTCTTGAAATCATTGTACACTCAGTGATGAAATGGAAGTCCCTGATTTCATTGCCGAAATAATTTTTTCTTAATTATTGTACACTCAGTTAATGAGACAAACCTTATTATCATTTTCTGTTACTTTTATTTTTTTCATTTTATTTTCATTTTAAGGGTTATTAGATATGGTCCGATTTTTTGATTTAAATATATATATATATATATATCTTTAAATGAATTCACACTCATTTGTGTCTGTCCCATGATTTTTTGGATAATGTATGTCGTGTGAATTTATAGAAAGTGAAAATATGATGAAATTTATCTGAGATATGCTGAAAGGTTATCACTTCCTTATCACAGCCTTTGACCAGATCAGAGACTTTGTTATAAACTTCCCAAAATAAATTCTTCATACCCAGGGGTTCATACTGAGAACCCCCACAGAGAATCATTTACTGAATTGTAGGGGGAAAAATCATCATACAACTCTTATTATTTTCTACTTTATCAACCCTATTACTTCTCAACGTTGTTGCTAGTATTTTCTGTCTTATTTGTCTAGTGGGTATTATTTTTGTTGTTTGGAACAAAGGAAAACAAATATCTCAGTTGAATCTATCTGAGCTTTCAGATGGATAGATCAGTTCAACAACAACGTGAACAGTTCGTTGCATCCATTAGAACTAAAAGTGAAGTATTATAATTATTTGGATTTAAATACTTTTTTTAAGTCTTAAGGATATACTTTATTTACACCAACTTGGGTGTGGAACAGTCGAATAGACACGTCTTTGCCAATATTGTGTTTTATAGGAAAATGCTAAAATATACATAGATTGTATAGGAAAATTTATAATGTACTAATGACATTTTTGTAATTATAATCCTTATGAGCCTTTGACTTCCAACAAATTATTATCTATGAAAAGATAACTGGTATTCCTCTTCAAAAGTATATATTTTATACTTACAGAAAAATAGCATAAGTCCACAACTTAAAGGGAATAGGAAATAGCACAGTTAGGACATTTGATGTACACAGTTCTTGTTTACTATTAGTCAAGTGCTTTTTGCTTGTAACATTTTTTTCTTTTGTAAAACCCCCATTTTTAAATAACAAATGGGGACATTTCTCATTTTATATATATTGTCGTCAAAAAGAAAATATTTGCCATCTTCAGTTTTTAGCTACTAATTTTTTAGTCGCTAAAAACAAGACACTCCTTTTTTGCTACCAATTTTTTAGTCGCCAAAAACTTTTATTTATTTTTTTTGGGCTACTAACTATTTAGTCGCCAATAAGTTTCTTTTTTATTTTTTGACTACTAAATGTTTAGTCGCCAAAAGCTCAAGCTTTATTTATTAATTTTTTTAAAATGCACAAATTGAATATTTTTCATTAATTTCTAAATTATATGCATTTCATTATCAATGCAACCTGTAACGTGCACGTATATAGAATAATACATCTATCAATTATAATCTAAATCCATTATCAATAATACCCATTTCATTATCAATTATTCAAAAATTTTAACTTATAACATCATATTCCAAATATCATATAAATTCATACAAACCAAATATAATCCATCTTAATTAAATATTACATGCAAAAACACTGAATTTCCAAAATAGAGGATTGTTCCAAAATAAATGTCTTCCATACACAGAACAAATGTTTTTTTGTACACATCCACAATAGCCCACGCAAAAGCAATCTGTAAAGAAAGAAAAACAAAATTAACCATTAGCACTTATTCAATAATATTGACGTTTCAAATTATAACAATTATAAAATTAATAATTTAAATATATTATACTCTGCAAATTATAACAATTCTAAAATTAAAATTAATTATTTAGATATATTATACTCTGCACATAATCCCATCAAGATCATTTTAGTGTTTCTGTTTTTTTGAAAATTTATACAACCTCTAAATTGAACTTCATGCGTGCCTAGTAAACTCTAGTTTGACAATTACATGCAATGTTTTCAAAATTTTCTTTTCTCACCAGTATGCAACATGATCCTAATTGTTTCAAAATCAAAATCCGTCAGCAGTTTTCATCAAATTTTGTTACTTTTGGCAATCTACATTTTCACAAATCTTGAACATTAAAGGCACTACAGTTCCACAACCTCCAAGAGTCTAAATAATTAGTTTACTAAACAAAATGATTCCTCTTGTTGCTGACACAATAGGCATTCATAAATAAGTAAACCTAAACTCCATCATAAATTATATCTAGTACCAGTTCTAACTAATGAAAATATCATCAAAGCACAAAATAAAAGGGGAAATAAGTTCAAAAAATAATTTCAGATACATAAGAAAGTTTGTAAAATTATCTTTTAATGTTGTAGCATTTAACATTAATATGTAAATATATATATATATATATATATTAATTTGCACTGAAATAAAATTCCCCTAAAATGAAAAACATGACAACTTAGGTTCAAACTTGAACCTTCACCAAAATTGTCCTATTTTCACACTCTTCTAGTCCCCCCCTCTCTCTCTCTCTCTCTCTCTCTCTCTCTCTCTATACAACCACATATATGACAAATAGCAAGAACAAAATCCCCCAAGAAATTGGACAATTTACAGAACCAGCAAAATTTGAATTGTAACAAGAGTCAAAAAATTCCAAAAATTGATAACCCAAACATCAAACTATTGTTCTAATTTGACAAATCACATCATATTGCAATAACAAAACAATCAAATTTGAATAAAACCTACATATAATCATACACATAAAGAGAAATTATACAGCCATACATACAAGTATGAACCAAGTGAAGAGCCTTACCATGAATTGATCAAGTATGAACCAATTGCTCTCTTCGCCATCGCTCTCGCTCCTTCGACTTGCCTTCTCTTGATTCATCGCCGTCGCAATCTCCAACACATCGGCATTCTCGTCATTGATGGATAGATAGATATATGAATATAGAGAGATTTTTAAGAGAGAAAATAAGGCAAATCTAGGTGAATCAGTGCTCCAATTGCATGCGACCGCGAGGAAGAGCGGCAGAGGTGGAGCGGCGGTGAGAGAGGGATGGGAGAGAAGCAACGGAGATGGAGAGGTAGAGGGAGAAAGAGAGAAACGCTGGAGAGAGAGAGAGAGAGAGAGAGAGACAGAGGCGCTGGTTTGTGATTTGGAAACCAAATATATATATATATATATTACACCATTAGCAACTAAATATTTTTAGTTGCCAATTAATTTTATAAATCCTTCCAAAATTTGAAATGTCTCCCTCTAAATATTTTAGTTTTTTAGTGACTAAAATTTCTTTTTGTCGCTGAAAATAAGTTTTTGGCGAACAAACTTTTGGTTGCCAAAGATAAAAAATAATTTTTTATTTTCCATTTGGCGACTAAATGGTTTTAGTAGCCAAAACTCAATATACAGTGACTAAAAAAAAAATTTGCTAAAAATATGTTTTTAGCGACCAAACATTTGGTCGCCAAAGATAAAAAATAATTTTTTATTTTACATTCGGCGACTAAATGGTTTTAGTAGACAAAACTCAATATATGGTGGCTAAAATATTTTTTTTGTTGCCAATTCTGGTATTTTAGTGACTAAATTTTTTTTTTGTCGCCAATAATTAATATACCCCAACTAAAAAAAATTAGTAGCTAAATATTGTACTTTTGCCAACTAAAAAAATTTCTGGTCGCCAATTCCAAAACTTTTGACAAATAAATTTTTTTTAGTCGCCAATTTTGATTGCCAAAGGTGCATTTTGTTGTAGTGATAATTGCATTTCATTCTGAACCAATTGACTAATAGCTTCGTCATTTTCACTCGTCAGCCCTGTGTCAGTTGGATTAATTGGTGCAAAGAACCAAGGAGACAGAGCACGGACTATGCCTCCTCCACAAACGACATTGTCATGCAATTACGGGATGATGCCATACACATTCAACAGTCGTTGCATCTCCTTAAAACCATTGTTTGTGTGCTGTGCATTGTCATCGTCATTTTGTTGTCGCATATATAAGGAAACTTAGAGTTTCTAATCCAGAATTGTTGTTAGGATGTTGATTGTAATCACTTTAATTTTGCCTTGCATTCCATGACTAGTTTGGGGGAGACGTTAATGACTACTTTATGTACTGTTTGTATTTCAATGTGTACTCGTTCTGCATGAATGTTATGTGTTGGTATACTTATGTTAATTACTGTGTAATGGTTATATATGTAAGATTCCTGAAAGCTTTTCTGTATATTCGATTGTGTCAATTTACAACTAGTTCATCAGTTTATATAGCCCTAAATCTATGACTGAAAAAAGAAATACTAGCTAATTCCTATTTACACAAACATGCCATATATACAATATATTCTCACACCCCCATTCAAATTTAAGGTGTTTTAGCAAAAAACACTGAGAGTTTACTAAGAAAAACTGAAACCAAACGGTAGTGTGAGTCTTGGTAAAGAAGTCCGCAAGTTGCAAAGTAGAGGAGACGAAAGGAAGCGAGATAAAACCAGACTGCAAATGCTGTCGGACAAAGTGACAATCAATCTCAATGTGTTTCGTTCGTTCATGGAAGACAGTATTGTGGGCAATCTGAATAGTACTGCGGTTGTCACAATAGAGAGAGGTCGAAGAAAACTGAGGTACACCCAAATCAGAGAGAAGACAACGAAGCCAAACAAGCTTAGCAGTAGCATGAGCCATAGCACGGTACTTAGCTTTTGTAGTAAAGCGAGCAACAACAGTTTGTTTTTTACTTTTCCAAGAGATCAAGGAATCGCCAAGAAACATATAGAAACCAAAGGTGGACTTGCGATCAGTAACATCACCAGCCCAATCAGAATCAGCATAGGCCACAAAGTCTAAAGAAGAAGTGGAGGACAACAATAAGCCCTAAAAAATAGTATTCCAGAGATAGCGAAGCATGCGAACCAAAACAGCCTAATGGGTAGAGCGAGGAGCAAAAGCGAACTGAATAATCACATGAACAGCATAAGTAAGATCAGGGCGAATGACAGTCAGATAAACTAAATAACCCACAAGCTCGCGATATAAAGTGGGATCAGCCAAAGGGACTCCATCAGTAGAGGTGAGCTTCATATTAAGCTCAATAGAGGTATCAAAAACCTTAATTAGTATCAATAAGACCAGCACGGTGAATGACCTCATTAGCATACTTAGCTTGAGACAAAAAATAGACCTTTGGAGAAGAAGCAACCTCAATACCAAGAAAATACCGCAATGGATCCAAATCTTTCATTTCGAAGGTGCAAAAAAGATGCTGCTTGACCTCAGACACAGCAGAAGAGTCAGAGCCAGTGATGATCATATCATCCACATAGAGTAAGAGAGCAACAAAACCAACTGAGGTATGTCTTAGAAACAAAGTAGAGTCAGAAACAAAGGATGAAACCCAAGCTCGATAACAACAGTCTGAAAGTGATCATACCAAGCACGAGGAGATTGCTTCAAACCATACAGAGCACGCCGAAGATGACAAACCTGCCCAGAGGAGTGGAGAAGGCAGGGGGAGGACGCATGCTGACCTCTTTAGTGAGATGACCGTTAAGAAAGGCATTCTTAATGTCCATCTGATAGAGAGGCCAATGTCGAACAGCAGCAACAGAAATCAAGGTACAGACAGTAGTTGTCTTGGCAATAAAGGCAAATGTTTCCTCATAATCAATACCATACTCCTGTGAAAAACCCTTAGCAACCAAGCGAGCTTTGTATCGCTCAAGAGAACCACCAGAATGAGTCTTGACTTTATAGACCCATTTGCAACCAACTAGATTCTTGCCAGTAGGCAAAGGAACCAACTCCTAAGTGTTAGTCTTCTGCAAGGGAAACAACTCATCCTTCATAGCTTGAACTCAATTAGGATCCTAACAGGCCTCCGTGTAAGACTGAGGTTTTGAAAAAGAATGAATAACAGACAAAAAAGTATGATAGGAAGCAGAAAAACATGTATTAGACCAACCCAACCTGTTTGGAGGATGATGCTCACAAGTAGGATATCGGTGTGCAATAAAATCAAAGTCGTTAGAGGCAGGAGGATTAGTAGCAGGGGTAGAGACAATTGGTAGAGGAAGAGCCTTACGACAAGAATAAAATAACAATGGAAGAGGAGAAGAAGCCGAAGGAAGAGAAGCAACCAGAAGTGAAGCAGGAGGAGAAAATGGAACAAGCTTAGAAGGAACAATAGAGATGTACTCATCAGACAAGACCTTAGAAGGAAATGGATCAATATGAACCAAATCCTCTTTGGAAACTGGGGCGACGAGAGGAGGAAGCTGAAAGTAAAGTAGACGTTAGAGAAAGGCAACATGGCAAGAGACATAAAAGCGACGGGAAACAGGGTCATAACAGCGATAACCTCTCTGAGTGAGATTATAACCCCAAAAGACACATAGGACAGACCAGGCACTAAGTTTGGTCCTATCTTTACGGGGTAAAAGGACAAAACAAGAAGACCCAAACACACGAAAGAAAGAGTAATTAGGAAGTTGGGAAAACAAAGCCTCATAAGGAGACCGACCAGAAAGAAGGGGGGTAGGCATACGGTTGAGAAGAAAAGCAGCAGTAAGAACTGACTCACTCTAAAATGGAGTCGGAACGAAGGTAGAGAGAATGAGAGACCTAGCTGTCTCAAGAAGGTGACGGTGTTTACAGTCAACTCGACCATTTTTGGCAGGGGTATTAGTACAAGAAGTTTGGTGAATGGTACCCAATTTGGCTAAGTATTCACAGAATTCTGTTTTAAAGTATTCCCCAACCTAGCCAGACTGCAACAATTTAATAGTAGGTCCAAACTGTGTAGTGACCATAGACTGGAAAGTACGGTATATCTAGTAGAAGTTAAAATTATGAGTCATAAGATAAACCTAAGTGTAACAGGTGCAGTCATCAACAAAAGACACATAGTATGCAGAACCCCTTTTGGTCAGAACAGGAGAAGGGCCCCAAACATCAATACGAACTAAAGAAAATGGTGTATCAGATATAGAAATACTTTTATGAAAAGGTAAGTCTATCATTTTGGCTAGTTTACACCCCCGATATTCAGTAAGTTCACTAGGAGAAACTTTACCTAATATACCCGACTGAGCTAAAGACCGTAAGCGATCAGCAGACAAATGCCCTAATCTAAAATACCACAAGTAGAAAAGGACTAGATAAAGAATCTAACTGAAAAGAGGAAAAGGCAGTCTGAGAGGTTGCCAGAGGCAGATGCAAGCCCTTCATCACATTGAGGTCTCAAACTCGACAGTCGATTCCAATCAGCTGCTTAGACAATTGATCCTGTATAGAATAAATAGAAAAAGAAAAGATAACATCAAAACCAGAGGCATCCAGCTGACTAATAGATAATAAACTGACAAATAATTGAGGAACATATAGGATAGATGGAATAGAGACAGTAGACATAGCAGTTGGTATGACAGATATAACAAATATACTAGACCCATTAGCAGCATTAATAGTAATAAGAAAGGCAGGGGGAGTACAATTTTGAAGTAAGGAGAGATGGGAAGTCATATGATGAGAGGCACCAGAGTCAAAAATCCAAATAGACGAAAAAATACCTGAAGAAGACCCAAACAAACCTGAATAAAGAGAGGAAACAATAGAGGTAGACGGAGATGGCTAAAAAGTAGACAATATATACAGAAGTTGACTAATTAGTGTATGCTGAAGCTGACTAATCTGAGTAGTCAAGGAAGCCAAGTCAGGATCAGGAGCTGGAGCAGATGTAGTAAAACCGGTGGGAGGCTGAACGGTACTCAAAGGAAAAGCGTAGAACTTGATCAGAAACTGCTGAGAAGACGAGGCAGACACAGACGAAGTAGACAAACATCCCTTCTTGGGATAATAATACTTCTAATGACTCCTCTGATGGCAAAAGGTACACTTGTCAGAAGCCAGAGGCATTATAGTAACCAAAAAACTTAGGGGTTCAAGTGCAATCAAACCAAATAGCCAAACGAAGGGTTCAAGTGTAATAATCACAATCTGAGGGGTCAAACTATAATAATAAGGAACTTATTTAGTCCAAACAAGAATAAAAGATAACTGGGTCAACCAAATTTAGAACCAAGTCGCGATTTCAAATCTCATACAGAGAGATGTCAGAAATCAGGTCCCGACTTCGAACCACAGACAGAGAGATGTCATAATGGGTTGACTTCAAACCACATACAGAGAGAGACAAGAGTCAAAGTCGACTTTGGAGCAGCCGACACAGAGCAAAGGGCTGAAGTTAAAGCCTGATCGAAAGGAACAAGGGCAGACAGCGCTTTGATCGTGCGAATCGAAGCAGAAGAGAATCAGGGATGCAACGAGACGAGCTAGACGCAACTCATGAACCAAAACCAGAACCAGAGAGGAAAGGTTACACAATCATGACTTGTTCTCTCTAAGGTTAATAGCATTCCGAATCAGAGAAAGAGATGCAAGCTTCAGACGAAAAACCAGAAATTCTACCAGAATAATCGCAAATCAAGAGAGAAAATAAGCTCAATCAATTTGTGATTCAGAAACCAGAGAAAGAGTTGGTGTCATGACCTGAATCCGCCCCTATAGATTAAGGTCATAACCGTCCAGTAATCATGAGATTACCTATGGCCTCAAACAAGATTAAACATATCTTAATGGTAATAAAGGGGCCAAAACGGAAGCATACTTAAAAAATTTGTCGAATGAGTTGTGCTTACATGGAAAATTAAAAACATTTCCCATATACTTGATAACAACTCACACTATATATTAGTAGTTAACGTCTTGTGCACCCAGGATCATTCAAACACATAGTCAGCTATACCAAAAGCTTATATACATTAATGGTCTATCATGACCAATGGAAATAGCAAAAGAAAATACAAAAGATCATAAACAAAGTCTCTTGTGTGAGGCACCTGGGCTGGCTTCACAAAACTCGAGTTCCTTTCTCAAACTCCACTAAGGCTGGGGTTGAACATCCCTTTGTTCACCTATATACATATAAATAAGAGTAGGTTAACGCCCAGTGAATAATACCAAAGTAAAGGGGTTATATGAATGAGATTCGTATTAAGTACATCGAACCTGTTAATTTCATATACAAACGGCCTTGACCCATTCTGTGTTTTTGTTGTACATGTCAAACGGCCTCGAGCCCATTTTAGGTCCTTAACAAACATATCAGATGGCCTTGGGCCCATTGTATAACTTGTCAAATTCATCAAATGGCCTCGAGCCCATTTCAAATGTATCAAACGGCCTCGGGCCCATTATTTCCATATTCATATTCATGTGCATTTCATACTCGTGGTCATGATCACCTTTTCATTCAAATGGTCTTTAGCCCATTACATTCATATTCAAACGGCCTTTGGCCCATTATGATATTCTAATGGCCTTTAGCCTATCATAATATTTAAATGGCCTTTAGCCCATCACGATATTCAAACAGCCTTTGGCCTATCATAATATTCAAAGGGCTTTTGGCCAATCACGATATTCAAACGGCCTTTGACCCATCATAGCCTTTGACCCATCATAATATTCAAACGGCCTTTGGTCCATCATAGTATTCAAACGGCCTTTGGCCCATTACGATATTCAAACAACCTTGGGCCCAAATCATGTTCTTTACAGAGCCTTATACAAAAATTAAGCATATATAATACTCATTCGTAATTCAAATCAACAATCCATGAAGCTTATATAGAAGTAGCATTTGGAAAATAACATACTTGAAAATATCTTTACTAAGATATTACTCACAATATTCTACCGATGGATTTGCCCTTGCGCTTGACCCTACACATTTCATAACGTATTGGGTCATAAGTGATTCAATCTGTTCTTAATTTGTTTATTTCTCTTAGGCCTCTTTCTTATTCCTTTAGTTCATTTACAATGTTCAATGCATGCCTAAGAGTGCTTAGAGATGAAAGAGAATGGAAAACAAAACACAAAACAACTTTTCAAAATTTCTAAAACAGAGCTCTCCGCTCAAGCGCAGCTTTGGTCACTCGAGCAGCCTACAAAGCTCTGTAAAAGTACTGGTTGCATGAATTTTATGCTCGAGCGAGATTTCTGACGCTCAAGCAGGGAGTGTTGCAAAACAGGGTTCGCTCAAGCATAAAGTCTGCCGCTCGAGCCACTGTGCAAATCTCTACAAAATTTCTGGGAGCTAAATTTTCATGCTTGAGCGAGTCTTTCCTCGCTCGAGCGGACAGGTCGAATTCTGGGTTTCAAGACAGCAAATTTGAGTTCCAAAAATGCATTTTAACATGTAAAAGCTTGCATGGCCATTCCAAACTCATGAAAATACTTTGATAATCATAAAAAAACATTTTAGAAAACTCAAATACAAGATCATCCATAAATCATTTGCTCAAAACCTCATGAATTTATCAAAATTGAACTCAAATCTTCATTCATGTGAGGATAAATTTCAAAACTCTTTTCATGACTTTCCAAACATAAAATTAAGCTTCCAAGACTTATGAAACAATGTTGCATGTGCAATATAACTTCTAATTTCATCATGAATCATAGATTTCAAACCCAAAATGATAAAATTCTACATATTCATCTTCTAAATTCAACATGGATGACAAGGATCATGCTCAAGAGTATGAAACTCTTCCAATTCATGAATTCATGTATTTCAAACCTTCAAGACTTAGAAAACATGATTGCATGTAAGTAACAACTCCCAATTCAACATGATTATCAAAGTTCATGTCCAAAACTTGAAGAATCAAAGCAAATACTTGCATGCATGTACAATTTGATCTCAATTCTTATAATCTTTGTTCAACTCACACATTTAATCTTGTTATCTTCTTAAATCCACAATTTAATGACATAACTCACAAATTGAGGTTCAAACTCTTGCCTACTATCTTCAATGAGGCTAGGTTTAGCAATTTCTTGAGCCTAGCTTCCAAAATCTTCAATCATCCAAGCCAATACCTCAAGATTGAGCTTCTATCTCACTAAGATGAAGATTTCTCTCTCTATATAGCTTAATCTCAGCAAAATGGTGAAGATGAGCTCAATTTTATGAGCCTAGACACTAACTCAACATATATATAGTGGGTGATTAGCTTAAGCTAATTAAGCATGATTAAGACTAATTAACCTTACTTAATTTAATTCAATTTAATCTAATTAATTTGATCCGAATCAATTTTTAATTAAATTTCATCATAGGCTCTAAAAATTACGCTGATTACAATAAATTAATCAATTTTGGTTGACGTCTCTACAACCCTCAATTTCGGATTATAGCAAAAATTGTAGCAGATATGTTTATAATCAATAGATAGGCATTCAAAAATCACATGAACACATAATTAACATCAAATTTCATATCAAGCACATTAACACTTGTACAATTAATGAATTAACAGTATAATACGAAACAGGGTTGTCATAGTTGGTGAATCAAGCAGCTAGGGTTTCAAACGTGGCTTTGATACCATATAAGATTCCTGAAAGCTTTTCTGTATATTCGATTGTGTCAATTTACAACGAGTTCATCAGTCTATATAGCCCTAAATCTATGACTAAAAAACGAATTACTAACTAATTTCTATTTACACAATCATGCCATATATACAATATATTCTCACAATATACTGACAACTTAGCATCCAATTGTTTTGTTTACTGTGCAATGGTTATATATTGTTTACGTGGCAACGAATTTAAATTATTGTGGTATGGTCATATATGTATGTATATAACAAGCAATTTTGTGATGGTGATAATTTTGGCCTGTAAATTACTTGGCTTAGCTACGTGGTTAGTCCAAATGGCATCCATACGTACTTCTCCTAGTACCCTATTGAAAAACAAAGGCATTGCTCCAGAGAAGTCTAGCAGTGTTGAAGAAACACACAAGCAATTCAACCACAAGGCATCCTGGGACAGTGAGTCAATCCAAATTTTCCTGCAGCTAATTGCCAGTGAGATTACAAAAGGAAATCACACATTCCTAGTCTTAAGCCAAGCTGGGTACAAGTCGTTGGCAAGGAAATTTGAAAAAATAAAAATAAAAAATGGAAAGAAACATGGGCTGAAACAGTTGAAGAATAAATACATGAGTCTAAAAAAAGAATAGAATGCTTGGAGACATTTGATGGATTCCAGCAATGGAGTTCCAGGGATTAGCTTTGACATCGAAACTAGTATATTTCAGGCGTCGGATGAGTGGTAGGATAAGATGGAATCGTTAAGTAAAATTTTATTTCCGCATGTTTGTTTCGTTTCATATTTTCCTGTTACCAATTAATTTTTCTGTTTTGGTTGTTAGTGTCCACCTATTGCATGTACTGAACATTTTTTTTTTTTTACAATGTCCAATTTTGCAAACAAACAAGGTGTGTGTGTGCAAAGTTTAGGAAAAAAACTTTGGAACACCGTGAGTTAATGGAGACGATCTTCACAGGGGCATCTATTATGGGTAAAAACCATTGGACCCCGGGAGAGAAAGTTGTTGAAGCTGCTACTGTGTCATCTGATTTTATGGATAGTATCTGAGCCCGTCTATTTGTTGATTCGATACCCGTACGTGCAACGACGTGGATTCAAATTCTTCAATGGAACCAATTGATATTGCCATGAAAAGAAAACGGACTCCATCAACAAGTTCTACAAAGTCGAAGAAGGTAACAAGTGGTGCGTCAATTATAGCAAAAAGTACGAATAATTTGACAAACGTGGTTCGGATCCAAAATCAGCAAGTTACGGTTAGGCACATCACAGGTAATGAATCATTGTACACAATTTTGGAGTGCATGCAACGACTCAGGAACATTCATTCCCTTCTCAGTACGTTGCTATTCGATTTTGCATCGACGTTGATGGATAACACAGATTACCAGGAAGTGATGATGTGCCAGCCCGATGACAACCACATTATAGGCTGGCTGACACAGAAACAACTGCAATGCAGTGCTACGATGCCATTTGCGAACCTATTCGGGGCTCACTGGGTTTGATAGCGGTGTGATGCTGAAGATTGCCTTCCATTCTCTTAGTTGCAAAAAAATTTAATTATCGTGGATATTGGACTTGTAATAAACAGTTGATACTTGTGCGTGCTATTTTTTTTTTTTCAAAGTTTGCTCAAGAAATTAAGATGTTTGTGTGTGTTTTTCATGATGGAACAGGATGGTTGTGTTTGCTTTTTATTATGGGAATTAGACTCGCAATGGCAGGCTGGCATGTCTTGCTTGTTTATTTATTTATTTGTTAGGTTTCTGTACCGTTAGTTTGGTTATGTTGGTAATGCAATTGCTCTTTTATTGGTTTGTATATTACCAAGTTGCAGTAGGTTCAATGCTTGTTTATTATGCGTTGATAGATTATTACATGTAATTGTACCCGTCTGTTAGGCATGTTTGACATTGTCACGCAACATAAATTTCTGGAAGGTCAAACAATGTATTTTGGAATTGTTATTACACTATCCCACTTCATCACATGTAAATTGATTGAAACCGTTACAATGTTGTAGGTATTGCTTAAATCGATGTGATGAACATTGGGGATGGAAGAAACAATGACGGTGTAATGGAAATGCTTAACCAAATGGCCATACAGCTTCAACAACAAAATAGCTAGACAATCCTCAAAGCATGCTAGTATGTCCAAGAGTGGTACGAAAAACACATGTGTAAGACACCATGTCGCACTTCTATTTTGACCGGACATGCATGGATAACCGAACTATATGTGGGCCATGTACGTCAATTTGAGAAAAGTGTATACATGCCGAAGGAAGTTTTTGGTCTTTTTGTCACACGTTAGTAACTGATTTCGGGTTACAAGTACCGCAACATGAACATGGCTTAGCTGTTCGAGAAAGCGTTGCAATATGTATCCACGTGTTGAGACAGTTTTATAATCGAGAAATCCAAGAACGGTTCCAACATTCAGGGGAGACTGTGTCCCGGCACGTGCATGAGGAAGGAGTTCACTGTTGCACATTTCAGGCCAACATATAGTTAGCATCATATATATTCATACGTGCAGTCCAAACGAAAATACCTACCTTTCAAGGTACTATTTTCAAACCTCACTTAGTTAAGTTTGTTTCAATGTTTGGAAATTATTTTGACGTGATGTATGAAAAATAACCATTACATGTACCCTTAGCAGTAAGATAACTAGGTTGTTGGCAGGACTGTATCGGAACTATTGATGGAACACATGTTACTGCACGGGTTACGGGGCTAGATGCCCCAACATATTTCGGTAGGAAATACTGTCACACCCAAAATATCATTATGAAGTTGGGGGAACACCTTAACCCACCCGCCCAACACTGGCCAACAAGTTGGGGGAACACCTTCACCCCAAGGACATTTGGGTAATTTCACATGTGGATACCTCACCAAAAAGCCAAAAAGCAAAAAAAAAGTCAAAAAGCCTATCCCAAACCAGGCTTTTTAGCCCTAGGCTAAAATAGCCAAAAAGCCAACTCACATCCCAAACGAACCCACAGTCGTTTGCCATTGATTTTTTTAAGTGATTTATATCATTTTTAATAATTTTTAAATTTTTTTTCCAAAAAGGTTTAGACTGCATTTGTCCATGGTATAATCACAAGTTTTCAAAAAGGTTAGAAGTTCTTGAAAGGCGACATTATGAAGTTTATAAAGGAGTTCTACCGTAATAGTAAATTGGGTTACGGAGTAAATTGCTCTTTTGTTACACTTATCCTTAAGAAGGAGAATCCAAGCTCTCTTCTTGACTACAGACCTATTAGCTTGATAAATTCTCCATATAAAGTGATGTCCAAAGTTTTGGCCAATAGAATCAAGCAAGTCCTGACTAGTGTGATTGATAAGGCTCAGTCTGCTTTTGTGAGGGGAAGAAACATTATGGATAGAGTGCTTATAGCAAATGAGGTGGTGGATTGGTGAAAAAAAATCAAAGAAGAAGGGCGTCATTCTCAAATTGGACTTTCAAAAAGCATACGACACTGTTAACTGGAATTATTTGCTACAGATGTCATCTAGCTTTGGTTTTGGGTCAAGATGGATTAGATGGATGAAAGAACGTTTGGAATCTGCTAGAATCTCCATCTTGGTTAATGGCTCACCCATTTGTTGAATATTGTCCACAAAAAGGGCTAAGACAGGGTGATGCTCTGTCATGACTCAAACCCGTCCCTATGGATTTTAGCATTGTAACCGGCCAGTAATTTGTGATTACCGAATGCCTACTTAACAATAAAACAATAATTACGACAAATAGGGGCTAGCGGAAGCCAATCAATAATAAAATACATCATCCAATGAGCTGTGATGACCTAAATGGAAACAAACATTCATATACATAACCACATATTCACAACACTTAGGCCTACAATACATCTATGTACAATAGCAAAACACAATTTAGGAATTAAAACCCTTAGTAAAAGTAGGAGTAACAAAAGTCATAAAAACACTGCATCCAAATAACAATTACAAAAGGGTGAATTCAAGACACCCGTGCCACGACACGTTTTACTTCGGAACCTCGTGGTGAGGCACAATGGTTGGCTTGACAAAATCAGGGTTCGAGTTGACGCCACTAGCTTTGATCTGGTGCTCGATCACCTACATATATATAACAAATGGACCTTATCATTTGTAAAGCTTTGATCTGGTGCTCGATCACCTACATATATATAACAAATGATAAGGACCATTATTTGCTAAGTTGCTTTGATTTTTCCTGTATGTACTGGTTAAGGCTTTGATTAAGACCTTGTTGAAGTTCAATATTTAACTTGAAATAAAGATCAAACCTTCAATGTAAACTCAATTTCCATGCAAAATAAATCAAACTCTTGAATTCAAATATAATCCCACAACTTTACATTCTTGAGTTCAAATCCTCTATTTAAAACTTAGTTACATGAAATCTACATTTTCATGAACCCAAGCTTAATTCATGTCTAATCTCTTCTCAAACTCCATGAATCAAGTTTGAAAATAAGTTTAGAATCACTGTTCTCTTGAAAATATGTCATGCATGTAAGGATTATGAGTTAAATTGATAAATTCTTAAGGACAAATTTAACTCATTTAAACTTATATCTTGGATGATGATGTGTAATAGAGCTTTAATATCAAGAATTTGAAATGATTTCTTACCTCAATTGATGCTTCAAGACCATAATTCCAGCTTTTCTTAAGGTTCCTATCTTCTTCTTTTTCAATTTCTCTTCTATGAACTTAAACTCACTCTTCCCCTCATTCTCTCTCTCTACGTGGGTCTGTTTGGTATGTGAAAAAGATGACTAAACTTAGGCAACCAAGCACTCTCTCTTGAAGTCTATATTTATGGATTCTAGATGAGTAGAAATATACTTTATTATTTAGTTTTTCAATTAGTTTGTTAAATTGAGGTTCCAATTAAATAAAGTAAAATAAAAATTAAATTTAAAAAACACTTATTTTTACCCAAATAAATTAATCCTCTACATTAAATAATCTCAATTATACTAATGTGAATTAGGCTCTAATTCCTATCAACTTGTTGATTTCTAACTTGTTAAAATTAGCAAATCAGACAGGTTTAATTCCTATTCTAATTTATTTGTTTAATCAAGCAATCAAGCAAGTCAATAATTATCAAGACAATCAATAACAATGAAGCACATAAGCACTCAATTAACAATAAACATATAATCAATTAATTAAATCAATTTTAACTAAGGAGGTGGTTGTCACATCCTCTTTCCCCTTTCTTGTTTAATGTTGTTGCTGAAGGTTTGAACATATTGTTGTCAAGAGCTAAGGAGTTGAGCATTATAAAATGAGTGGTTGTGGGTGGTAGAGAGGTTAACATATCTCATCTTCAATACACTAACGACACTATTATATTCTGTGAGACTGAATGAGCTGGGATTGTGGCCGTGAAACAAATTCTAAGATGCTTTGAAGTGGTCTCGAGGTTGAAGATAAACTTTCACAAAAGTATGATTTGTGGTATGAGAGTTGAAGATGGGTTTGTTGAGGAGTTTGCAACCAAACTTAATTTTCTGAGTCATAAGTTACCACTAAATTATCTTGGTTTGCCACTTGGAGCCAACCCAGGTAAGAAACAAACATGGCAGCCAATGATGGATAGGTTTAAAAAGAAATTATCTGGATGGAAGAGAAGGATGCTTTCTTATGCTGGAAGAGTCACTCTTATTAAATCTATCTTGTCTTCCTTACCTATCTATTATATGTCTTTGTTTAAAATACCTGAGTGTGTTGCTAAAGAAATTGATAAGATTCAGGCAAGGTTTCTGTGGGGAGGGGATGAATCTAAAAAGAAAATCCATTTGGTAAAGTGGAAAGATGTGCAACTAAATAAGAATCAAGAAGGTCTTGGAGTTAGAGATATCAGATTGGCTAATGAGTGTTTGTTACTTAAAGTGGTGGTGAAGATATGCCTTGGAAGATGAGGCTTCATGAAAATTTGTGATATATGCCAAATATGGTGTATCTGGGGGTGAATGGTTCCCTACATTGAATGATTCTATCTCTGTTTCTATGATCTAGAGAGAGGTTCTTGCTGTGACATATTTAAATCCTAGGCTGCATAATTTCTTTGTGGCAAATGTGGAGCTTAGGATTGGTGATGGGAATAGGGTGAAATTCTGGAATGATATTTGGCTAGGAACATCAAGCCTTAAATCTTAATTTCCCAAGTTGTACCAGCTGAATTTGGATAAGGAGATCACCTTGAAGATGCAGATTTCTTGTAGAGACAATAGAAACAAATGGTGCTTTAATTTTAGAAGGCCTCTCTTTGGATGGGAAGAAGAAAAGGTGATAAGGCTGCAAAATCTGTTGGGAGCAAGGCCATGCCTTCATCCTAATCAAAGGGATTCAATCAGGTGGTAAGCTAAGCAGTCAGGGATATTTAAAGTTGGCTCTGTGTATAACAGGTGCAAGCAAAGTTCTGGACCTGTCCTCAGCGTTCCAGATTTGGTTTGGAATAATTTTTCCTTTCTAAGGATAAATTCATTACTTGGCTTGCATGGAAAGGTAGGTTGAAAACATCTGCATTTCTTAGTAGAATTGGAGCTTTGAGAGGTAATGGGATTTTGCCTTGTGTATTGTGCAAAGTTGACGTGGAATCTTCTAATCATCTTCTTTTGTCTTGCTCTTTTGTTTGGCATGTTTGGTCAAACATCATGGCCTGGTGGGGAATTCAATGGGTGATACCAAGATCTTTTGAAGATTTGATGCAATGGTGGTTAGGATGGAAGTTCAGCAAAAAGGAAAAGAAAGTTTGGAGAGTTGTTCTTATTTTTTTTGTTTGGTCCTTGTGGATATACAAAAATGATTGTATCTTTAACATCACTCAACTTACCATTGATGATTTGTGTGAGTTGATAAAAATTATAGTGGCCATGTGGTTGAAGTCTTATGATATGGGGATGTTTATACTCCATTCAAGAGATTGTTTCAAATATAACATGGGTGAGAAAACCTTTAAGGGTTGGAGGAGGTAGGTGCTTGCTGAAGCGTAAAAGGATGTTGTCTCTTTTATGAGGTTGCTGGGGTTCTTTCATGGAGTTTTTAGTTGTGTTATGGCTGCATTATGGCTGTGGTTGGTTTCTCATCAACTTGATGGTGGGTTTGCAAATGTTTAGGAGTGCATTTGGGTACCAACCTAGTTGAGATCCTTGTATTCGCTTTGATTTTGCTGATTAAAAAAAAGAAGGCGTAGCAATATTGTGGTAGTAGCATTGTAACAGCATCAATATTATGCATTATAGTTGTTGGTTCCTCTCCAACCTTTGTGGTTGTGCTAGCTCATTGAGCTTTATGCACTTCCCTTCTTTATTGATGTAATCTCATATGAAATATATATTGTCGTTATCAATAAAGTTTCATTTTTGCTAATTAAAAAAAAAAAAAAGTTTTCTTTTCTTGCCTTTTATGGGTTTGGTGACTAGTATTAGGTTTATAGTGTTTTGAAGCTTTCTATGATATGAATTGAGTGTTTCCATGTGTAACTCTTTATTGAAATCATGGTGGTTTTTTTAATTTTTAATTTTTGTATACTGATTTTTTTTAATTAATTAAAATATTTTATTATAGTGAATTGTTACATTCATTGAAAATTTTGCAGTGTTTATTTTAGTGTATATATGCCTATGGTTCAAGTACTAAATAAGCCATAATGTGACACAATAGATTAGAGGGTGATATCGAGATTGTGATACAATGTTTACAGTCTAGTAATTAGAATTATTCATTTTGTATAACATTATAATTGTATATAAATTATTTATTAAAAAATAAATAAATTGATATGATATTTATAACTACTTGATTTTATTATATTTATGTTTGAGAAATAGAAGATGAATATAATATTAAAAATATTTTGGAGGGTTTATTTTCACACTCAAATGGAATAGAGACATGAACCCACGCTTTGAAGTTTTTTGACTAGCAAAAGTAACCTAGAAGATCAAGAAGGGTGAAACAGGGGCGGAGGCACTAAGAGATCAAGGTCACGTGCCCCCAAACTTTTCAAATATATATGTACTAGCGTATGCCCGTGCCTAAAGGCACGGTGTAAATAATATTAAGATTAAAATGCAGTTATAAAAATATATTTAATCCCAACATGACTAAAAAATAATATTAAGAGTAATTTTTGAATGTAGAAATGGTAGAGACTAAGAAATTGATTACAAAAAATACAACGCACACACATAAATTCTATCATTCAACAAAATTGTTTTCATCAGAAGGTTACATGTTGGAGAAAAGTTCCACAACAATAGACGCGTGTTTGAACAAATTAGAACATCTCAAATTATTCAATTTTATTTTTTTGGGTAGTGTAGTGTAGCCTAACTCTCATGTTGGGAAAATTACAGTGATACTCGGAAAAATAATTGAAACCTTGAGAAAAGTATCCATAATTCTACACATAACCCAAGTACTCCATTTCGGGCCGGTATTGTGATTTATGGGTGGAAAACGCCAAACCCACCAATTTTCCACCCATAAATCAAAATGGGATTCGTGGATATTTCTGTGATTTGGTGTGGCTCAAGTGTATGATAACATATTTAATGGGATTACTATCCCAATTGAGGATAGTGATTCCCTAAATTTAAACATTCAATTTAAAAATCTATAAACAAATCAAGAATGTTGATCCGGATCCAAACCCACCAAATTTTTTTTTTAAAAAAAATAGAACCCGGTTTGGTGGCATATAAGCCTACCAAACTTTAAATAATATTAAGATTAAAATGCACGAATCCCATTTTTTTTAATATAAAAAATAAAAAATAAAAATAGAAATAAAAGAAGAAGAAAAATAAAAATAAAAGCCTATAAGTAAAGAGACGATTACCACTATGTGAAAAGGTAAAAAGAAATACATAACCTGGAATATGATAAAAACTGCAACCTTATTCCAACATACAAAGATTGTTTGAACAGATAGGAACATCTCAAACGTGTGCGCGCGCGCACACACATAAATCACATTTTTTACAGTAGAAACTATGACAAACAATCTGGTAATTGCCGGTCATGGCATCATCGGCTTTTCCATCTTCTGCTTAGCAATTATAGCATTTTATTGCTTTGCAAAATGAACTCAAATCAATGTTATTTTTCTTATAAAAAACTAAATAATATGAAAAAGGAAAAAGAAGAAAAAAAGAAAAAAAAAAATATGATATAGTCTGTGATCATGTTTCAGAATAAAAATATTCAATGACAGGTCAAACTATCAATGGTATCCTTACTACATGTAAACCATCTTCCCAATACAAATTTCCAAATGTATATCTTCCTTGAACTTGAGCATCTTTGTTGTAAAATTGAAAAACAAAATCGAGGGCTCAACGGTCACATTTATGCCCGGGGGAGCTTCAATGCGAGCAACATAGAAAGATAATATCGGACCAACGTTTGTGACTGTTATTGACACTGTCCCAGTATGCTTCAACTCTGGAATAGAGATAGATAGCAGATTAAGGTTTAAAAGGAAGTTCGGTGTTCTTTGGCATGGGCTGCTATCCCTGGTTATTGAGCTGATGGCAGTGTCATTATAGCCCATGGAGCAACGAAATTTGACATAGTCTGTGACTTTCATGTCGTATATGAGACCGGGATTTATGGCTTTGTTAGGATCAACATGACTACACATGACCACCTCCGTAGTCGAATTTATGCACATACAAATTTGATTGCACAAAAACTATGTTATGTACTCCCGGAAATGCAAATTCAGAAACACCAGAAGTTTGTTTTTAAACTACCTTAAAAATCCAGAGCCAATAAAAAAAAAATGAAAAGGTATAGTCACTGACTCTCTTCTTCTTCTTCTTTTTTTTTTTTTTCTTCTTCTGTTTATTTCTTTTATTATTTTTCAACCAAGGTTGATTTGTTGAAGAACAAATTTGGGTTTGATGAAGCTTTTAACTATAAAGAGGACTTGGAAGTAGCTCTGAAAAGGTGAGCATTTCATGTTCTTGTATAGAAATACATCACAACACTAAAAGATTTAGAATCTGAGTACATTGTTGGATAGAATGGATGCTACTATAGATAGAAGGGAAAAAAAAAATCTACCTTCTAAATGACCCAAAGAGAGGTCGCAACTCTTTAAAACTGGCAAAGGTTTGTGATTGTCTAGAGGAATCAGAGGCCCCTGTTTGAACCTGTAGCTGCAAAAAATCTCGGCTGCAGGGCAAAGATGAATGCATATAAGCAAAAGATCTTACAATAAATATATCATTTCAATACCCATATCACATTATTCAACAAATCCACAATTACTTTTCATCTCAGAAATCCTAATTCACATTTAACTAAAACTAAGCAGATACAAAATCTTCAAAAATCAATTCCCTATTAAAAAAAAAATGGAAGAACATATCTCAACAAAGGTAGCAAAACCCTAATCGTGTGAATCAGTAATCGATGTCAAACCAATGTAAGAAACATAAAGTGAATCAAATTGATAATCAAAACAACAAAATTAAATAAATAAATAAATTCAAGAATGCCACTTTCACCGACAAAATCATAGATTGCAGATGAATTCAAATCCAAATTCCGATCAGATAAAACCTTAACAAACAAAAGATTGAGTCCTGAAGAACAAATTGCAATTATATAAATTAGGTAAAATTAGTAAAGGGTTCAAACAAAAATTAAAATGGAAAGATCATACACAATAAACTAAATCAAAATTGAAATGAAAACAATTTATGATTAAGGAACATTAGACAAACTGGATATATATGTTACTACTTGATAGCCTCACATATTAGATGAAATAGGATATTAAGACTCGACCTAAGTTCTTCATGGGTGAAGAAGTGATCCTTATGTAGGAAAATTACCTTCCTCAGAAATTGATTAACTGTGTAAGTCTAAAATGACTTCTAAATGCTTGAGGGAATATGCCCTTAGCATTATAAGTTTATTTTAATTAATGCAATCACAATATAAATCAAATATAACATATAATTAATTCAAATAAATCAAGACAGTTGTGATTGCAAATTCAATAAATCTAGATTCAATGACATCACCCACTTTTGATGTTGAGCAAACTTTAGATCCAATTTCATAGCTCTCATCTAATTCTCATGTTAGGAGAGTGACAATAGAAAGCTAGCAGTAAAAAAATACATAAATTAGAAAAAGGACTTAAAGTTCTAATGGGTAACAACTCCCCCTGAACAAACACCTCTACAATCAGCCAAAATCTGCCCGTGTGAATCAACCATTGCACACAAAAGATGCAGGAAAAAATGAAGTCATGATGGATACAGGTGTTGTTTACATAGGGGATATTTAAGGTTTAAAAATCCAGCAGTCACCTCTATTGAAAAGGAAAAAATTAAATCCAAAAGAGATCAAATAAAAAATTAAAAGAATTTACCTTCTAAATGACCGAAGAAATGTAGGCTTGATTTGTAATTTTTCAAGAATGCTGTAGGTCTTCCAAGAGAAAAGGCCCCTGATTTTCCCTTTTGGATGAATTGGCCAGGAAGCTAAATACATGCAAACCTGAATTTTCTGCACACCATACCAAACAGCACAACAATTTAAAAAATAGTAACCGAAATTTGGCAATTGAATGTTATAACCTTGCATGACAATTGAATGTTATAAACAAAATTAACATATATGCACATACAAATTTGATTGCAGTCGACTCACAAATGCAAAATCAGAAACACCATTGTTTTTAAACTACCTTAAAAATCCAGAGCCAAAAAAAAAAAAAATTGAAAAGGGAAAAAAAATATACCTTAAAAATTATTTTGTTTTCTTTCATTTTTCTTTGCTTTCCCAGCAACCAAATGTTGGGGCTAGTATTGTCAAAAATGCGTACTCACCCATTTCTTGGTGAGTTTTTCAAATACAGATAGAGCTCAAATCTAATTTTAATTTAAGATATTGTTGGTAGCTTAATAACACTATTGTTTATATTCATCTATAGTTATAGACTCCTCTCAAGTCGTTTTGATGCTGAAGTGCGATTAAGATGATTAACAAACATCATAATGTTTTACTTTATCGGTCCCTCTTAAAAGATAATTTTTTTTTTAATTCTAAAATTTAAAAAGTTAAAATAAACTTTAAAATGTTCACTATTTTTTTCCTCTAATAAAAAACGTTAACTATTTTTAAATATTTCATTTTTAAAAAAAATATATTTTTTTTTTCAACTTGTCTTGTCGTCTAGAAACTTGGGCACTCTTATATTTTGGTCTTACACATCTTCCATGTAGAGGTTAACTGGGCTAGTGATCCAAATTTCACATTTGAACTTGAGGATCTATAACCAACTTATGACCTTCAAGAACCACATATATGCCAGTTACAGGTTAAGACAGAACATAGATGCAGGGGTCCAGGTTTTTCTAAGTTTGGGGTATTGTCAAGTGAGACATGTTTTATAGGACTCTAATTACACTGGGAATCAGTTATCATCTCAGTGCTTGCAGGATTTTACCATATGAATCCTAATATCGTTGTTTATTAGAAAATGGTTTCTTTATTTTATTTTCACTATATGTTGATATGGGTTTGTTTATATTGTTTTTTATTCCAGACTTTGAATAAGTTTTTATGCGTAATATTAGGAGACTCAGCACGTGTTTTCTATAAAATATTCACTTTCCCTGAATTGAGTAGGATTATTAATTGGCAGTTTATCAATTATGAAACAGTTGAACAGAGTACTTAAATGGTTGGGTTTCACAAAGAATGAAGCTGATTCTCAAGTAAAATGGGCTGCTGTAAATACTCTCTTAATATTAGTTCGTCATCAGGAAGCTCGATGCAGAATAGCAGAAGCCATGGCTTTGGGAAAGTCCGTTGGCTCTTGCATTGATATAATGGAGAACACATTAATTGACAAAGAAATATAGATATATTATTACCTTTTGTTTCTGCCAAAACTATGTGTTAGTTGGACAGATCAAAGAAAAATCTTTCAAAGCCTTCTAGTCAGAGTTTAAAACTTGCTCCATATTGAGAAGTCAAGAAACCTAACAGATTACTAATGCAATTCAATTACCCATAAAGCCATAATAGATTTTTAAAAAGAAAAACCAAAAAGAGAAAAACCATTGTACATCACATAATTTAATTTTAAAATTATTTGAATATAAATAAACAAATAAAGAACGCATCTAATTTCGTACCTATCCCAATTTAAAACAAATGAGTTAATATGTTATCATTATTTTGGTGGGTTTGGCGTTTTTCATTATAAATTATTTCTTTTATTTATTTCTCAAATCGCAGTCTTTTTTTAATTAAACACATGAACTATCCCAATTTGAAACAAATGAGTCCCGGACATTGTCATGATTAAACCATACCTGTTTATCGCGAAGCCGCCACAGATGAGAGAGAAAGGTAAAGAGAGAGATCAAAGAGAGAGTAAAGTCGGGTTTCACAAAGAATGAAGCTGATTCTCAAGTAAAATGGGCTGCTATAAATACTCTATTAATATTAGTTTGTCATAAGAAAGCTCGATCCAGAGTAGCAAAAGCCATGGCTTTGGGAAAGTCCGTTGGCTCTTGCATTGATATAATAGAGAACACAATAATTGACAAAGAAATATAAATATATTATTACCTTCTGTTTCTGCCAAAACTATGTGTTAATTAGACAGATCAAAGAAAAATCTTTCAGAGCATAATGCAGATCATGAGTCATAAACTGACCCCATTTGTTTCGTATGTCGTCCACCTTATATTGTCATTTTGTTTTTCTTTTTTTTACATCTAGATCATTTCCCCTTAGGCGCCCAAGTCTCATTCACTTTTAAGTACATGTTTTTGTTTTTTTTCTTGTAACGTCTAATGTGATGTTTGGGTGTCAAATTATCTGGATTCAGTTTTCATGTTGAAGCACACATATGTTCTGATAAATGGTGTATGAAATTACTTTTCATGTTGACCCAAATTTCAGTTACTTTTCCTCAAATTTGGGTCTTCTAAAATTTCAGCTTCAATTCTTATTTTTTTGCCTAAAATTTCAATTCTTATTTTTTTGCCTAAAATTTCAACACACTGAAAATTCATCAACAAAAGAACCAAAAACAAAACAATTAATGATAATAAGCAAAACTCATGAAGCCGTAACCTGATAAATACCTGATATTGCCAAATATTCTCGTACTCAGCTCCAACAAAGATTGTAGAAAGAAAAATAAATCAATTGAATTGAATTGAATTGGGTCTTCTAAAATTTCAGCTTCAATTCTTCTATTTTTGCCTAAAATTGCAACACACACTGAAAATTCATCAACAAAAGAACCAAAAACAAAACAATTAATGACAATAGACAAAACCCATGAAGTCGTACCTGGAAAACCAATCGCTACCTCTTCGTCTCCAAGGGCATCAACGGCGATCTCGCCATCTCCGGATCCAAGAAAACAATCTCCGCCAGCCAATCTCTACGTGAATGATTCGCTCCATCAGATTCGAGTTTGTTCTCCGATTTCCTTCGCCACGTTGTGCCGGGACGATTGGAGACACTATCTCCTCAGAATAAGGTGGTTATTCGATCGGTTCTCCGAATCTAATGGATTTCGGTTTGATTTCCTTCTCCACGTTGTGCCGGGACGATTGGAGACACTATCTCCTTAGAAGAAGGTGGTTATTCGATCGGCGAACAGCGTTGTAATTGTCAACGGCGTTGCGATTCACAGTTCAGAGGTTGTGCTTGCTGTTTCACACACCATAGATGAACTCAAACATTCTTCAGCCAAGGGTCCGATTTCGAAGGGGAGAGAGAGATAAAAAGGGAATAGGGAGACGTGAGAGCAGAGAGGGAGAGAGAGACAGAGAGGGAAGGTAGGGAGACGTGGGTTGGTGGAAAGCTCAGGAGAAATGTTTGGGCGGGACTATAATTGATCTGAACCGTTAATATAAATATAAGATTCATCTTAGCCGTTGAAACAAAATGTATCTCTGATACATTTTACACATTTTCAAAAACATTTCTATCTTATTATATAGATATGGCTAATACTACATATATATATATATATATATATATATATATATATATATCAATTAATGTATTAACTAGTGTATTAATTGATGATGCGACATAATTTAAGAGATTTTTGGTATTTGAAATGTGATTAATGAGTGAGGTCAATAATGATATTATAACTAGTGTTGGTGTACATTAATTGGTATATGTAACACCACCGTATATATATTAACACAGCCTCACTTGTCAATTTTATTTTATTTTATTTTTTTAAGCCCTATTTAAACTGAACACTAATATACACAGCCCATAGCCTCCCAAAATTACACACATCCCAGCCAAACACTGAATGCCCTACTGACTTTTCAATTTAAATTTTTTTAAGGGCTGTGATTCCTACACCCAGTGGGGCGACCCCCACTGACGACCCCCAGTGAGGTGTTGCCTCCACATTGGCCGAAAATAAAAAAAAAAAAATAACAGTTTTTTTTTTTCCACCAATCACATGCGACCCCCAGTAACCCCACTAGCGGTCGGAGGCATTTTCCTTTTTTTAAATTGAACTGACCCACACGGGTCTCGACTTTTCTATATTTTTTTTAATATATATATATATATTTATTTATTTATTTATTTATTTATTTTTATTTTTTTTTAAACTTGCTAGGCAAGGGTCAATTTTAAAAAAAAATAGAAAAATAATAAATAAATTTAGAAGGCAAGGCTTCAGCGACAGTCGGCAAGATTTTTAAAACTTTAAAAATGTATGAAATTCTTTATTATTATTTTTATTTATTCACATTACTTGTTAAGTATTTCCGTATTTTCTTTATCATTTTTGTCTCTTTTTGTTACTTTGTAATTTATCGACTTGCGATTTACTAGATTGGAATCAAACAATACAGATTTGGGATCATGCTACAACTTTGGTATCTTCTCTTAATTATTTACAGGTAATTTTATTTATTATTTTTTTCTTTTAAATAAAAATAATGAGTATTAATTTATAGTTATTTATCAAGTTTTGATTTGTAAAAAAAATTTATCTGTTATTATTTATGTTAAAATAAAAGATTTTGATATACTAAAATTATGAATATTCATTGGCGATGATTTATATTAAAATTAAGGATTTTGATTTGTTGTTGTTTATGCTAAAATTAGGGATTTGATTTGTGCTAAAATTAAAAATATTAATTTGTAGTGATTAATATTTAAATTAGGGATTTTGATTTGTTATAATTTGTGGTAAAATTAGAAATTTTGATTTGTTGTGATTTGTGATAAATTTAATTTTTTTTTATTTTTATTATTTTTGATAGCGTTGACAATGATACTATCATGGAAAATTTTCAAAAGATGAAAACTTGTCGGGATCAATTATAAAAATTAAAAATTAAATTTTTTTTGTAATAAATATTAATTTGTTATGTTTAATATAAGCCTGAAAAATTATTATTATGTTATTAGTATTGATTAAAAAAAATTGAAATTATAATTAATAGATGTCCATATATTAAATTTCTAACTCCGGTGAAAGTATCTCACGGCTGGCTGTAAAAAGCTCCTCCAAAGCCCAATGTTTTATGTCAGAAGGATCAAGAATTAGAATTTTCATATTTGATCAAGCGTCATTTCTTAAGCTTTGCTTTCTCCTTCATAGTTGAGCCCTTTCCAAATTGACAAGAACGAAGATGCTGCCTAGATCCAGAAGACTACTACATCTTTGTTCAATAAAAATAAATAAATAAATTACAAATACACTCCTGAGGTTTCCTTAAAATATAAATTGCCCTTATAATTTGAAAAATTACGAATACTCTCTTATCATAATTTTTTATTTAACCGAATTAACTAAAAAAATGAAATTCATAATTGCTCTCCTATATAATAATAAAATTACCTAAATTATTAATTGAAACATATTTCTAAAATTATTAAAAACTGTTAATTGATTTGATAATTTATTAATAAAAAGAACAATTTGTTATGAAATTAAAAACCTTAGGAGATGGAATGTAATTTTCAAAATTATAAAGAGTGATTTGTATTTTAATCAAATATCAAGGATATATTTGTAATTTATCCATAATAAAAAATGCTTCTTGGGCCAAAGTGTCATCTTCTGACCATCTAAGTGATGGGCCATCTTTTTCTACTGCGCCCAATATAGTTCAGTTATTCAAACCCTCGTCAAATATCTAGTTAGGATTAATTATATTGATATAATTTCTTTTATTTATTATAAATGATATATATATACACAAAGTCTCACAAAATGGACGTCGATTGTCAGAGTAGGATGCGCAATAAGCCCATGGGCCCAACAATTCTTTAATATTGTATTTGATGGGGGATTTAAGAAAATATTTAGAAAAGAAAATGAAAAATATAAATAAAATATATCTATATTTCAATTAGTTTCATACATATTTTTTTTTCTTACTTTTTCAAATCTCTCAACCAAATACAACATAAATCTACACAAAATAGAGAGAATCCTCAAAACTATTACAAAAAACCCCCAAAATATACCATCTATAATATACTATTTTGAAAATCTTTCTAAACACATAGACAAATGCTAACTTGTATACTTGGAGCTTTGTTTGTATCGGAATTGAGGTGAAAATGTTAAAAGAGTTATAAAATCTGTATAAAAAAATCAAAAATAAAAAAATTTAAAATTGGTTTAAAATGTCCTATTTAAAACAAAAATTAAAAAAAAGTCAAAATAAACACAAAAAAGAAGTTCACCATTTTTTGTGTTTATTTTTGTCTTTTCTAAACATTTTTTGAAATTAAAAAAAAAAAAATTCTAGTTCGTTTCATCAAGCTGAATCTTGAGCCTAATTTTTTTTTGACAATTTTTCTTTTAAAAAAAAAATCACTAAGGCCTCATTTGGGACAGGCTAATTTAGTAATTTTTTGGCTATTTGGCTAAAATATAAGCTAAAAAAAACTAGTATGTTTGGGATGATTTTTTGACTTTTTACGAAAAGATGTGGAAAAAGTAGAGAGAAAAGAGGATCTTTGACTTTTTGGTATGGGTTGTTGGCTTTTTAGCTAATTTAGTAACTTTTTGACTTTTTTGCTAAAATGGAGGGTTCCCAAACGAGGCCTAAAGAAGAAATAAGTCCCCAAAAAAAAAATACAAAATAAGCAAGGGAAAATTAGTCTAGGGTCCCTCTCCCACTTTTCGTAATGGAAGGGATCCACAAAATTATTTTTTGATGTCTAAGCTCCTTCAACCCCAAACTCATATATCACAGAGAAATTTAAGAAGTCTCTCTCTTCTCACTCTCTGCTCTCTCTCTCTCTCTCCTACATCAACCCCAAACCCTAGCTTCTTCCTTCATCCTTGTGAGCTTGCTCACAGCTATCAGACCTTGTTCTTGCTCAAACACGTCTAGACCCACGAACCGTGGTCTTGACGGAGCTGTGAACATAGACAAAATCAACGAGTTACTCCGAAAGCACCGAAACGGAATCGCAGCAATCGACAGGCCGACGAAGAGGACTCCGCTCTCTCTCTCTCTCTCTCTCTCTCTCTCTCTCTCTCTCTCTCTCTCTTTCTTACTGGAAACTCTCTTCTATTTTTTTCTCCCTAATCTCTCCCTACAAAGTGTGAGTTTGCTTTTTCTGTCCTTGCCGGCTTTGCCTCTGGATGGGCTTTTTCAAACTTTCCCCATTTCTCTTCCCTTCATTTCTGACTTCAACATCTCATTTTTCTCTGATATATTTTGCAATTCCGTCTCCTTATCCATCAAATTTGCCCTCAAATGTTCAATGTTGTCTTTTGATTTCTTCAGTTCCTTTTCCAGTTCATATTCTCTCTAGCTTGGTAAGCTCTTCTCAAGCTTCATATGCAGCCCCTCATTCTCCTCCGAGATACCTTGCAATTTAGTTTCCTTGAAATTTCTCTGGTTGTTGAAATTTCTCTAGTAGATCTTTGGTTTGTTCAAATTTCTCTGGTAGGTCTCTAGGTTGTTCAAATTTCTCTGGAAGTTTTGTTATTGCCTCATGCTATCTCCAGTTAATCATTTATCTTGTTGTGTATTTGTGTTGATGCCATCAAAGTGCTCTTGCTTATTTTGCTTTCATGGTGCTGCTACAGATGATGTAGAAAAAAGATGATGATGATGATGATGATGATGATGAAGGTTGCTTGCTGCTTTTTATGGTTGTGAAGAAAGATTTCAATGTCAAATGGAATTTGATGAATGAATTCTGAGAAATTTTCAACTATACCAACTTTATTAGATTTGATTTCATTGAATTTTCAAGACCTCCTCCTCTGCAGAGAAATTTCAATTTTCTTTGCAGAGAAATTTCAATTTTCTAACATCTCATTTTTCTCTAATATATTTTGCAATTCCGTCTCCTTATCCATCAAATTTGCCCTCAAATGTTCAATGTTGTCTTTTGATTTCTTCAGTTCCTTTTCCAGTTCATATTCTCTCTGGCTTGGTATGCTCTTCTCAAGCTTCATATGCAGCCCCTCATTCTCCTCCGAGATACCTTGCAATTTAGTTTCCTTCAAATTTATCTGGTTGTTGAAATTTCTCTAGTAGATCTTTGGTTTGTTCAAATTTCTCTGGTAGGTCTCTAGGTTGTTCAAATTTCTCTGGAAGTTTTGTTATTGCCTCATGCTATCTCCAGTTAATCATTTATCTTGTTGTGCATTTGTGTTGATGCTATCAAAGTGCTCTTGCTTATTTTGCTTTCATGGTGCTGCTACAGATGATGTAGAAAGAAGATGATGATGATGATGAAGGTTGCTTGCTGCTTTTTATGGTTGTGAAGAAAGATTTCAATGTCAAATGGAATTTGATGAATGAATTCTGAAAAATTTTCAACTATACCAACTTTATTAGATTTGATTTCATTGAATTTTCAAGACCTCCTCCTCTGCAGAGAAATTTCAATTTTTTAACATCTCATTTTTCTCTGATATATTTTGCAATTCCGTCTGCTTATCCATCAAATTTGCCCTCAAATGTTCAATGTTGTCTTTTGATTTCTTCAGTTCCTTTTCCAGTTCATATTCTCTCTGGCTTGGTAAGCTCTTCTCAAGCTTCATATGCAGCCCCTCATTCTCCTCCGAGATACCTTGCAATTTAGTTTCCTTCAAATTTCTCTGGTTGTTGAAATTTCTCTAGTAGATCTTTGGTTTGTTCAAATTTCTCTGGTAGGTCTCTAGGTTGTTCAAATTTCTCTAGAAGTTTTGTTATTGCCTCATGCTATCTCCAGTTAATCATTTATCTTGTTGTGTATTTGTGTTGATGCCATCAAAGTGCTCTTGCTTATTTTGCTTTCATGGTGCTGCTACAGATGATGTAGAAAAAAGATGATGATGATGATGATGAAGGTTGCTTGCTGCTTTTTATGGTTGTGAAGAAAGATTTCAATGTCAAATGGAATTTGATGAATGAATTCTGAGAAATTTTCAACTATACCAACTTTATTAGATTTGATTTCATTGAATTTTCAAGACCTCTTCCTTTGCAGAGAAATTTCAATTTTCTCTGCAGAGAAATTTCAATTTTCTAACATCTCATTTTTCTCTGATATATTTTGCAATTCCGTCTGCTTATCCATCAAATTTGCCCTCAAATGTTCAATGTTGTCTTTTGATTTCTTCAGTTCCTTTTCCAGTTCATATTCTCTCTGGCTTGGTAAGCTCTTCTCAAGCTTCTTATGCAGCCCCTCATTCTCCTTCGAGATACCTTGCAATTTAGTTTCCTTCAAATTTCTCTGTGTAGACACCCCATTTTTGACAGACCTTAAGACTCAAACGTCGCCAATTGAGCGCTTGGTGATGTTGCATAATGTGCTCGTTCAGAAGTTTCAGAGTCGCGGCCGTAAGCCCTGCCTCCGGACTTCCGAACCCTTTTCTGTGCCTTGTCTCGGTTTGCGAACCAGACTCGGTTTTCTCTGTTTCTTTTCCTGAAGGGAGGGAGAGGTCCCGTAGACCATCTCTCAATGTCCGTAGGCTACATTTGGTGGCCGTAGGCCATTTTGCCCATTTCGGAGTCCGGTTCCCGGTTTTCGGAGCCGTCAGGCCGTGTGCCTCGGTTCGGGACCGCTTAACCATCTCCTATTGCTCTGATTTTTGGCATACATCTTATTTCATCCATTTTGAGGGACACTGGGGGCTGAGAAACCCACTTCGAGGTCGAATACAATTTTCGGTGCTTAACAGCCCATTTCCGGGACCCCGAACTGCGTGTTTTGGCTCCGGAACATTCGTTTTGCAACGGTTTTCGCTCATTTTTGGCAGGTACCTCTGTTTTATCCCGAGGAAGGTCACTGAAGGGTGGGAGGCCAGCAATTGTTGCAGCAACCAGTTATCTCTCCTCCCGAGCCTCCCGGCGCCCGTTTTTCGCACTTCCGGGCTAATGTTGAATACCTTAGAGCTAGCGTTGCCAACTTTCAACCACGTATCTGTGATCTACACACCTGAGAGGCCCCTAAAAGTTCATAGCCGGCCATTAAGGTCACCTGACCCTTTTGACCCCTTTCTTCCGGGCTAATGTTGAACCTCTTGGACCTTTTTTCTTGAACTTTGAACCACATATCTGTGATGTACACACCTGAGAGGCCCCTAAAAGTTCATGGCCGGCCAGTAAGTCAACTTGACCCTTTTGACCCCCTCTTTCCGAGCCATTGTTGAACCCCTTGGGCCCACTTTCTTGGAATTTCAATTACATGGTTGTGTTGTACACACATAGGGCTACCTCCCCAATACCTGGCCGGCCAGAAAAGCTGGTTGACCCTTTTGACCCCTAGCCGGCCGGCTAGGGGGTGTGGCCGGCCGGCCACCTCCAGCAAAAGTGAGCGGCCGGCCGTGCTCTCCTCACTGTACCCTTTCCAGCTGTGGGGCAATATCCCCCAGATATTTTCTGTATCCGGGGGATATTTTGGGAGAGAGGATTCCTCTCCAACTCACCCCCCTTTTACACCCCTTTCTTGACCTTATAACCAGCTGAGGGTCTTCTTCATGAAGGTTAGAAAAATTCTTCTCCAAGGACAAACCCTAAACTCCATTGTCTTCTTCTTCAATTCTTCAAAAAACCCTAAGTCTATAATCTTCATTCCTTCTACACCACCAAGCTCCACCACCACCATCTCATTTCCAGCAGCTAGGAGGGATTCTTGAAGGCTAAAGAAGCTGCAAATCAACCCAAGAAGTAACAAAAGCTTGGATCTTCAAGGGTAAGTTACACTTTGATCCTTTTGACCCTTTCCTTTGATCTATTTCTAAGCCTCATTTATTTTTGGTTTCAAGCTTCGGCCCTAACTGAAAAGGGCCATATTTTGAGCTCATCTTCACTTCTCATTAAGGGCTCAACCCTGTTTGAGCCCTCCATAATACACTTGCTTCATTGACCATCTTGTATGTCATAATTTTGCATGCTATTTTTGACCCATGAGCAATTTATTTTCGAGCATGTTGTAAACTGATATGAGGCATATTTTGAGCCCCTCTTCAACATTGGAGAAGGGCTCAACATTGTTTGGTGTTTCCATATGTCACTTGTAGTTGTATCCCCTATTTAGCCCCTTTTTTGCATAAATTAATAGCCCTCTTTTCTTCTGTTTTTGGACCTTGGTCCGAACTGAAAGTGGTCTTATTTTGGCCTATACTTCATGTTTCATTCACACTTTTTTTCTGTTTGGTGATTATTTTATACACTTCATGTTTTAGCACCTTTTGAGCCTTATTTTGCATCATATTTTTAGCATGTTTGTATACTGATTTTGAGGCTGCCATATACTGTAAATGTTCATATTTTTGGTCCATCTTCAGTGTTGTAGAAGGAAATTTTTCAGTTTGAGTTTTGCTTATACCACTTGCTTCATTACCCCTCTTTTGGCCCCTATTCTTGCATGCTATTTTCGCCATACCTATACTTGCTGTTTGGCCATGTTTATAACTGGAAATGTGCTTATTTTGGGACTGTCTAGCTTCTGTCTTTGCATTGCATGTCCATGTTGTGCATGTCTAGTATGGCTATAGGCCATTTCGGATGCCTAATGTTGCATTTCGGGACATTTCCTTGCATTTCATGTCATTTCGCTTCATTTCGGGACTGTTTTCCCCCATATTTTGTTGCTGAAATTCCATTAGCATGCTTGCATATCATTTTTGCCATGTTTCATTGCATTTTATCATTGCCTCAGTTTGCGTGCTCGTGTGCACGCATTTCGAGGCACTCCGTTTTTATCCGCTGGCATCCGATGTGAGTGTGGCTGAGGCTCACTCATGTTGGTATAAACCCACTTGTCATTTCCATGCCATTTCATTGCATTTTAGCACCGCCTCGGTTTGCGTGTCCGTGTGCACGTACTTCGAGGCATCTCATTTTCATTGCATCTGTCATCGCCTCGGTTTGCGTGCCCGTGTACACGTACTTCGAGGCATCTCATTTCCATGTCACTTTAGCAACGCCTCGGTTTGCGTATCCGTGTGCACGTACTTCGAGGCATCTCATTTTCATTGCATCTGTCATCGCCTCGGTTTGCGTGCCCGTGTGCACGTACTTCGAGGCATCTCATTTCCACGTCACTTTAGCACCGCCTCGGTTTACGTGCCCGTGTGCACGTACTTCGAGGCATCTCATCTTCATTGCATCTGTCATCGCCTCGGTTTGCGTGCCCGTGTGCACGTACTTCGAGGCATCTCATTTTCATTGCATCTGTCATCGCCTCGGTTTGCGTGCCCGTGTGCACGTACTTCGAGGTATCTCATTTTCATTGCATCTGTCATCGCCTCGGTTTGCGTGCCCGTGTGCACGCACTTCGAGGTACCTCATTTGCATTGCATCTGTTATTGCCTCGGTTTGCGTGCCCGTGTGCACGCATTTCGAGGCATCTCATTTTCACTGCATTTACCATTACCTCGGTTTACGTGCCCGTGTGCACGCATTTCGAGGCATCTCATTTTCAACATCCCGTCACTTCCTCGGTTTGCGTACCTGTGTGCACGCATTTCGAGGCATCTCATTTTCATAGCTTTGAGTATGTTAGGATTGTATCCTAGTTGCATTTCACGCATATCATGCACATTGCACCATGTCCGGAATAGGAGTTAGCCCGGGCACGGGAAACGAGGTACATTTCGTACTCCGAGTGACGGAATGTGTCTCAATTCCCCAGTCACCGACACTCCGAATTATCCATGATGGAGTTAGGTTTTAGCTGTAGTTTCATGTGCATTCATCCTATATTGAGTTGTGCATTTCGACTCCTCGGCCATCATGCCTCGGTATGCGTGATTGGTGGCACGAGGATCGAGACATGCATATATTTGTGCAAATACATTGCTATGCCCCTTTCCTGCTCTCTGTTGCAGCAAAACGCAGAATCAGCAACTTTTCGAGGCTTGGCACGCATTTCAAGAAACAGGTGTAAACAGAGGCTAATTGGGGCATTCCGGTGGATTTCCGCACAAGACAATCCGGACATGCATCATCCATCAGAAGCAAGACAGCCCCTGGCTTGCACGCCAGTTTATTTGCTTTCTAGTTAATTCATTAATTAATTAGAATTCTGTAATATTTTGGACTGTAATATTCTTTTATTTGGGGACTGTAATATTTGGACTGTATTATTTATTTGGACCCTCCGAGCGAGGGCACAACTGTAATAAGTGTGGGTGAGTGTGATGTATGTCTTCCAACCCCACGTCTTTCTCCCTTTTATTTATCCGCTTTTGATGGTTAGATTAGGGCATATTTTAATTAGCATACAGTATGACAGCATGTTTGCATCATTCATCTGTATTGCATGCATCGGGCTCGGCGCATCATACTAACTGCATTGTACTTTCAATACCAAGTTGAATACATGTTAGTTGTAGCATTTCATATGTCATCTTAGAATAGCCGAGCCTACTATAGTTGCATTTTGCATGTGTTGCATTAGGCATTTCTGTACACTTAGGATCATGCATGATTTCTAATATAGTTTCTATTTTGGCTTGGAGTACTCGGTGAGTTTTATGCTTTAGCATCCTTGCATGTGTGTGAGTGAATGCCATGATAGCATGCTTACCATGAGGCTATGTGCTTATCTGATATATCTGCCTGAATGCCTGTGGGTGAAGGTTGGGTTATCTGAATTGGAATGAATCATCAAAATGTTTCAAGCCTACCTACGGGTAGCAAACCATTTTCAAAAGCAAACATGAAATGTTTTGTTCCAATTCGGGCGACCCGGTCTATACTTATATGCTGTGAGCATCACATAGTAACCTAGGCTAATAACCGGAATAAGAACTCACAATGTTTTCAAAAATTGATATCATGGTTAGTAGAGGCCGGTCTATGACCGGGCGAGCGGGGGTGCTCACGAAGTGACCTTCCCCAATCGTACCCAAGTTCCCGAGCCGAGGCAACTTTGGTGATGACGGACACGTGGCCTTTTGGCACCGAGTCAGGGTTTCCTAAATTTCCCAAAATAAAATATTTAGGTGGCGACTCTGTATCTGGCAAAGCAGTCCATGTTTGGCACTTCTTTCAAAAATCAGTTTTCCTAAAACGATTTGCCGGATTTGGACTCTTTGGTTCAGATTAAGAACCGTGACAAACAAAAGTCGAGTCCGAGCTGTAGCGAGGTCCCCCGCGGGCTTGTTACAGTTTCTGGCGACTCTGCTGGGGATTTAGAGAACTTGACTCGAACTCATGATATCTATTTTTAACTACACTTGTATGTTTCTTTGCATTGCATTTGCATTGGTGCGCCTAGGACACCGTGTTTGCCATCTGCTATTCCTGAACGGTTTGCCGGAGGCTTGTCTTGTCAAGGCATGACCATAAGGCTGACCGGTTGTGGGCTCTGCCAGTATGGGAACACAAACCCCGGTTTTACCGGGGCACCCTTTTTGACCATTCGACCTAGTGCATATTCGGATCCATAGTGACCATTCTAAATTAGGACAGGTTGCTTACCCGTTTATAGGTTGTTTGAAACCGCTGTGTGCATAGTGAAACCCTAGCTCCTGACAAAATAGGACAGGGAAACCCTACCCCAACATAGGGGTGTTTTGGCTCTCACTTATCTGTTATGTGCTTTAGAGTGCGTCTCTACAGGAATGCATGTATCAGTATATGAGTTTGGGCATCAGGCCTGCGGGCATCAGTTCAGAATTGTCAGCATCAGGCCTACGGGCATCAGATCAGTATACGAATTTGAGTATCAAGCCTGCGGGCATCAGTTCAGAATTGTCAGTGTCAAGCCTGTGGGCATCAGTTCAGTACATAAGTTTGGGTATCAGGCCTGCGGGCATCAGCCAGTATTTGAGGATTAGTTATCTGCGGATATCAGATTCTGTTTCAGGGAACAGTGATACAGGGATAATAATCAGTGTTCGAGGACAGTGTTTATTCAGCTTTTTGACTGTGTGTTGATTATGCCCGACTGTGTGTCTTGCATTTTATTTTAAAGCTGTTATGCTGTCCGTTTATCTGTTTATTTATTTCCTTTTCGCTTTATTTATCTTTTGCTAGGTCAGTTTTAGCACGATTGCTTCCAACCCAACAGGCATTCCCCAAGCACCTTGGACACGAGGTCGTCGACTCCATCGATCTGAGGATCTAATCGACGGACAGCCAGTGTTCCATTCTCTACCCCCTACTACAAGAAGGAAGCAGAGAAAACGCAGTACATCTGAACAGAGAGCACCTGAACAGTGGTATCCTTCATCAGTGGACAATTGGATTGAGGTCCCCATTGAGACAGATCTACCGGTAGTTCAGACAAATCGAAACAATATGACGGCACCGACAGGGGTTGAGGATATGATACGCCAGATGCAGGAAACCATGCGGGCTATGCAACAAGATGCCGTCCGCCGAGATGAACTCGCTAAGCAGCAAGCTGAAATTATGACTCAGCAGGCTGAACTGATTACTAGACTGCAACAACAGAGTACAGCATCTGCTTCACACCAGATTCCTCCTCCAGCAGGAGCCCCATTACCTGAGAAGGCTCCTGTTATTCAGGACGTCCCTCCTAACACCCAGAATACTGTACCGGCTGTCCAAATTCTGCAAGAGGACACGAGTCTTCCAACGGGGCCTGTCCCGCCCCCGATTCCACCACAACTGTCCAAGGTCCACACATCCAATCACCCGGACTCTCCATCCGAGGTCGAGGTTGATCAGACAGCTCTGAAATTGAGCAAACTGGAGAAGCTTTTCAAAAAATCCCAAGGGACTAAGGCTATGCCGGATATCGGAGATGGATATACCGAGGAGGCCGTAACACTTCCCGATAGGTTCAAAATGCCACAAATAGACCGTTTTGACGGGACTGGTGACCCCATGGTTCATATCCGACTGTTTGCGGATGTCTTGCGGCCAATGGGCCTAACACGACAACAGAAGCTCTCACTATTCGGCCGAACCCTGTCGGGTGTGGCCTCCCATTGGTACGCAAGATTATCGGATGAGGTGAAGAAGAATTGGGACGAGATGGCTGAGGCCTTTGTCACACAATATTCGTATAACACTCAGATCGAGATCACAACCCGTGATCTTGAAACGACAAGGCAAGAGCCTAAGGAATCTTTCTCGGACTTTGTGATCCGATGGAGGGCAAAGGCGTCGACGATGACTTTAAGACCCACTGACAGAGATCAAATCCGGATGATTGTGCGCAATCTCCACCCCAAGTTAATGCAAAGAATGATTGTGGTCCCCTTCCCTACTTTCGCAGATTTACATGATATGGGGGTGCAAATAGAAGATGCTATGAGGCAAGGTCTGTTTGACCAGGACAGAGAACAACCGAGGAGGACCTTTAACCGTAACAACAATGCAGGCCCAAGCGGCGCTGCTAATACAAGAGCCTCGGAAGTTGGCATGGTCACCACCACTCCCCCTCCCCCTCCAAGGCCCATGACTGCCACACCATTCTCCGGCGCGTCCGGAAGTAACTCACAAAGCAACCGATTCCAACCCCGGGGCCAAAGAACCTTCACCCAACTATACATGCCCCTGTCCAAGGTTCTGGGAATACTGATCAGGAAAAATCATTTAAAACCCCTGGAACCAAAACCATTACCAAATCCACTTCCCCCCTCATATGACCCGTCAAAATATTGCGCATACCACCAACAACACGGTCATGATACCGACCGTTGTTACAGATTACGTCATGAGGTCCAAGATCTTATTGACAAACAGGTAATTGCGCCTCCTGATAAACCTAATGTCACAACTAACCCTCTTCCACCACATAACCAACCTCCCCCTCCCAACAGAATTAATTTCATCCAGACTGGGGTCGTGTCTTACGATCCTAGCATCTATATTACGCCCACCCACCTACCCAAGCCGGAGGTGCTCCTCCCCGCTTGCACTGACCTTTTGTGCATGGTGGACGTCTCCAAAACCCAACCGGAGCCGGTGGTGGTGACCATCGAAGACAAGGCAGGGCAGATTTTAGGAGAGAATGAGTCTGTTAAATCTGGGACTGGGCAGAATTTTGCTGAGGGAGCTTATGATCCGAGCAGGCACATCCTATCAACGAGCCGAAGTGGGCTAATTGTAGAATTTCCCGAGACAGGAGAACTGTGCATGATCCGAGGGGATGGATCTGGGCTATGGACAGATGAGCCGACAACCGTAGAAGAGGATTTTGCTAACTTGCAATTTCTCGATGATCAGGAGCTGGAGGATGCGTCCATTAACTGGAATGATTATGAGGGATCAGAGGAGGCCACGGGATGGCTCGAAGATCAACCGGATGCAGTGGGGGAAGCCCAACCAGAACAGAGCCCGGCAGGGGCAGAAATATCAGTTGTGGCCGGAACGGCCGAAAATCAAGTTGTACCGCCGGAGAGCGCCGGTGTTAAGAATTCCACTCAGGACATGGGCATTACGGATGTGGGAACTGTTGAACAAACAATTGTACTGACGCAGTTGGAACAAGCAAAGTTTGAGGAAGCTGAGAGGGCCAGAAAGGCGAAGGGCCCTGAGGGGACCGAAAGTGCTGTGTGCACAAAGACAGACAATGCTGCGAGCATTTGGACAGAGAGCACTGAGAGCGCGAGTAGACTGGAGCCGGACAGATGTCTGTTGGCTGCCAGCGGAATGTGGTGGGAAGATGACGATTTGTGTCTTGCCCACACCGATGAAGACTGGGGAAATGGCCAGCCGGATGATACTTGGTATCTAGATGAAGTGGACCACATGACAAGAAGTGGGCGGTACTTCAAACCCCCACACCTGGACCAACCCGAGGCATCCGGGAAAGACAGAGAAGCGGAGAGACAGAAGGAGAAGCAGATTGAGGATGAAGCTGTGCTGAAACAGTTAAAGAAAATACAAGCAGACATCTCCATCTGGGGACTGCTAATGGCATCACGATTACACAGAGAAGCTGTCCTATCTGCCATGGACAAGTCCAAACTCTCCATAAACACCACGCCTGAACAGCTGGTTGGGCTGGTTTTTCCGGGAGGAGGTTCCCCGGCATTAACTTTTTCGGACAAGGAGCTACCGCCTGAGGGCGCAAATCATAACAAGCCTCTCTACATCTCTATGGAATGTAGAGATAAGTGGATACCGGTGGTACTTGTTGATACCGGGTCTGCGATTAATGTCTGCCCAACCAGAACGGCATATGCAATCGGGTTAAAACCCGCGGACTTCATCCCAACCACCCAAGTGATCAGGGCATATGACAATACCAGCAGAGAAGTGATGGGGACTGTTAAAATTCAAACTAAGGTTGGTCCAGGACAACACAACATCGAATTTCATATCCTGGACGTTCCCGTAACCTTTAACTTACTATTGGGGCGACCGTGGTTGCACCAGGTCAAAGCAGTCTCTTCCACCCTACATCAAATGCTGAAATACCCTCACGGGAAAGGGGTAGCGATCGTTTTTGGGAATTCATCAATCCATCCGCCGTCGGAAGTGTCTACACCTGTCTTGGAGATCGAGCACGGCACGGAGGATGTGTTTTTGTCGGGGTTCACTTTGGCCGAGGCTCAAGTGGTGCAGAATGTCATGGCTGCGAATGAGGGCATGTATGTCAGCGCACAATCTATCTACCTCATGAACAAGCTAAAACATACCCCTGGGATGGGATTAGGGAGAAGTGGCCGGAAAGGCGTCTCAGTGTTGGCCGAAGTGCCACACAACCCTCACACCTTTGGACTGGGTTATCTGCCCACCAAAGAGGACTGGTTGAGGAAAGGAAAAGAAATGGCCGGAAGAGCCAAAGCAAAGAAGGCCGGGAAGCCATTTGATTTAATGCACAGGCCCATCTGGGGTACCCTAAACGGACGCTTCGTCCGGGAGGGGGAAGATTTTCCATTCTGCGGCTTCCCGGAGCCATGGCTAAACGCGGAGGGGACGCGCGTGCCTGGTTTTGAAATCTTCTTCGATATACAATTATCTGGGGATGACGTTGCCGAAGCACAGACAGACCCACCAACTGAGATTGAGCAATATGAAGCAGTGGATCCTGAGAGTACAGAGCTGGAAATGGGGGTAGCACTGGCGAGTCTACTATCAGATCCTCCGATCGGCCAAGAGTGCTTGGGGGATAACTCTTCGGTTTCTATGATTGGAGATGAAATAGCTGCGGGCTTTCCAGCGCCGATCTTGGATGCATCTATCGCACCTTCTCTCATCTGGCAATATGAAGAAGGCTTTTTATCTAGCGATTCCGGGTCAGGTAGTGAGCCGGAATCTGATTCTACCGAATCTTCTACGTCAGAATCAGATTCCAGCTCGACTGAGTCTGAGTCCGGTATTCCTGGGAGTGATAACCCGGATACCACAGTCCTGTCTAGGTCGTCTTTTTCATTTTCTTTTGAGTCTGTTGTAACAGAAGAATCTGACGGCTTGGAAGTACTTAATGAGAATGATGTGGATGTGGTTTCCGAGTATTTCTCTGTGCCTTTGATTTATTGCTTAGACCAGGATTTTCAAAATTTTGACGAAAACGACGAGGGAGAAATTCCTCCGGTTTTGCAACGATTAATCAATCAAGAGCAGGAAAGATTTGTTAAACCTTTAATGGATGAAATCACTACTGTAAATGTTGGTACTGAGAAGGACTCGCGGCTGGTCCAGATCGGGTCCACGTTGTCTTCAGGGGAGCGCGAGCGCTTAGTCGCTTTATTAAAAGATTTTAAAGATGTTTTCGCGTGGTCCTATGAAGACATGCCTGGAATCGATCCTGAGATTGTACAGCACCGGATCCCTCTTGATCCAGAGGCCCGCCCTGTCAAACAGAAACTCAGAAGGATTCGCCCGGACTGGGCCCTCAAGATTAAGGAAGAGGTCACCAAGCAAATTGACGCAGGGTTCCTGCTGGTATCTGAATATCCAACTTGGTTGGCCAACATAGTTCCGGTGCCAAAGAAGGATGGAAGAATTCGGGTCTGTGTAGACTTTAGAGATTTGAACAAGGCCAGTCCGAAGGACGACTTCCCCTTGCCACACATCGATGAATTGGTGGATTTCACGGCAGGACACGCCTTGCTTTCATTTATGGATGGTTTCTCAGGCTATAATCAGATAGTGATGGCACCCGAAGATCGGGAGAAGACTGCGTTCACTACCCCGTGGGGGACATATTGTTATAGAGTGATGCCATTCGGGCTGAAGAATGCTGGAGCTACGTATCAACGGGCAGCAACTACAATATTGCATGATATGATCCACAAGAAGGTCGAGGTGTACGTGGACGACATGATTGTCAAGTCCAAAGATAGAGAGGGCCACTACACCGCCTTACAAAAATTCTTTCAACGGATCAAAGAGTTTCGGCTGCGACTGAATCCCCAGAAATGCACGTTTGGTGTTACAGCAGGGAAGATGTTAGGGTTTCTGATCACACAAAGGGGCATCGAGGTCGACCCTTCCAAAATCAAGGCCATCTTAGAAATGCCACCACCAAGGACTGAAAAGGAGGTGCGAGGCTTTCTAGGTAAAGTGCAATTCATAAGACGGTTTATCTCTAAATTAACCTTGACTTGTGAACCACTTTTTGGTCTCCTGAAGAAAGGAAAGAAATTCCAATGGGATGGCCAATGTCAAGCAGCTTTTGAGCAGATCAAAGAATATCTACAGAACCCACCCGTGTTGTCACCGCCAGAGCCGGGGAGACCGTTGATACTGTACCTTTCGGTAACTGAGACTACCATGGGTTGCATGCTCGCGCAGGAGTCGGAAGACAAAGTGGAAAGAGCCATCTACTATCTGAGCAAAAAGATGCTAGATTACGAGACCCGCTATACACCGCTGGAGAAGGCTTGTTTGGCCTTGGTATGGGCAGCCAGGAAGCTGCGGCACTACCTGTTAGCCCACTCTGTAATGTTGGTTTCGCGTTTGGATCCCATCAAATATCTCTTCGAGAAACCAGCACTTACGGGTAGGCTGGCTCGCTGGCTGCTGTTGCTCTCCGAATTTGATTTGAAGTATGTAACGCGCAAGTCAGTAAAAGGCAAAGCGGTAGCGGAGTTCCTTGCCGACCACCCGGTTGAGGGGGATGAAGCGTTTGAGTATCTATTCCCAGATGAAGCCATTCTGCACGTCGAAGATGAAACTTGGACAATGTACTTTGACGGAGCGTCAAACCAGTATGGGTATGAGATAGGGGTGTTGCTGATAGCGCCTGATGATTCTCGTATCCCTTTAGCATTCAAGCTCCGGTTCAAAGTTTCCAACAATGAAGCAGAGTATGAGGCATGTATTGCTGGCCTAGAAGCAGCCCTGGAACTAGGGGCAAGACAAGTGGACGTCATTGGGGACTCGAACCTTGTTGTGTCTCAAGCAAAAGGAGATTGGAAGGTCAAAGAGGAAAGGATGATAACCTACCACCAAGCCTTGGATTTGCTAATTCCTCGGTTTGAGAAGCTAAATTTCACCCACCTCGTAAGAGAGAACAACAGGTTTGCAGATTCACTAGCAACTCTATCTTCTATGATAGACATCCCGTCCGGAGTCCGGATGCGTCCAGTCATTATTGATCAGAAGTTTGCGCCAGCATACGAGTCGATTTCCGCCATAGATGAGGTTCAAGACGGCAATCCCTGGTACTACGATATCTGGAACTTCTTGGAAAAGGAGACATATCCACTAGGGGCAAATGCCAAGGATAAGAGGGCTGTCAGAAGAATGGCTGCTCAATTCGTTATCTGCGGGGGAAATTTGTACAAAAGGGGTCATCTGGGAATGCATAAGCTCTGTGTAGAAGCTGAAGAGTCAAAACGCCTGATGGAAGCCATCCATGGGGGGGAGTGCGGTGCACACATGAATGGAGTAATGCTGGCCAGAAAGATCCTTAGACAGGGCTACTACTGGTCAACCATGGAGGAGGATTGCATTGGTTTTGTTCGGCGATGCCACAAATGTCAAATTCATGCAAATCGCATGAACATCCCGCCGTCAAAGCTATACAACATGACTTCGCCATGGCCTTTTTCAGTCTGGGGAATTGATGTGATCGGAGCTGTTACCCCGAAGGGGTCAAATGGGCATGAGTTTATCCTAGTAGCGATAGATTATTTTACAAAGTGGGTCGAGGCCCAATCATACGCAGTGTTGAAGGCGTCGCATGTCGCAAAGTTCATCAGGAACAACATCATCTGTCGCTACGGGGTGCCAAACGAAATAATTTCAGATAATGGTTCCCACTTCAAGAAAGAAGTGATAGACTTGTTGGAGAAATACAATGTGGCTTTTCACAAGTCATCTACATACAGGCCGCAGACCAACGGAGCGGTTGAGGTCGCCAACAAGAATATCAAGCATATACTGCAGAAGATGGTGGAAACCTATCGAGATTGGCCAGACAAGCTGCCGTTTGCTCTGTGGGGCTATAGGACTTCAATCAGAACTTCTACTGGAGCAACTCCATATTCATTAGTCTATGGAATGGAGGCTGTTCTACCCATTGAGATTGAGGTTCCGTCGTTACGAGTATTGGCTGAATGCCAGATAGCCGAAGCGGATTGGCAGCAAAGCAGATTCGAAGAACTCATGCTCTTTGATGAAAGAAGACTGAAAGCACTGTACCACATCCAAGGCTATCAACGCAGAATCGCCCGGGCTTTCAACAAGAAAGTTAAGTCCCGGAATCTGAAAGAAGGAGATTTGGTGCTCAAAGACAACCGAGCTCCCATCCACGACCCAAGGGGCAAGTTCAAACCAAATTGGACCGGTCCTTACATCATCAAAGCTATCTGGTCAGGTGGAGCTGTGGTTCTGATGGATCTAGATGGCTTGGAGTTCTCACAACCGATCAATATGGACAAGTTGAAGAAATACTATCCTTGAGGGGCTCGCTAGGCCGAAAACCCGAAAGGGCGACCTAGGCAAAATTCAGAGCACAAAAAAATTAGAAAATATAAAAACTGAGCTCGCAAGGTTGAAAACCCGCAAAGGGCGGCCTTGGCAAAAGTTAGGGCGCAAAAGGAGAGTGAAAATACTCGAGCGAACCCAAGCCTGAACTACGTAAGACTTGATTCCCATCTTTGGGATACGTAGGCAGCTTCGTCTTGAAGTTCAGTCATAAACTTTTCCCCGATCAACTTTGTCCATTTCGATCATCTCAGTCATCTTTATCTATCAGCATTTACCGTGATCTCCGATACAGTGCTGTTCAAACTAGGGGCAACTTTCCGTTGCTTTGGAGTGCCACATTGTTCTTCAGACTAGGGGCAACTTTCTAGTTGCAGGGATCTGAGGTTGTGCATCTCAGTGACAGATTTTCGGCATGTCCAGTTCTGATCCACATCGAAAATAGTTTTGAAAAGTTTTAATAAAAGTTGACTTTGTTCAAATTAATCCTTTTTACGACTAAGACCATTTTCGGACCAAAAGTGGAAAATTTTCAGTACCATAACTTTCAATTTCATTGATTTCAAAATAGAGTTCTCCTGCTCTTGCATTACAATCGAGGTTGCTTATTTTAGTACATTTATAAAGAAAACTTGAAAATACTAAATAAGCAATAAATTCGGGGCATAGTTGAGTCAAGTATCTCTGTGTCCCCTCCCAGAGCTGGACGGAGCATCTGATGCCAAGCTGGGCCCAACCTGTGCCTCCTCATTGAGCCAATCCACGCACTCATCGGACAAGGTGCAACTGAAAGTGGAAGCAGGGGCCAGAAGCTCTCTAGTCCTCCATGCCGTGGCATATCTCTGGCTGGCCAGCCATTCACTTTTTGCAAAAATGGCCGGCCAGCTCCCCGGGATGGCTAGCAATGCTGCAGTGTGTCTCCTCGGCCCTGTTTTACTCTTCGAAGGAGAACTCCAAGCATTTCCATGCAACAGGGAGAGTCGAAGGCCTTCATTCCGGATGCGTTCCGATGCCCAGATCGTCAGAAGTACACTTTGTTGTTGTTGAGTTTTGCTTATCGAGTTGTTTGTCGAGCGGACGTGTTTTGTGTTTTGAGTCATTGCTCTCTGTTTAAGCAATTTTTGTTAAAGTCTTGTTTATTTGCGTTGTTGCATTTTGCTTATCGAGTTGTAAACTTGCTAAAGATTCTGTTATATCTTAGTAAGTTGAGTTGTTTAGTTTGTTGCGTCGGTTCACTACCTGATTTGGTGATTACACAACGTACATTTCCTTTCAAATTCATTTTTGTGCGAAATAAATGATGCGATACGATGCTAAAAGTTCAAAATACAAACACCTTTTCAAAAGCTATTTCATTTCATCATGCTTTACAACAAACAAAAGGTACAGGTTTTACAAAAACAAAACTGCCTAACAATGTGCAAAGTGCTACAAACTACTAGTAAAAGAAAAATAAAGCAGGAAATAGCAACATCAAAATCCTCGGGAACGGGAACGAGAAGCACGCCTGGTCCTCTTTTGTGGAACAACCTCCACACCATCATCAGAGTCGGAGCTGTCGTCCTCAGGATCCTCCTCAGCCTCGCCTCTGTTCCCCGAGCCAAAATCGGAGCCTCCCTCCTCGACAGATGTCTCGAACTGACGATCGGTAGCCTCCTCCTCCTCCTCATCAGACTCCACCTCCACAACATGAGCCCTGCGTCTGCGGACAGGCCCCCCTCGAGCTCCTCGAAAAGGCCTAGATGGCCCGGCTCCTCGGGAAGGCCGAGATGACCCCTCCCCCTGATAAGGCCCGGATGGCCCAGCTCCCTGATAAGGCCCGGATGGCCCAGCTCCCTGATAAGGCCCAGATGGCCCAGCTCCCCAATGAGGCCCAGGTGGCCTGGTCTGTGGCTGACCGGACCATGAAGGCATCTGAAAACAAAGAGTTCAATTCAAATACATCAGTCCAAATATATACATCAGATGCAGATACAAGCAAAAGCTACGTAAAGTGGGTGCATGTAAATACAGTGTACAAGTGAGGTGTGTGTCAGATGTGCTCTACACAAGTAGTCTATCAATGCAGTAGAAATCAGCATGTCATCAGAAGTATGATAAATGCCAAAAAACTGAAGAGTACCTGAATGCCCGCGACAGACAACTGTGCCTCCCTGCGTAGGACCATGCCCTCGAGTGTGGCCACCAGCCCAACCATCTCCTCCATGTACCCTCGCGATGGCTGCAAAAATGAGTTCATAATCATCAGTGAACAAATGAGTGTCTAAACATCTGAAATGATGAATGACGAAAGTGGAGCATACCGGCGGTGAGTCCGGATCAATGGCGTATCGATCACTGGGCATCGGAGGCTCTAGTGGAATCGGAATCGGAGAGCTAGTCCCATACTGCCACGCCATCAACTCAGTAGGCATATCTGGCCATCCCAGATGAGGATGAATCGACGGGTTCGGAGGAAACGGTCTACTCCCACCTCTAGATGCGCCAGCCCTGCTAGAAGAAGGGATGTCTGTAGCTCGAGCCTGAGCCTGATCCGAGGATGACATACCGGCAGGTCTCATCATCGGAATACGAGCTTCTGTCAATGGAGGCATCAAATATATGTGACGATAGGTGGCGTAGTCCCCCTCCGCAACATATAACAAAGCATCACTGCCCAGCATGGCGCCGACTACCTCTGAGTAAGAGAGCCTGTCAGCGGTCCGCATACTAGCTGGAGGTACCGCGGGAACATCCTGAGAAAGATACCCCCGTACCTGGCACAGAAAGCGCTCCCCCAGGAACCAGACTCTGCCGACTGGCCCTTCGAGCAGGACCCTATACCGGGAGATGCCTGATGCTCCGGTATACTGAAGTAGGAGATCATCACCCAGAGGTGCCCAAGGCTGCCAAGTAATCTGCGGATGATAAATGTATAAACCAATCAGAGAACGAGAATATACAGAGCAAGTCAAAGATGAAAATGAAAAGAACTGAAAGTTCTGAAGTACCTCTGAGTGTCGCACAGTGTCGAAGTACTGTCGCAGGCGAACCAGGGTCTCTCGAGGCCTCGCCCGGTGCGGGCCCTCAAATATCAATGAATATGGGGTCACGGGAATCCCCACCACCTCCAGCACTGGGGCTAACGATGGGAAGTATACATAAGCCCATAACTGAGAAAAGCAGTGCAGAATGTAAGTACGAAATGCTGAGAGCAAAATGCAGACTGTAAAAGTACGCTGTGTGTGCAATGTACAAGTAATGAAGAGCAGAAATGTAAATCGAGGGGACAGAAAATACCTCCCAAGCTCTCCAGTAGCCGCCAAGCAAATCGCCCCGCCCGCGGGAGGTCGCGCTCATGTAAAAGTAGAGGGTAGCCAGGCCAGCGCCACCCCAATCATATCTACTGACCTGTGATAGGTCGACTAGAGCGCTCAGCAGATATAGCCCAATGGTGTTCCCTCTGTCGGCGAACAGGGTAGTCCCGAAGAGGAACATCAGGAAGCCACGAGCATACTGCTCTGTCTCCTCAGGAGTCTCGGGCACCATCTCCGCCCGCCGGAAATGGGAGGAGAACCAAGTATACCTGACTCTCCCTGAAACCCTATCAACAGGTGGGCGAGCCCCCAACAAATACATCCAGGCGGCCTCCCACTCGCCCATATCCTCGTCATAGGGGATGGCCCAACCTCCGACATCAAGGCCGGTCAATACAGCAAAGTCAAAAGGGGTCATGGTCATGTCCCCGGTGGCAGAGAAATGAAAGGAATTGGTGGTGTCCCACCATCTCTCTACCAAAGCTGCCATCAAGGTCCTCCTGGCAGGACAGCGTGACAACCCGGCGCAGAAGGGCCCAAACCCTGCCAAGTCTACCAAATCCCTGACGCCCTCCGGGAGCTCAGCATACCAATCCCGCGCCATGGTGGAACCATATCCTCGCACACTGCGGGAACCACCCTGCATTCAGAATGAATATATGTGTCAATAATGAAATAAATGGGCTGTATACCAATGATAATGAAATGGGCTGTGTGCCAATAAGATGAAATGGGCTGTGTGCCGATGAAGTAAAATAAGCTACATGCAAATTCTATCTACCTGGGCTGCGTGTTCAGAGAATTTGAATTTTGGGCTGCATGTTCAACTTTCAGTTAATTTGTGGGCTGCGTGTTCACTATCTACCTAGGCTGCGTGTTCAGAGAATTTTGAATTTTGGGCTGCGTGTTCAACTTTCAGTTAATTTGTGGGCTGCGTGTTCACTATCTACCTGGGCTGCGTGTTCAGAGAATTTTGAATTTTGGGCTGCGTGTTCAACTTTCAGTTAATTTGTGGGCTGCGTGTTCACTATCTACCTGGGCTGCGTGTTCAGAGAATTTGAATTTTGGGCTGCGTGTTCAACTTTCAGTTAATTTGTGGGCTGCATGTTCACTATCTACCTGGGCTGCGTGTTCAGAGAATTTGAATTTTGGGCTGCGTGTTCAACTTTCAGTTAATTTGTGGGCTGCGTGTTCACTATCTACCTGGGCTGCGTGTTCAGAGAATTTTGAATTTTGGGCTGCGTGTTCAACTTTCAGTTAATTTGTGGGCTGCGTGTTCACTATCTACCTGGGCTGCGTGTTCAGAGAATTTGAATTTTGGGCTGCGTGTTCAACTTTCAGTTAATTTGTGGGCTGCGTGTTCACTATCTACCTGGGCTGCGTGTTCAGAGAATTTGAATTTTGGGCTGCGTGTTCAACTTTCAGTTAATTTGTGGGCTGCGTGTTCACTATCTACCTGGGCTGCGTGTTCAGAGAATTTTGAATTTTGGGCTGCGTGTTCAACTTTCAGTTAATTTGTGGGCTGCGTGTTCACTATCTACCTGGGCTGCGTGTTCAGAGAATTTGAATTTTGGGCTGCGTGTTCAACTTTCAGTTAATTTGTGGGCTGCGTGTTCAGAGAATTTGAATTTTGGGCTGCGTGTTCAACTTTCAGTTAATTTGTGGGCTGCGTGTTCACTATCTACCTGGGCTGCGTGTTCAGAGAATTTTGAATTTTGGGCTGCGTGTTCAACTTTCAGTCTAATTGTGGGCTGCGTGTTCACTATCTACCTGGGCTGCGTGTTCAGAGAATTTGAATTTTGGGCTGCGTGTTCAACTTTCAGTTAATTTGTGGGCTGCGTGTTCACTATCTACCTGGGTTGCGTGTTCAGAGAATTTTGAATTTTGGGCTGCGTGTTCAACTTTCAGTCTAATTGTGGGCTGCGTGTTCACTATCTACCTGGGCTGCGTGTTCAGAGAATTTGAATTTTGGGCTGCGTGTTCAACTTTCAGTTAATTTGTGGGCTGCGTGTTCACTATCTACCTGGGCTGCGTGTTCAGAGAATTTGAATTTTGGGCTGCGTGTTCAACTTTCAGTTAATTTGTGGGCTGCGTGTTCACTATCTACCTGGGCTGCGTGTTCAAAGAATTTGAATTTTGGGCTGCGTGTTCAACTTTCAGTTAAATTGTGGGCTGCGTGTTCACCATCTATCTGGGCTGTGTGTTCAGAAAAATTTGAAGTTTGGGCTGCGTGTTCAATTTCCATTTAAAGTGTGGGCTGTGTGTTCACTTTCGAATTCGGGCTGAGTGTTCGACAAATCAGTGTTTGAGCCATGTGTTTTAATGTGGGCCGTGTGTTCGCAATTAATTAATGAACCGAGTGTTCGAAAATTCAAGTGTTGAAACTACATGTTCAAGATGTAAGGAAAGTACTATGTCACAAGCTAAATGTTTAAGCATGGCAAGGGTGCGAAATGTAAAAAACAGAAGATGAGGTAAATACCTCTCGGGCCTCGTGAGAGAGATGCTGCTCCGGCTCTCTGAGAAGCAGATCCGCAGGTGCTCTCTCGTCGAAACTGGTAAAATGACGGAAAACGGCACGAGGGAGGACGTGCACTGCCGGACGGTACCTCTCGGGCATGAAAGGTCGAGTCCTCGGAGGTAGAGTCGTGGGATCGAAATCATCTCCGTCACCTGGGAAACCCCCGCCGTGAGGAGAATTGCCTGCCATTTTTCAAGAATCTGCAAAAGGGGAACAAAAATGAGCAAAATGCGCAAAAATTGGAAAAAGTCAACAAAAGTCAACTCTCGGGAAATAAAAAGTCAACAAAAGTCAACTCCCGAGAAAATATTCTAAATATTAAAATGAACTTACCTCAAGTGGTGAAAATGCAAAAAGAAGCTCCGAAGCCGGAATTTAATCGCTCCAAAGTGTTTAAAACTAAGTGTTTTTACAAAAACAATTTGCGCGAGGCGTTGGAAAACGCGCGTAAAACTCAAAACTGGAGAGAAAAGTGTTGAAAGAGGCAAGAAATGAAGTGGGGTTCGGCTGCCATTTATAGGCTTCAAGCCTTGGATGAAAGGCATGCAAAAAGGAGGCAAAAAGACCAAAATACCCTCGGAAAAAGGGCATGGCCGGCCGGCCCCTGTTTCTGGCTGGCCAGCCATCTGCTTTTTGCAGAAATGGCCGGCCAGCCATTAGCTTTTGTGGAAAATGGTTGGCCACCTCCCCTTGGGAAGATAAACGGCCGGCCATCATCCCCACATGCTCACCTAGCTCTCTACAAATTTTGAGGAAGATCGGAGTTCCCGGGACCTGAAAAAGTTCAAGAAAAGTACACTTCCGGTCGCGAAATTGCTCCGTCGGGACTTCGGTTTCAAGTTCTGACATATGTCTCATCATCATTCATCGAAATCAAAGTGTATCCTTTTTGAATGAGCTGTAACCTTTCAAAGAAGCAGATCGGAGGCCATGATCGAGTTACCCTCGCCGAAACACACGTTTCCATACTCGTTGTTTCACGACGAATGACACTCTGACTCATGCTCGTTTTTGTACTTTCATGCACACATCTTGCATTCTCATGGGCATACTCACATTGTCATGTACATTTCTTGATATTGGCGTACCTCCGTGTTTGAGCATGCGTTGTCACACATATTCCATTCTTACATTGCGATGCATTCACTCACCAACACTGCGTGTGTCGAACTTCCAGAATCACATCAAATATGTGTTGTTAGCATATTGTACTTGTTGCAATTTCTCTCTTTTGCAGGCACGATATTGTACGATATTGTATGTACGGTTCAATTGAGGCTGGTGCGACCAGACGAATCGCGCAGGTATCGTATCTTCTCCGTGTGAGACGTGGCGGGGATTGAATAATCCTCCGCATTCTTAACTGCATGAAATGTAGTTGTTGCTTTGCATTCTTGCTTAAAACTGTTGCATCTATTTGCGAATACTTGCTTCATTACAGCTTGCTGCATTTGCACGATCATTGGGTTACCTTCGGTTTCTTGTATATCATTTGCATTTTGCCCCCTGCCTGCGGGCACATCTCTGTTTATCCTGTATGTTTGTCTAAGTCTTCGGCCTTGTAAAAAATGGGTCGTCTCTTGGCTTTGACATTTACTCCCGTCACTTGTGACTTCCGAGTTCTGTCAAAGAGGGGCAACTGTAGACACCCCATTTTTGACCGACCTTAAGACTCAGACGTCGCCAATTGAGCGCTTGGTGATGTTGCATAATGTGCTCGTTCAGAAGTTTCAGAGTCGCGGCCGTAAGCCCTGCCTCCGGACTTCCGAACCCTTTTCTGTGCCTTGTCTCGGTTTGCGAACCAGACTCGGTTTTCTCTGTTTCTTTTCCTGAAGGGAGGGAGAGGTCCCGTAGACCATCTCTCAATGTCCGTAGGCTACATTTGGTGGCCGTAGGCCATTTTGCCCATTTCGGAGTCCGGTTCCCGGTTTTCGGAGCCGTCAGGCCGTGTGCCTCGGTTCGGGACCGCTTAACCATCTCCTATTGCTCTGATTTTTGGCATACATCTTATTTCATCCATTTTGAGGGACACTGGGGGCTGAGAAACCCACTTCGAGGTCGAATACAATTTTCGGTGCTTAACAGCCCATTTCCGGGACCCCGAACTGCGTGTTTTGGCTCCGGAACATTCGTTTTGCAACGGTTTTCGCTCATTTTTGGCAGGTACCTCTGTTTTATCCCGAGGAAGGTCACTGAAGGGTGGGAGGCCAGCAATTGTTGCAGCAACCAGTTATCTCTCCTCCCGAGCCTCCCGGCGCCCGTTTTTCGCACTTCCGGGCTAATGTTGAATACCTTAGAGCTAGCGTTGCCAACTTTCAACCACGTATCTGTGATCTACACACCTGAGAGGCCCCTAAAAGTTCATGGCCGGCCATTAAGGTCACCTGACCCTTTTGACCCCTTTCTTCCGGGCTAATGTTGAACCTCTTGGACCTTTTTTCTTGAACTTTGAACCACATATCTGTGATGTACACACCTGAGAGGCCCCTAAAAGTTCATGGCCGGCCAGTAAGTCAACTTGACCCTTTTGACCCCCTCTTTCCGAGCCATTGTTGAACCCCTTGGGCCCACTTTCTTGGAATTTCAATTACATGGTTGTGTTGTACACACATAGGGCTACCTCCCCAATACCTGGCCGGCCAGAAAAGCTGGTTGACCCTTTTGACCCCTAGCCGACCGGCTAGGGGGTGTGGCCGGCCGGCCACCTCCAGCAAAAGTGAGCGGCCGGCCGTGCTCTCCTCACTGTACCCTTTCCAGCTGTGGGGCAATATCCCCCAGATATTTTCTGTATCCGGGGGATATTTTGGGAGAGAGGATTCCTCTCCAACTCACCCCCCTTTTACACCCTTTTCTTGACCTTATAACCAGCTGAGGGTCTTCTTCATGAAGGTTAGAAAAATTCTTCTCCAAGGACAAACCCTAAACTCCATTGTCTTCTTCTTCAATTCTTCAAAAAACCCTAAGTCTATAATCTTCATTCCTTCTACACCACCAAGCTCCACCACCACCATCTCATTTCCAGCAGCTAGGAGGGATTCTTGAAGGCTAAAGAAGCTGCAAATCAACCCAAGAAGTAACAAAAGCTTGGATCTTCAAGGGTAAGTTACACTTTGATCCTTTTGACCCTTTCCTTTGATCTATTTCTAAGCCTCATTTCTTTTTGGTTTCAAGCTTCGGCCCTAACTGAAAAGGGCCATATTTTGAGCTCATCTTCACTTCTCATTAAGGGCTCAACCCTGTTTGAGCCCTCCATAATACACTTGCTTCATTGACCATCTTGTATGTCATAATTTTGCATGCTATTTTTGACCCATGAGCAATTTATTTTCGAGCATGTTGTAAACTGATATGAGGCATATTTTGAGCCCATCTTCAACATTGGAGAAGGGCTCAACATTGTTTGGTGTTTCCATATGTCATTTGTAGTTGTATCCCCTATTTAGCCCCTTTTTTGCATAAATTAATAGCCCTCTTTGCTTCTGTTTTTGGACCTTGGTCCGAACTTAAAGTGGTCTTATTTTGGACTATACTTCATGTTTCATTCACACTTTTTTTCTGTTTGGTGATTATTTTATACACTTCATGTTTTAGCACCTTTTGAGCCTTATTTTGCATCATATTTTTAGCATGTTTGTATACTGATTTTGAGGCTGCCATATACTGTAAATGTTCATATTTTTGGTCCATCTTCAGTGTTGTAGAAGGAAATTTTTCAGTTTGAGTTTTTCTTATACCACTTGCTTCATTACCCCTCTTTTGGCCCCTATTCTTGCATGCTATTTTCGCCATACCTATACTTGCTGTTTGGCCATGTTTATAACTGGAAAAGTGCTTATTTTGGGACTGTCTAGCTTCTGTCTTTGCATTGCATGTCCATGTTGTGCATGTCTAGTATGGCTATAGGCCATTTCGGATGCCTAATGTTGCATTTCGGGTCATTTCCTTGCATTTCATGTCATTTCGCTTCATTTCGGGACTGTTTTCCCCCATATTTTGTTGCTGAAATTCCATTAGCATGCTTGCATATCATTTTTGCCATGTTTCATTGCATTTTATCATTGCCTCGGTTTGCGTGCCCGTGTGCACGCATTTCGAGGCACTCCGTTTTTATCCGCTGGCATCCGATGTGAGTGTGGCTGAGGCTCACTCATGTTGGTATAAACCCACTTGTCATTTCCATGCCATTTCATTGCATTTTAGCACCGCCTCGGTTTGCGTGTCCGTGTGCACGTACTTCGAGGCATCTCATTTTCATTGCATCTGTCATCGCCTCGGTTTGCGTGCCCGTGTGCACGTACTTCGAGGCATCTCATTTCCATGTCACTTTAGCACCGCCTCGGTTTGCGTGTCCGTGTGCACGTACTTCGAGACATCTCATTTTCATTGCATCTGTCATCGCCTCGGTTTGCGTGCCCGTGTGCACGTACTTCGAGGCATCTCATTTCCATGTCACTTTAGCACCGCCTCGGTTTGCGTTCCCGTGTGCACGTACTTTGAGGTATCTCATCTTCATTGCATCTGTCATCGCCTCGGTTTGCGTGCCCGTGTGCACGTACTTCGAGGCATCTCATTTTCATTGCATCTGTCATCGCCTCGGTTTGCGTGCCCGTGTGCACGTACTTCGAGGCATCTCATTTTCATTGCATCTGTCATCGCCTCAGTTTGCGTGCCCGTGTGCACGCACTTCGAGGCACCTCATTTGCATTGCATCTGTTATTGCCTCGGTTTGCGTGCCCGTGTGCACGTATTTCGAGGCATCTCATTTTCACTGCATTTACCATTACCTCGGTTTGCGTGCCCGTGTGCACGCATTTCGAGGCATCTCATTTTCAACATCCCGTCACTTTCTCGGTTTGCGTACCTGTGTGCACGCATTTCGAGGCATCTCATTTTCATAGCTTTGAGTATGTTAGGATTGTATCCTAGTTGCATTTCACGCATATCATGCACATTGCACCATGTCCGGAATAGGAGTTAGCCCGGGCACGGGAAACGAGGTACATTTTGTACTCCGAGTGACGGAATGTGTCTCAATTCCCCAGTCACCGACACTCCGAATTATCCATGATGGAGTTAGGTTTTAGCTGTAGTTTCATGTGCATTCATCCTATATTGAGTTGTGCATTTCGACTCCTCGGCCATCATGCCTCGGTATGCGTGATTGGTGGCACGAGGATCGAGACATGCATATATTTGTGCAAATACATTGCTATGCCCCTTTCCTGCTCTCTGTTGCAGCAAAACGCAGAATCAGCAACTTTTCGAGGCTTGGCACGTATTTCAAGAAACAGGTGTAAACAGAGGCTAATTGGGGCATTCCGGTGGATTTCCGCACAAGACAATCCGGACATGCATCATCCATCAGAAGCAAGACAGCCCCTGGCTTGCACGCCAGTTTATTTGCTTTCTAGTTAATTCATTAATTAATTAGAATTCTGTAATATTTTGGACTGTAATATTCTTTTATTTGGGGACTGTAATATTTGGACTGTATTATTTATTTGGACCCTCCGAGCGAGGGCACAACTGTAATAAGTGTGGGTGAGTGTGATGTATGTCTTCCAACCCCACGTCTTTCTCCCTTTTATTTATCCGCTTTTGATGGTTAGATTAGGGCATATTTTAATTAGCATACAGTATGACAGCATGTTTGCATCATTCATCTGTATTGCATGCATCGGGCTCGGCGCATCATACTAACTGCATTGTACTTTCAATACCAAGTTGAATACATGTTAGTTGTAGCATTTCATATGCCATCTTAGAATAGCCGAGCCTACTATAGTTGCATTTTGCATGTGTTGCATTAGGCATTTCTGTACACTTAGGATCATGCATGATTTCTAATATAGTTTCTATTTTGGCTTGGAGTACTCGGTGAGTTTTATGCTTTAGCATCCTTGCATGTGTGTGAGTGAATGCCATGATAGCATGCTTACCATGAGGCTATGTGCTTATCTGATATATCTGCCTGAATGCCTGTGGGTGAAGGTTGGGTTATCTGAATTGGAATGAATCATCAAAATGTTTCAAGCCTACCTACGGGTAGCAAACCATTTTCAAAAGCAAACATGAAATGTTTTGTTCCAATTCGGGCGACCCGGTCTATACTTATATGCTGTGAGCATCACATAGTAACCTAGGCTAATAACCGGAATAAGAACTCACAATGTTTTCAAAAATTGATATCATAGTTAGTAGAGGCCGGTCTATGACCGGGTGAGCGGGGGTGCTCACGAAGTGACCTTCCCCAATCGTACCCAAGTTCCCGAGCCGAGGCAACTTTGGTGATGACGGACACGTGGCCTTTTGGCACCGAGTCAGGGTTTCCTAAATTTCCCAAAATAAAATATTTAGGTGGCGACTCTGTATCTGGCAAAGCAGTCCATGTTTGGCACTTCTTTCAAAAATCAGTTTTCCTAAAACGATTTGCCGGATTTGGACTCTTTGGTTCAGATTAAGAACCGTGACAAACAAAAGTCGAGTCCGAGCTGTAGCGAGGTCCCCCGCGGGCTTGTTACACTCTGGTTGTTGAAATTTCTCTAGTAGATCTTTGGTTTGTTCAAATTTCACTGGTAGGTCTCTAGGTTGTTCAAATTTCTCTGGAAGTTTTGTTATTGCCTCATGCTATCTCCAGTTAATCATTTATCTTGTTGTGCATTTGTGTTGATGCTATCAAAGTGCTCTTGCTTATTTTGCTTTCATGGTGCTGCTATAGATGATGTAGAAAGAAGATGATGATGATGATGAAGGTTGCTTGCGGCTTTTATGGTTGTGAAGAAAGATTTCAATGTCAAGTGGAATTTGATGAATGAATTCTGAGAAATTTTCAACTATACCAACTTTATTAGATTTGATTTTATTGAATTTCCATGACCTCTTCCTCTGCAAAGAAATTTCAATTTTCTCTGTAGAGAAATTTCAATTTTCTAACATCTCATTTTTCTCTGATATATTTTGCAATTCCGTCTGCTTATCCATCAAATTTGCCCTCAAATGTTCGATGTTGTCTTTTGATTTCTTCAGTTCCTTTTCCAGTTCATATTCTCTCTGGCTTGGTAAGCTCTTCTCAAGCTTCTTATGCAGCCCCTCATTCTCCTCCGAGATACCTTGCAATTTAGTTTCCTTCAAATTTCTCTGGTTGTTGAAATTTCTCTAGTAGATCTTTGGTTTGTTCAAATTTCTCTGGTAGGTCTCTAGGTTGTTCAAATTTCTCTGGAAGTTTTGTTATTGCCTCATGCTATCTCCAGTTAATCATTTATCTTGTTGTACATTTGTGTTGATGCTATCAAAGTGCTCTTGCTTATTTTGCTATAGATGATGTAGAAAGAAGATGATGATGATGTGAAGGTTACTTGCTGCTTTTTATGGTTGTGAAGAAAGATTTCAATGTCAAGTGGAATTTGATGAATGAATTCTGAGAAATTTTCAACTATACCAACTTTATTAGATTTGATTTCATTGAATTTCCAAGACCTATTCCTCTGCAGAGAAATTTCAATTTTCTCTGGGTTGAACCCAAAGAAATTTTTTAGGAAGTTCATAATTTCTCTAGGTTAGAAGTAATTTTCTTTGGGAGCGTTTTTAGAACCTTCTATCTGTGACACAGTAAAAGCTTTCAACAACATTTGGTGGAGGATCAGTGTCCATGACTTGAATTTTAAAATTTCTCTGGACGAATTTTCTCTGACTTGAATTTTCTCTGGATCAATTTTTTCTGACTTGAATTTTCTCTGAACCAATTTTCTCTGGATTGATGTTGAGGGACTTTAGACATCATGAAAATATTTGATGTCCTTTATACTATAAAATCATAATATGAAGGATCTTAAAAAAAATACCCCAATAAGCAAACCCCAAATAATTTTTTATTTTTTATTTACACAATGAAAGTTCAGTCCTAATTATAAATATCTAACTTACAACTCGCCCCTACTCAATCAGAGGGACAGTAATACAGTCAGAATTTTAGTTGAAACAGAATAATATTAAGGTGAATTATTATCAAATTAATTGTTTATTTAAATAAAAAAAAAAAACCTCCAATTTAATAATACATAGCTCCTATTTCGGATTAATTCAATTTAGACATGACATAAATCAATAGCCAAACCAATCTTATCAAATTCATAATTTTAAATCCCAAGTTTGAACCGATGTATTGAAAAATTCAAACCAACCATAAAGGTCGAATTGAATCAATTTTCAAATTTTATGTGTATTTTGTGAAGTTCTAATTCCAACCCAATTAAAAACTAACAAGTGGCATTCCTAGAGCATTCACACACTAGTTTTGCCTTCCTATTGATTTTTGAGATTGATGGAGAAAAAACTAGAACTTCTTTACAAAAGAAATGTAAGGAATCTTCGGCTAATATTCTGTAAAAACATTTCTCATTTATTTCCTCCTCTTTAATAGGTCAACAGCACACCTCTGTCGTCTACTGGTATCAATCTTTCCAAAGTCAAGTACATATTCCTTTTCCATCTCAAGGGTTCAGTTCAGTTTATAACAACTTTCGTATATATTATTTATAAAACAATTCGATAATTATAATATTTTTTATCTTATCATATTTATATTTAAAAAAAATAAACGATAAGTATGTTTTTAAAAATAAACTACTCAATCATATAAAATCATTACAAAATGAATGGTGAATTTCAAAAGATCGAATCATATAGCAACAAGTAATGAACTCAATTAATTGAGATGTCGGTTCTTGTGATAAACTAACAAATAAAATATTTTTATAAATACTTATTATTAGAGTGATTTTTTTTTAATTTAAAGACATTGTGAATAGATATAATTAGGTATGCACAATTGCATACGATGGTAAAAATTAAATTGTACGGTGATCGTGCTAAAAAAATAACTTATGTACTATTAGAATGAGTTTATCATAATATAAGGGTCCGTTTGGTTTAATTTTGAAATTATGATTTGAGTGTGAAGTTATGTTTTGAGTTTTGAGTTTTTGAATCATAATTTAAAAAGAGAAAATTTATTTGATTATGAGTTTTGAAAATAATTTTGGGATGATTTGTAAAAAAAAAAAATTTCTTTTTTGTGATTGATTGATGTACAGAATGTGAGAGAATATATGAGAGAAAATAAGTGATAGATTGATTAATAATAATAATTAAAAAACAGATGAGAGGAGTTTTGAAAGTAAATTTGAATTGTATTTTAAAAATATGTTCGGTTAACATGTTGTATCCAAATCATAATTTAAAAACAAAGTTGGATTTTGAAGAGTAAACCAAATGCTACCTAAAATTTTGACAATGTAACATGCTAAAAATATGTTATTAAGATCTCTAAGGAACTCTTTAAATAATGTTTGTTAGCTATTATATCTAACATTATTATATTTTAGTCATTCCAACAGGCTAGTTATTACAATAACTATTTTAACAAAATTCTTTAAGACTAGTTACATTTGAAGAGCCTTGGTAGACTTTTTATACAATTTGTGTATATATACGTAAAATAAATAGTAGCGTTGGAGTACATAGGTAAAGAAAGAAATTACGCAAAATAAAGAATATACAATTTTTTATATTTCAGATGGTAAAAAATGAGTATGGTTGGAGTTGCTTAAAGTACAAAAAAGGAATATCTAAGTACTTTTTTATTTATATGTTTCAACACTATTCTTTATTTTACCTATTTATCCACACAAGCTGTTTAAAGAGCTTTCAAAGGATTTCTAAATATAGCTAGCTTGGAAATTTTTTGGTTAAAATAGCTAGTGTAGTAGTTAACCCGTTGGAGGAGATAAAATAGGACACCACTAGCTATAATAGCTAACAAATTTCTTTTAAAGAGCTCGTTGGAGATGCTCTAAGAAAATTAAAATAACTCGATCCCTAAAAATTATCTCACTTAATTTATTTTGTGATTTTTTATTTATCAGAATTACTACAATAACACATACCACAACGAAACTATCTATTAATTTTTTTTTTGTGTCATCAAGGCTCCATTTGATTAGAAAGAAATAGATGGAAAGTGGAAGTGATAAAATGTAAAGTAAAAGAAAAGAAAATGAAAGACATATATTTTCTTGTATGAATTTGATTAGGATGAAATTTTGCAGTAAAATAGAAATTTTAATTATAAGTTGAAAATATTATAAAACCTCGAGATATTGATTTGTGATTATGATTCAAATTTAAATAATGAATAGCAATCCCAATCAAACTATCAATAACAAATTGGCATAATGATTTAACATTGAAAAAATCACAATTTGAGCACTTTCAATTGCAATAAAAAAATCACGGGTCAAAATCACAAAACAATTGACGAAGAAGATAAAATGATTTACACACGAGAACCCTCAATTACCTAGCGAATCCACGTGCCGAATTGCACTGAACCCGATGTGCCTCTTCCATACTGTCTTCACCTCAAAATTGTGTTCCCCAACATTGAATCTACAATGCCAATGTCGAATCCACGACGATGAGCCACTCTGGAATCCATCAAAGTTTCAGACCGAAGTTCTCCGAAATTCGCCGATGAACACTTCTCTCTTTTTGTGAATCAAAGAACAAAACCAACCATTGATGTTTATCAATATGTATTTCGTTGATCAATCGATCACCTTCTATAAATCAAGGAAACTCATATATAAATACTTTTCAATATAGAACCTGGACGGGTTCAATCCTAAAAATAGCAAGCAATGCACTTTATACTAAATAGAGCCGTGAAGACTGTTTGAGTGCTCACTTTATGGCTCGAACGGTATGACTAAAGGCGATGCTCACATATAGGCCAATCGCTCGAGCATAACATCTACTGCTCGAGCGGTAAAACACGTTTCCCAAAAGTTCAAAATGTAAGCAAAGATACTAGATGAACCACTTCACCACTCAAGCGCACAAAAGATTGCTTGAGTGGTTAATGACTTCTTTCTTGGCTTCGGGGGAGTTTCCCCGAACTCGCCAGTGGTGTTGTCTCCCTGGACCCCCGTACTTAGTCAGTGAAGTGGTAAACAAGAAATGCTCAAATCAAGATACGGAAAGCTAGTATAAACTCCTCTACTCAGGCACAATTTGAGTTGGATTCGTATGAATAAAAATACAACTAAATGGAGTTTTGTCCAATGGGATTGCCAATTATAAAAACCTAACATAAAAGTAACTACTTCAATAATAAATTTAAATTTTTCTGTATTTTTTTTTTTTGCAAGAAACTAGAAGCTTAATTACCATGCTATCATGAGTTTTATAATAAAGTTTCTTATAACTTCTACCACTTTCATATTCATAAGGGTGGTGCAAAAAAATCATACAAGTTGTCACATCACACACTCTCTCTATTTTTTTACATATATTTTTTTATAGAAAATCAAAAAAGAAAAATAATAATTTTTTTTTCATTCCTCGTAGGGCCCGTTTGTTTTTAGATGTAAATTGGGTATGGTTGTTAGTGAGGGGACTGCTAGTAAGAGGACTAAGAAAAATTGTGTTTGTTTGATAACCAGTCGACTAGTAATAGTTTATGTTGGTTTTGAGAGATAGGAGTGAGATTAACCATGTAAACTTCCACAAATACCTTTGTTGCATTCCTATCAAATTTGGCCTTATACTAACTAATAAATGCATTACATATTTAATATTAAAAATATATTTTATAAATATTAAAATTATATTTTAATATTAAAAATTATATTTCTTAAATATATTTTTTGGGTACTATTTTATTTTTTTAATTTAATTTTTTGGTATAAATGTTATTAGACTTTATATTTTTATATTAAAAATTATTTTTCTATTAAATTATTTTGATATAAAGAATGTTGGAGTAAAAAATGATAGAGAAAATTCCATACTAATCAAGTAGAGTAAGTAAATTAGATAAGATAATAGAGGGCAAAATAGTAAATCTCCCTCTAATCCCAAGAGATTATTTTTTTCAAAATGTTTCATGCCCCATTTTCCCCCCACCCCCTTTGACCCCCTCTCTCTCTCATTGGTTACATTTTGTTTTTCTTTTTTCTTTTTTTCCTGCTCCTCCAATCACCACCCGCGACGTGTCTGTGGGTAGGGGTGTTCGCGGATCGGTTTTGTGCGGTTTGCGGTTCGGTTTTGACCCGCCCGCATCTATGCGGTTTGGAAAAAAGTCAACCCGCAACCGCCCGCAGTGCGGTTTGCGGTTTGTGCGGATAGGGTTTGCAAATGTGCGGGCGGTTTGCGGTTTACACTTTTTTTCTTTAAAAATTAATTTTCGAGTTTTTTTTCCCAGCGAATTTAGGCATCAAATTCATTTTATATATTTGTGATAACAATTTTTTAATGAGTTTACAAATAAAAATTGAATATCAATGCATTAAATGAAAGTACCCAAAACAAAGAGACTCTACACTAGCATTTTTGCCATGAAAAAAATGTATATCAATGTATTGAAGGCTCTACTCAATTAGAATTGCTAGTTCAGTAATCAATAATCAAACTATAAGTTCCATCGACCATTAGAAGGAAAATTTTATTAAGAAAAAGTGGATGAATCACCAATGAAAATCATATAAGAAACCAAGTTTAGGACTTGATAATTCTACGGCATTAAGAAAGTTGAGAAATACTTAAAAATAAGGATCATAGTGTCATAGATAATATAATGGTGCTCCTGTAAAAGTTACAAAGTTGGTATATAAAAAAAAAAATAGTAGTAGTAATAATAATAATAATAATAATAATAATAATAATTAAAGTGCGGGCGGTTTTTGCGGGTTGCAGGGTTAAACCGCGACCCGCCCGCAACCCGCAAATTTGTCATATTTCAAACCGCATCCGCCTGCATTATGTTTGCGAAACCGTCCATTTATATGCGGGTTGGGCGGATTGGGCGGTTTGAGCGGTTCGGATAAACCGTTGCCCACCCCTATCTGTGGGGGTTGTGGGGGTGGTGAATGGAGGGGGTCTCTATCATGGCTCTATTTTTTTAATACCATCTCTTATAGGAGACTACTAATCTCATCCATGGAGGCCTATCATAGTGCCACGATATTGCGAATCTTCTTCCCCATTTTATAAACAAACACAATATTAATGAATCTCACATTCATCCTAATCTAATTCCATCTTTTATAACTTAAAACAAACGAACTCTTACTTTCTACCATCATGGAATGGCAAGCTTTGAAGAGGAGATCGTTCATGTGCTCCCTTTGAAAGTTACATTTTTTAATTGGGAATTTGGGAGAGAGTTATCTGTGGTCTTAATTGAGATTAAAAAGGTGTTGTTCAGGAATATAATGCTTATTATGAATTTCGTTTTGGTAATCTAAATTATTAATTTTTAAAAGTCTTTTATGCATATTATTTATATATACAAGAATAAATCATTTCAGTAATTTTAACATAGTCATATTGTCATGTTTTATCTTCAAAAAAATAAATCAAAAGTGTGTTTTTAAAATAGACCCTTTATTTTCTAAGAAAAACATAATAAAATGATAATATTACGATTATCGAATCGAATTAATTTTTTTTTTATTATACTTTTAATAACATACACGGAGGGTCTCAAAAAATAAACAACTTAGATCATTAAAACGAAACTTATGATAAATGAGCTCAAACACCATCTGTTGAGTTTAGATCCGGACGGGAGAGATGACCATCGTTTTTAATTTTTCTTTTTCTTTTTCTTTTTAATTTTGAAAATCATTTGAAAGTTACATCTAGGACACATGTTATTGTTGCCAAAGGAAAAATATAGGGAGAATTACATGTCAATGGAGTGCATAATTTTTTTTAAAAATAAAATGAAAAAATATATCATTTTAATTATTAATATTTATAATATTTTTTACTTTTTTATAAAAAAAATTCTACACCCACTGTAAGGGGTGTAATTTTGGCCCGACCCGGCCCATCTAGGCTCGGGCCATGCTGGGCTCATGTCGGGTCTTGTGAGCTCTCGCCAAAAAAATCGAGCTGAGCCGGCCCATGGATCAAAAAACTAGGCCTAGGGGTATTCGGGCATTGGGCAAGCCAATGGGCCAAGCCTGGGCTCGAGTTTTGGGCGGGCCTAAACAATTTTTAAATTTTTTTTTTATTTTTTTCACCAAAATTTTATTATTTTCCATTAAAAATAACACTGGGTATCGGGTAGGCTGGGCTTTTGGGCGGACCTTGAGCCGGCCAATGGGTCGGGCTTCAAAACGATGCCCAGGCCCTGGCCCGAGGCCTCGGGTGGGCTTGGGCTCGGGCCTTAATGGGCCGGGCCGCAGGTGGGTCACGGGTCAAAATTACACCCCTAACCCACTGACATGTAATTCCCAAAAAAAATATATATATATATATATGAATGACAACCAGTTGAATTTAGGTTTCGTGTGGGAAATGAATTGAGTTTTTAATTTTTAGTCTAAGGTTAAAAACTTTGTTTGGATTAGACTTTTTACTTTTTTAAATTTTTGTGAGAGAAAAAAATAAAATAATTATAATTTAAATATGATATTTTATCTTATTAATTTTTTAATTTATTTTATATTTTTGTGATTATTTTAATAAATAAAAAAAACTTCTACAGCCTACCTACCAAAACGAAGGCTTAATAAATTGTGGTAAGACCAAGTCCACTCAAAGTCGTCATCCACATTTTTCTAAGATCAAGAAGAAAACAAGTGTCAAGCCACCTTGCACAAGTAATAGGATAAGTCACCCAACTAACTACCAAAAGAAATAAAAACAAAAATAAAAAATGCTTTAGAGCTCTAATATAGGAGCTCTAATGGGAATGTGAGACCCCTTCTGAGTGATGTTTGTGCCTTGCCTTGCCTTTTTTTTTTTTTTTTTTTTTTATTGCTTGGACACATCACTAGAGCTCAAATTAGAGCTCTAGATTTAGAGCTCTCTAGCATCTCCCAACAAAAATATATATATTATTTAACATAATTTCATCTATAAATTTTTTATTTTTATTTTAGTCCTTGTACAAGGAAAAATAGTTACGTTGGAACTAAAAAATAAGTCAAAACACTTAATCATATTACTTTTTCTTTTCTTTTTTTTATATCTTTTCATAAAAAATTAAAAAACCAACTAAAATAACATATTTCCAAACACTCTCAAACTATTAACTTTGAACTCCTAATCTCTTTCTCTACATGAAAATGGGTTTATTATCTCACACATAAATAAAGAAAGAATAAAAAGAGAAAATTATGAAAAAAATCTAAAAATATAGAAAACAATTACATAACTCTCTCATATAAGATAAATTATATCCATGTAAAAGGATTGTATCTAATTTGATTTATACTTAATTTATGTTAGAGTAGAATAATTAAAACTTAAGAGGTTGGTTTACTTACCAACCAACTAAAAGAATATAAAAAATACTAGTGCTTAATTCAAATTTCTTGATTTTCAATTTTAAAAAATAATTAATAAATCACACACTATACTTTCATTTTTTAAACAAAGAATACATTTTTTGATTCCTAAAATCATTTATTCCTTACCATCAAACAAAGAAGGAGTTTTCCAATTAAAAAATAATAATTAATAAGTCACACGATCAAAAAATAAGCTTTCCAATTAAAAAAATTAATAAATCATACACTCAAAAATATTTCGTCGTAAAATATTTTAAATTCTTCACCATAAAGTATAAAATAATTTATGTGATTAAAATTTTGTAACATAGTTTTTTTTTCCCCTTTTATCATGGCCATTACTACTTAACGTATATATCAAATATCATTATTTTCGTATACAGTAAATGTTAATATAATTTCTTTAAGGTTCAAACTCTCAATTCATTTTTTTTTAATTTTAATTTTTTTAATAATGAAAATACTAAGTGTAATTATGTGTTGCATTTTAGGGATTTTTATTAATAAATCTCAATTAGAAGTGTTCTAATCCAAGAAGTCCATGAAGGAATTTTTTAACCCACTTAGTCTCATATGTTTATACTTTTATTCCATAAAGTCATTTTTCTTGATTTACACTATTTTTTTAGACGTTTATGTCCTTATATTTAATATTGATATTTAATGTTGGGAGAAGAGAGAGAAGGAAAAGAACTAGGGCATAAGAAATTTCATACACAAATTAAATAACATTGATGTTATTATTTTATATTATTATATAATGTGAATATATTTTTAATTGACAATAAATTAAAAATAATGTGAACATTCTCTCTCATTTGATGTGAATATATTTTTAATTGACAATACATTAAAAATAATATGAACATTCTCTCATATCTGATGTGAACGTTTACAACACATTTCCGAAATTTTTTCTCTCATCTAATATAGTGATGTAAATGTTCACAACATGTGAACTTTTTTATTTTTTGGTGACAACATATTAAAAATAACATTCATTATATTTTTAATTGACAACACATCCTTATTTACAATATGTAGTGATGTGAATGTTCACAACATGTGATCTGAACGTTCATATTCGCATGCTTTAGTATGAATATTCATATTATGTAATTGACAACACAATGACAAAAATTAATTTCAAATTAATATGAATATAATGACAACATTTTAATGTATAGGAACTACCAAAATAAAATAACAATCAATATTAAATATCGACATTAATAGGGAGCATGAGAGATTGTAATAACCCGAAAATTTAAGTTGTTCCTTAAATTTATATTCGTATTATTTAATTATAAATGAGATTATCGAAAAATATATATATACATATATAATTAGTTTAAAATTTGGGCCACAGTAGAATTATTCTAAAGTTAAATATTTTAGATAAAAATGAATTAATGGCAAGTGAATGGGACTTAGACACGTAGGCAGCTTGTGGCTTGCTACCCACGGTGGCCTCTCCATAAATTGGAGGATTGCTCAGGATTGCTAAGAAGGAAAGAAAGGAAGAAAAATAAAATGGAAGTTGAGAGTGCCTTTAACAGTGGAAAGAAAGACTGATGTATTAAAATTAAGGTGGGTTATATTATATATTGAGTTACTATTATATGTTTTATCTATATTTTGACTTATCATATTTATTTTATACAAGTATGTTTTATAAATTATTATAAATTATATAAATATTTCAGTTACGTGGTTTAATTTCTAAATCATATTTGTGAAAATGAAATCCATGGATATGTTTGTTTATATTTTAAAGAATATTTGAATATAACCTTATAAACAATTATATTTTGTAAGTACAACCACGGGAGTTCCACGCCTTGGGGGACTTAAATAACTATTGGTCTCTGTTTAACTACTTTGTGGCCCTCTATTGTCATGAATCTATTGACCTCTGTTCTGTGCGAAGCAAAGTGCTGTGCGGAGATAAGTGCTACACTATTGTGAGAGCCACATCTATAATCCATACGAGTCACCTCTTGAATCCGTACCTCTGTATTGTTATGAATCCATTGACTCTTTGATTTTTGGTATGGAGCAAAGTGCTGTGCGAAGATAAGTGCTACACTATTGTGGGAGTCACCTCTATAATCCGTACGAGCCACCTCTTGAATCCGTATCTCTGTTCTAACTGTCACTCATGTGACCTCTGTTTTGTTCTGTTCGGTACGGTACCGTGGTTATGGTTATTTATTTACATAATCTTAGTTTTGTTACTTAAATGATTATTTGTTCAGACTAAGTTATCTTAAATATTTTAGTTTCATAACTATCCATGGTTATTTTGTGTCCCTTATACTCTTGGCATAATATTTCTCACTCTGCCATATGCTTATAGTTGTTTACCAATTTTCAGGAAACAATGCAATTCAGAAATAGCTTTTGGAAAGTCTTAGATGCGGGGCTGCGGAATAAACACGCTCAACACTTTTATGATATTTTTATATGTAAATATCGGCTTTTTGATCAATAAGTTTTGTAATAAAAATAGAAACTCCAATGATTATTTTGGTACCCTCACTTGAATATAATTTCCGCTCGCATTTATTAATTTGTTTAAGAATTGGCCGGAGGTAACCTCAGTTACTGGTCATCACGATGCTTAACCCTTAGGTACGGAGAGCGGGTCGTGACAGAGATTAAGGATGTTTTGGTCTTTTTACCTCAAATAGGACCTAATGGAATAATAAAAAAAAATATGAATTCGATGGAATAAAACTCTTAGAAAGAGGATTTATCAAAAAAGCTTCCTACATTTTAATTAGTTCATAATTAAATTCATGGAGTTTTAAATTAAACCCTTAAATTATGTTACCATAATTGCCATTTCAAATTACTTCCTTAATTTATGTTTACCATACCAAATTTATTTTCAAAATTGCTTCCCTAAGATTGCATTAATGCATGATTTTAATACATTCATACATACACATGTATAATTGATTCTTTAACTTAAAATTTAAACATTATTGATTTTTTAACATGACCTAAACTTCTCTTCAGTCCTCCAACGGATTGGAGATGTGCTGTTGGGCTTTGTGGCTCACTTTTGGGCCCCATTTTAATAATCTAAACTATTCATATTTTAAGATTTGTCGAGTACATCATCTCTGTAAAAAATCAAGTCGATCAGATAATGGGGGACCATGTGTTTGTATCAATTTTGTACGGAAAAAAAATGAATAGTGAGAAAATAAACGATTCATACAAAATTGATCTAAACACGTGATTTCTGTTATCTGATCGACTTGATTTTTATAGAGATGATGTAATTAACAAATCCTAAAATATGAACGGTTCGGATCATTAAAATAGGACCCATAAATTGGCCTACTGAATATTTAATCAAATATTAGAACCCCAAACTAGCTCATACCGATCACGAATATAATTTATGCATAATGTTTAAATTTATTATTATCAAATATTTTTACTAAGATTAAAGATAAAATATGACATGTAATATAGGTCAACTCTATCTTAGATAATTTTTTAATATATGAATATATGTAACTATTTATTTTATAGTGTTAACATAAATATATAAGTTCAAAATTTTTAATGGTTATGCATAAAATATATTCATTTTTCTTATTTAAAAAATAAAAAATACTTGTAGATATTTATTTATCAATTTAATAAATAAATAAGTCAAATGATTCATAAGTTGGGCATAAACCAAAACAATTTTTAATAATTAGGTGAATGTTACTTTGGTATAAATATACAAATCATTTATATGTAACTCTGATAAAAATGAATAAAATTTAATTGATTATAAATCAATTTTACTACATATTTTAGATAAATTTTATATTATTATTTAATTTTAAAACTAATTTTTGATTATTTATTTATAATCGTATATAGCACTACCAAGACTACTTTACCTGCCCTTAACACAAAATAAAAATAAAAATAATTAAGATTTTAAAAATAAAAGTGATTTTTTTTTTATTTAGTAGCTTCAGAATACAGAAATTACTAAAATTTATAGATTATTGACACAAAACAAAATTAAAATGAAACTAACTAAGATTTTAAAAAGAAAAGTGATAAAAAAAAATTTATTTAGAAGCTTCATAATACAAAAATTGTTAAAATTTATAGGTTATTGACATAAAACAAAATTAAGAAATAAAAAGGTGATCCATTGAATTTTTTTTAATTAAGTAGCTTTATAATACAAAAATTGTTAAAAATTATTAGTAGTAGACACAAAATAGAGTTAAAATTTGTATAAAAACATATCATAAATGCTTATTTTTTAACTACACGAAATTTAAATTTAAAAAAATTATAGTTGCTAGTTAACTCTTATTTAATTTTTAATTTACTACACATCAATTCTTATTTTTTATTTTTTTTAGATTTTAAAAAATTATTGGTTACATTTTACTCTTATCCAATTTTTAAACTACTACCCTCTATGTTCTTCTATTATTAGAGTTATATTGATTTTTTTTTTAAAGATTTATCTTATTTTGTTTTTGAATTTTTAAATTTCAACTTGATTTCTTTTTTCAATCTTCATTTGATGTTTATTGAATTTCTCTCTACCTTATTTTTCTAGAATTTATTTAATTTCTTTTTCTATATTTTTATAGTTCATCATCAAATTTAAACTTGATTTTTTTTTATCATTATCTAATATTTACAGAACCCACTCTTGCTCTTGATTTTTAGTTGACTTTATTCTTTTTCAAAAATTTATCTAATTTTCTCTTTCTATATTTATCTTCAAATTTAAACTTATTTTTTAAAAATATTTATCTTCTATTTATAGAATTTCACTCATACTCTTCTTTCTCCAATTGGGTTCGTTTGGCAAGCAAGATTGGGCTAAAATAGCCACAAAAGACAAAATAGGCTATTTTAGCCACAACAAACAAAACATCACATCCAACCCATAATCATTACACTCTTCTCTCACAAAAAAAGTCAAAAAAGCCCAAAAGCCAAAAAGTTCTTCACAAACCAAGCTTTTTAGCCCAGGCTAAAATAGCCAAAAAAGCCAAAAATCCAAAAAGCCAACCCACTTCCCAAACGGAGGCTGAGTTTATTTAATTGAGTGTATTTCAAAAAAATTAATTAATCCTACATATTTATATAAATATAATAAAATCATTCAAATCTATTATTTAAATATTTATCTAAATTAATATCATAGTATTTAATTAATTTTTAATACATTTATTTATCACATTTTATTACTTATTTGTGCTTAGTATGAGTTTTACGCTAGTTCTTTTATAATGAAAAAGTATTTTGATATATTATTTATTTTAAATGGCTAAACACACACCTCGATCACATTTTTGTATAAAATTTTCACATATAATTTCAATTATCATATACCATCTCTAATTTATAAAATAAAAAAAAATTAAATTAAATTAAACACATATATATTTTTAGAAAAATAAAAATAAAAATAAAGAGCCAGCATCACAACTCCTTTCGGTACTTCCCCAGATAACTAAAACGAACACGTCACTACCCACGAATCACAATGCTCCGCCTCCTGCCAACCACCACCACCGCCGCCACCACCTCCTCTCTCCCTCTCCTCCTCATGTCCTCCTCCTCTTCCTCTCTCTCCTCATTTTCTCTCTCTAAAAAATTCCTCAGCAACCCCCTTTCCTTCCCTCGAACCACCAGACCCATCTCTCCCTACTCTCCCCCAAAAATGAACTTGTTGGGTAAGCTCGGATTCGGTACTCGCTCCCCCACCGAACCCTCCAGTGACCCGTCCTTGTCCTCCATCGCTCAGGGTCCCGACGACGACGTTCCGGCGCCAGGACAACAGTTCGCGCAGTTCGGAGCTGGGTGTTTCTGGGGAGTCGAATTGGCCTTCCAGAGAGTTACTGGAGTGACGAAGACAGAGGTTGGGTACAGTCAGGGCTGTCTTCACAACCCTAGCTACAATGATGTCTGTTCTGGGACGACGAACCACTCGGAGGTCGTTAGGGTTCAGTATGATCCCAAGGAGTGTAGTTACGAGTCCTTGCTTGATGTTTTTTGGGCCAAACACGACCCTACTGCGCTTAATCGTCAGGTGGTTATGCTTAATTTTTGGGTTTTAATCGATGGATTTGTGATTTTGATTGTTGAATTTTGATGGGTTTTGGTTGAATTGGTGTTTGCCTCTTTATCTTTCTCTGCTTATATGGTGATTGTTTTGTGCGTTGTGAACTGAAAACGAGCTCATATTGATGTCTTATCGGTTTCCCAATTTTGTGTTCTAATCGCTGAATTTGTGGTTTTTGTTGTTGAATTTTGATGGGTTTTGGTTGAATTGCTATGAAATTGAGTTGAATTGGTGTTTGATTCTTGTATATCTGCTTATATGGTGAATTGGCGATTGTTTTGTGGGTGAACACACAAGCTCAAATTGATGGCTTATTGGTTTCCCAATTGTTAGGATAAGGATTAGTCATTGTATTTTGTAGCTAGATGCTTGAATTTTGGGTGCTTTTGATGGACAATGACAGGGTTTGATTTTTTCCTGGCCTTTTGTTGATTTCATAGGGAGACAGAGTATTTTTTTTAAGGACTTGGTTGTACTCAGTGCGTGTGTTCACTATTGATATCATATGGAGTAAGAGTGAGTTTTTAACAACTTGGTTGTACTCGGTTCGTGAGTGTTCACTATTGGCTTCAGACATGAATGAAGACCTCCCGTTTGGCACTAATATTTGAACTTCCGAGTTGCTTTGGGAGGTCAAAATTCTCCCCTGAACTGTGGCTCCTACTTGGCTTGATATTTTCATTTGGCAAATATGATTGTGTTTTCATTCCCTAAGGTTGTGTTTTGTTCTTGGATTTGTGGGGAAAAAAAAAAAAAGGAACAAAAGAAAAGAAAAGGGATTTGTGAAAATAATTTAGCTTCTATTTTATTCACAACTCTTTTTGTCCCTATTAATCCGTACACTAAGTTCCAAACACAACCTTAATGGTTTGTGGCCTCTGCATATCACTTATTCCTTTCCTGAAGACAGGCTTGGAGTGTTTTGGAACTATGAAGGTGATGAATGTTTCATTCATTTTTCTTCAGGCAGAGAGGGGGGTGGGGGTTTGAGGTAGAGAAATTTTTAAAGACCATTTTTGGTGATGATTGTCACTAGTTCATCTATCATGTGGTTACCTTCACATGAATTATATGACTTTCAACTTATTTGGGGATTATCATGTACAGGGGAGACTATCCAGTGTCATCTTGGTAGAATTACTTTTCTCTTGCCGAGATAAGTAATTGGGGTAACTGTAGTATATTATGTCACAGAACAATTAGCTCAATTTTTTGAGTTTAAGGTTAACTGAATGAATACTCTTTGGTTTCTTTCTCCACAAAGATAGCCTTCTTATAACAGATGCCAAACTATTCGTTTGGCAGAGATGCGTTGTCCAATTTAGTTGAACTCCACGGTCCACTCTTAAGAATCTTTCCTAATGGCATTCTTGTTAAGAATGTCTTTCCAAACTTCTGCAGAATGGTTACAGGCCATTTAGGTTCTACATTCATACCTCATTTAGCCAATCTGCCATAGCAGAGCTGTCAGGGTCTAAAGGCATGTTTGGGGGTGTTTTGAGGAAACCAAACTGTTCTGTAACACTAAATCTTTGGTTTATGATTTCTTATTGCTTCCCAAGCTTCTTGAACATAGTGTTCCCCATATTTGGATGAAGTCCAGAATCCTATTTACTTTATCTTGATGTGTTAACTGTGGCTGTAATGGGTTAATGAGTTAAGACTATTGTTCAAAATGCCCTGAATCTCCCCTGATCTTTGCCTTGGCCATCCCCATGAGCCATTGACACCTTTAGCCTGCAAATATTTCCCCAAGTTACATATATTAGTAAGTAATATTTCCCCAAGTTATAGTAGTTAGTATTCTGACACCATATTTTTTGATTAATTGCCAACTGAGATGCCAATTACCAATCCATAAAGAAGTAGATTTCCAATCACTATCATATATTTTATCCATATTTGAGCCATTATTTCTCAAGTTAAACATTTGTTGTCCGAGTCTCTGGGTATTTTTATTTAAGCTTTGTCCTTCTATTATGTAACTGTGAACTGTGAACTGTGAATCCACTTTACACACATGGATGGTTCCGTTTGATTAGTGAGATAGGTTTTTTTTTTTTTTTTTTTTTTTTTTTTTTTTTTTTTTTTTTGTCTCCCGTGAAAGTGGGAAAAAATTATCACTTATTCTTGCAATCACTTTTCTCCTGTAAAATATAAGAATTTTCTTGCAACTTCCATTCTTTTCAAACTACATAACTAAAATTTCCAATCACTTTTGTTTCTTTCACTTCACTTCTCATAATATCATTTTCTTTCTAATCAAACAGACCTATTAGGAATCACTTTCTTACTTAATACCCTAAGTGCTTTATCATAAAACCATTTTTTACTCCATATCCTAACAGCATTTATTATCCTTCGGTCAGGGAAATGATGTTGGAACACAATACAGATCTGGAATTTACTTCTACACACCTGAGCAGGAGAAGGCGGCATTGGAATCGAAGGAGCGTCATCAGAACGTTTTGAACCGGAAAATTGTTTCTGAGATTCTGCCTGCGAAGAAGTTCTACCGAGCTGAGGAGTACCACCAGCAGTACCTTGCAAAGGGTGGTCGGTTTGGTTTAAAGCAATCTACTGACAAAGGCTGCAATGATCCAATTCGATGCTACGGCTAAATAATTATGTGTTATTTCGAGGGTTGATCTCTATTTGGCTTCCTAGTCCTTGTTTTCGGATATGGTTGTTAATAATAGGTCTCTGTTTGGAAACCACTTATGTATCTTATGCTCTTAATTTATAGGCTTTGCTTTCTAGATATACAGCTGAAGTGTGCAATGCAACTTCTCTAATATAGACTTGTTATTGATTGCAATAGGGGATCTGCTTCAATTTTGTGGTTGCAGTTTCAGTTCAGTTATATCGTTGTCACTTATCTGTATGAATAATGTTATATATAGAAACTTATATGCAAAATTTATATAGAATGATATGACAGATTTGCGTCTATTATTATTTCAATTCCAATCACATCATTCCGATAGGATTTTCTGCATAAAATTTCTTGGGGAAATAACAATTCAATGTAAAATTAAAAAAAAAAAAAATTATACATCAATATAAATAATATTAATCATTAAAATTTTAAATTATTTCATATATTTGTAAATATTTTTTGAAAAGCCTACAGAATTGTAATTTTCTCAAATTTCTTTCTCATGTATATTGCAGAATTCGCTTTGCGGCAGTTCTGTTTGTGGTCAGTTATTGATTGACATTCTAATTCTGAAAATTTTGCTCAACCTAGACTGAGCTGCATCTTGTTTCTGTTCTACCCTGGATACTGCAACGGTTCAGTCCATGTATGTAGTGCCATGTCATTTTTTGTCAAAATATTTTCCTATTTTTGTAACCCCAAAAGACTATTTTCACAAAGAATAACTCTGTTTGGTTTTGGAATTTTTAAAAATAATTTTTGAATTTTTAATTCATATATATATTTTTTTTATTGAATTTTTTTTAATTTTAATTTTAAAAAAAATATTTTTAGCTTAGTTTACATTCACTTAAAAAGTAACAAATTTGTGGGAAAAAAAAATTAAAAATTTACTAAATACAAAAAGAGAGATGCTGGAGACCCCAGTACGGAAGGATCCCCAGGACCCCCACCTCCACGTGGGGGGCTGCCAATGAAAAAAAAAAAAAAAAAAAAATTTTGACCAATCACAACAGACCCCTAGCACCCCCACTGGGGGTCTTATGCATTTTCCATACAAAAATATATCTACTACTATTTTAAAAGTGTAAGTATCCTCATTTGTCTTCTACTTTTTCATAGTTTCAAAATATCTTTCTTAACACATTGCCTCTAAAAAAGAATTAGGATCCTCTCCTTGCACTCCCTCCTTGCAGGGATTTCAGGTCCACTTTTAGACCCAATTTTGATAATCCGAACCGTTCATATTTTAAGATTTATTCAGTATATCATACCTGTAAAAAATCAAATTGATCGGATATCAGAAAGCATGTGTTCAGAAAATTGTTTATTAAATTCTTTAAAAAAAATAGTTTTTAGTTCAATTTTTTCGAACACATATTTTTTGATATCCGATCAATTGATTTTTTACAGGTATGATATATTGAATAAATCTTAAAATATGAACGGTTTGAATTATCAAAATTAGACCTAAAAGTAGGCTTGAAGGCCCTGCAAGAAAGGAGTGCAAGGGGAGAATCTGAACTCCTAAAAAGGCACCTAGCAACAATCAAAGGCACCATATACCAACCGGTACTAAAACTTTTAAATTTTTGTGAATACCGCTATGCGGTTTTCATCCGTTAGAGAACTTTATTATATAATAATAATAATAATAATAATAATAATATTTGAAACTCTTAAAAAAAAAAAAATTAATTTAATCCACAATGATGTGGCATAATTGATGCTAATATATGTTAATTTTTAATTTATCACACTTTAATTATGGCAATAGATATAGTGTCTAATTGTCTTGCCACATTATTGTAATTGAATTTGTAGATATAAAATTGTTGATTTTCAGTATTTTTCATATAATAATACATAATTTTATGGTTAGGTTTTTCAAAAATTCAAATATAACTTTGATAGAATTTGATGAGCTCATGAAACTCTTCACAAGTTCTGTTTTAATTAGGACTGAGTAAGAAATCCGTGAAATCTATAATCTGATCCAGTCCAGTCCAATCCGATAGGTTTATATTGATTTTTTGAATCCGTGGTTCGGTTCTGGATTGAAGAATTAAAAATCCGTAATCCACGGATTGGTTCCGGATTGAACCCCACGGTTCCGGATTTGAACCGATCTTGACCATATACAAATAGTCTATATTTTTATTATACATCATTCCCCATAGCATCTTCTCTTATTCTATATAAAACCTAAACTCAAACCTAAATCCGTATAATAACTTCTTTTATTACTTTTATTTGTTAGTTTTTAGTTTTAATTTGTAATGGTCTAAATACTTATGGTGAAACCAGTTTTCTTATGGTTGTTTAAATTCTAGAACAATATGTCGTTATTATAAGAAAACATGTTACTATTGTGGAACTAATATAGCGTTATGTTTATATTTTTATGAAATTGAAGTGTTATATATATATATATATTTTTTTGTTATTTAATTATGTGAATACGTGGTCCTAAACCGATCTAATCCGTGTTTAAATGGATTGGTTCGGATTGGTTCCATGATTTAAACAGATTGGATTGGTTCCAATTTTTTAGGAACTGTAGATAATGGATTGGTTTTGGTTTTATCCCAATCCAGTCCAATCCGGACCATGCTCGCCCCTAGTTTTAATGATCCAAATTGTTCATTTTATACGACGCTCCGTGTAAATTTTATCGTGATTGTCTAAAAAAAATAATTTATTCTTAAAAATATGTTTTCCGTCTTTTTTTTTTTTTTTTTTAGAGACATGTGATAAAATAAAAATGTTATGTTTATCAGATTAATCTAATTTTTTCTATGAATGGTATATACTGAGGGTTCTACAGAATGAATGGTTCGAATAATTGAAATAGAACTTTTGGTAAGCCTCACAAGACCGTCAAGTTCTCTCAAATTTAAACTCAACATTAATTTTAAAAGTTAAAAATTAGTATTTTTTATATAGACTGAATAGTCATGCACCTACAAATCATTACAAAATTAAATTGAGTAGGAATATTTATTCATTGAGAGACACTACATCTTGTAAATAAGTGTAAGTTTTTCATTGTTTTTCACATATACAACTTTTACCTATGTTTACTTTACAAAGGAGAATTCAACCACTTTTTGATAACACACATTTGTCATTGTTTCAAGAACTTCTACATATTCAAAATTGTTACTAGAAATTTTTCTAAAAAATACATGTGTGGTTGAGCTTTATTTTAGAAGTAGAACTCATCATTTAAAAATTGAATCTAGATCATTCATTAGGATTCTCGATAAAAATTTCTTCTTTCTTACAATTTGTGTTCAGTTATTCATCGGTCAAATCACATTTGTACATTATCAGTTTACTTTATATCAGTTGTTCTACAGTTTTCTAATACTGGAACCTCTCACTTTTCTCATCCACTATGAAATACTGTTTTTGTGTTTGGTTAATAAATACAAATAGGTTATAAATTCACTATAAAATACTATATTTCCTTTATAACATAAAGGGTAAACTACATTGACACCCTTGAGGTTTGCTTTTAGTACAGATTTTTTCCTTACGTTTTGAAAATTACATTCCCCTCTCTGAAGTTTATATTAACATTATAAATTGGCCCTTCCGTTTAGTTAACAGTTTTGCTGATGTCATCTATTGATTTTTTTAGAATACCAATTTTACCCTCAAATGTAATAGAAGTGTATATTCTCCCTTAATATATATTTTTTTTCTTTATCATGATTTCTACCAGGAACTTACCCAGCAAATAAGAACAATGACTCAATAATGTCTAGCAAAAAAAAATAATAATAAAAAAGGCAGAAGAAGGCACTTTTTCATCAAACATTTTGTGGATACCCATTGCCTCATCACCCAGAGAAGCTATTACACAATTTTGGAACCAACACATTTCATCAAACATCTGGTAGGCAACCCCACCTCCCCACCCTGTATTGCCAATACCCATTCAGTCAAAGGAAAAAGAGAGAGATGCAACTATTCAATGCCCTCACTTCACTCTTCCTAATCAGCCCTCTTCCACCGTCACCTTCACCATCACCTACACCCCCAACTCTTCCTCATCTTTCATCTTAACTCTACAGCTCTACCACCGCCAAACCCAACATGACCACCACCTGTGGCCGCCAAAACTTTTCCCTTTTTCCTGGGTAGAAATTTAGTGTCACGCCAAATCCAACTGCGACCAACCGTGTTAACCAGTTGCCAATAGTTTAGTTTTTGAAGACCAAAAAATATATGATCACCGATTATGTATATTTGTCGACCAATTTATATTATGTTGTCAAAAATAGTTGCCAAAAATACTTTTTGTTGCAGTGATCACAACAATCATATGGCCATTGACAGTGTCAAACAACCCTCTCCATCACCCTACCATTTACCTCAACTTTCTCCCTCTCACATTCTTTGTTTTTTGCAAATACATTTGACCCAACCCCCACAATCACAAGAAGTCACCCTTTACAAAAAAATAAAGGGTAAATTACAAATACACCTCCAAAATTTATTTAAAATATAAATTCGCTCATGTGATTTGAAAAATTACAAATACCCTCTTATTAAAAAAATTTATTTAACAAAATTAACTGAAAAAATAAAATTCATAATTGTTTTCCTATGCAATAATAAAATTACTTAAAATATTAATTGAAATATATTTTTAACATCATTAAAAACTATTAATTGACTTAATAATTTATTAATAGAATGGGCAATTTGTTATGAAATTAAAAACTTCAGGGGATGGAATGTAGTTTTCAAAATCACAAGAGTCGATTCGTATTTTGATAAAACCTCAGGGGGTGTATTTGTAATTTATCCAAAAATAAATCCACAGTGGACTCCCAAAAATTCGAACCTTGTATATTTGGTTCAAGATTCTCTCTCTCTCTCTCTCTCTCTCTCTCTCTTAAAAAAAAATTATTCAATATTTGATCTAAATTATTGAACTCTGTTTCTTTTCCCAAAAAAAAAAAAATCATAGTGAATTTAAAAAAATTAAACCTTTTATGTTGGATTCAGAGTTTGTTTTTTTACTTCTTAAGATCAAAATTATTGAACTCTGTTTTGGCCCAAAAAATTGTGGTGGTAATTGGTCTGCAACAGTAGCTTTGCTTTTTTGATTGGGGCTACGATCATGCATTATGTTGCTGTAGCGGTTGTGGAGAGAGAAAGAGAGGGATCGCGATGGGTTGCGAGCTCTAATAGTGTTAGCACTACAAGAAATGACACTTTTGGCGATCAAAATATTGGTCGCCAAAAGCCCCATTTTTGGTCACCGAAACAAATTAGCGACTAATTTTTTTTTGTCGCCAAAGTTGTCGCCTATACTCTGTCGGCGATAGAATTGGCGACTAAACTATTTTTGGTCGTTGAAAGTGAACGTTTTGGCTACTAAACTCTGGTTAGTCGGCAAAGGTTATTTTTTGGCGACTAAAATATTAGTCGCCAAAAGTGAACATTTGGCTACGAAACTTTGAGTAGTTGGGAAAGGGGATATTTTGGCGACTAAATATTTAGTCGCCAAAAGCGTTCAAACAAAATTAATTTAATTTTCAGCGACTAAAAATTTTAGTCGTAGATAAGTTTTAGTCACAACATTACTACATTGAGTTGTGACTAAAGAATTTAGTAGCCAAAAAATTATTTTTCATTTTATTTTATTTTTTGCTACTAACCATGGGTTGCCGAAAGTCTTCATTTATTTTTGACTACTAAACTATTTAGTCGCCTAAAGTCTTATATAGTTTTGGCTACTAAATTTTTAGTCACCAAAAATCTTTGGATTCTTTCTGGCTACCAAATATTTAGTCGCTAAAAATATTGATTTCCTTTTTGGCTACCAATTGGTTAGTCACTAACAAATTCACTTTTTTTTTTCTTTCGCTACTAAACATTTAGTTGCCAAAAACTTTATTTAGTGTTTTTTTCATTATAATTAATTTCTCCACAACTTGTATTTATTTCGTGCAACCTGCACCCTGTATATAAACAAAATAATACATATATCTATTTCTATTTCGTTTCAACAATACAAAAATTTGATCTTTTAACATCAAATTCTATGCAAATCAAATACAATCCAACCCAAAATAATAATTCCATACAAACACAGAATCATACAAAAAAGATGTCCTCTGTACACAAAATTTTGCATCAAATGTCATTTACAGAATATTTTGAAGGTGTAAACATGATGGGAAAATTAAATTTATTTACTAAAACACTTGCTTAATTTAACAATGAAGCCATTGATCTAAATGAAGCCATTGATCTAAAGGCTTCTCATCCTTCAAGCTTGCTTCATATAGTTTGATACCTTTCTTTCTGAAGACACCAACTGCAAAATAATAATCAACCTCCCAATCAGCGGAAGCATTTAGCAAATAAGTATAGATAATTAAACAAACCAAAAACTCAAGGGATTCAACCTTGCCTTAATAACCATGGATTGCTATACTAGCTTAGTCATTGCCCCCATTTTTGCATCACTTTCTCAAAATCAAAACAAAGTTGGACCAAAAAAAAAAAAAACCAATTCCCTACCATGAACAAGAAAGGATATGTTTTGGTTAAGCATATTATCAAACATGGAATGAGAAATCTACATCCAATAAAAAAAACATAGAAATCAAAATTTAGGAATTTTTTTTATAGAAAAAAAAAAGAAGGCAATAGTAAGCATCAATTTGACTAGAACCAACAAATGTTTCTTCCGTTTATTCGAGGGTTCATATAAAACAAATGTGATTTATGAACAAATTCAGAAACTGTTTCTTCTGTTTATAGGTTATTCAATTCTCTAAGCACTAATATGATTTATGAGTTGCATTCATCATAGACAAACAAATGTGTCACTTTTATCAACAAAGTTAACAAGAATAATAAGATGTTCTGTAGTAATTATTATTTCCTTTGTGATCTTGTAGTTTACAAATTCTTGAGTCTTAGTAAAATGACTAATTAAGCTAATGTATATTTCTATAATTAACTACCTCATTAATAAAGTATATATATATATATGAAATTTTTTGTACCTTCTTTTTTAGGAAGATCAAGTCCGAAGCATTTGGGTTTTTAATTGAAAAAGCTATGAATAAAAATGCAAAGATGGAAACAGAGTTTGTTGTCTCAAGCAGAGAAGGAGGTACTTGTCAAATCTGTTGTGCAGGCAATTCCTGCTTATGCTATGGCATGTTTTGCCTTTCCAAAGAAGTTTAATGATCGTTTAAATTCATATACGAGTAATTTTTGGTGGGGTAGAGATCCTTTAGACCGTGGCCCTCACTGGGCAAGCTGGGACAGCTTGGGTTTGGCTAAATCAAAGGGAGGGATGGGCTTTAGAGATTTCAAAGCTTTCAATCTAGCCCTTCTTGCAAAGTAGATGTGGAGACTTATCACTCGTCCTCACTCATTTTGTGCTCAGATTTTAAGAGGGGTTTATCATCCACATTTAGATTTCCTAGCTACTTCTAGGGGTAGAAGTCCATCTTAGGCCTGGGCAAGTTATCTCAAATACTTATGAGATCAGGAGTTCCATAACCATACAATCTCTAGTAAGTTCCATAATTTTCCACATTATTGGCAATCATCTTGCCCTTTTATTATTACTGAAATAAGTTAAAAAAATTATGTTACCTCGTCTATGTTCTCAAACTTCCTTTCTGGCTCTAGAGGTTGACCACCATAGCTTTGAGTTGGACGTGGGGTCACATAGATTACCCTTTTAGAACTCATGCAACCCATGGCCTATATAATTCTTGGTGCTCTGGGAAAGTGAACATTTGGGTCCACTGGCCCTCTTCTTGGTGCTCTGATACACCAACCTCCCTCCTAAATTCACACAAATTTAGCTCAAATCAAAAAATTTAACTATCATTTCCACAATTCCCATAGCAAACTCGTAACTTATTTTATACATTGTAGCTAAATCTTGTATCGAATTTGGCACAAAACTTAGTAATTCTAAAATACAACACAATGTTTATCTAGTCTTTCGAGAGTTCCAATTTGGCCTTGATCTTAATTTTTGACAATAACATTCATTGGAGAAGCAATAATTTTTCCAATGGACATGGACTCAAGACTATTTAACTCTATCAAACAACTTTTAAAATAACAATAATAAAAAATAAATAAATAAGCACTAACAGAGACATTGAAATAGAAACTAAAAAAAATCAATTGGAAGTTTGGAACTCCTTTTAGAAAATAGAATCTTTGGTCGTTCCAAGAAAATTTTTACGATTCGAAGGAACTCATAAAAGTAAAATCACTACGAACTTCATTAAGGCCCATTTGGGTGTCTCAAAAAAATGAATTGGGCCATTTTACTTTTAGCTCATTTACAAATTAGACAATTTAATTTATTTAATTCTCTTTAATGTGTGAAATGTGAAAGGCTGAGTATATTTTTGCGTGGGCAAAAATTCATCATGATGATGGATTGATGATGATAGCAAGCAAAGTCAATAGAACACTTTCGTCGTGGTTAATGTATTACTTGATTGGAAGCATTCCAATGTCCAAGTTAGAAAAACTTAGAGAGAATAAAAATAAAATAAACAAGAGTTTACAGAAATAATATAATTTTTATTCACTGAATGTCCTCCAAACATTTCTCTTATTATTAGGATTTGACTATTTTTAATAACTCTTTTCTTTCTAACTCTACTCTTTAATTTGCTTAGATTATTTCTAACATATATTCCTACAACCTTAAACTAACTAAGATCACTATTATCCTAACTAAATTGGCATTAAGCGTGACTATTTTCTTCAATTTCACACTTGATATATGAGAATTGTCTAATAGTGACGTTTCACCTCAATTGACATTTATAATTATCTATAAAGGAACATGATGATTTAACATTTATTTTGATTTTCAAAACTTTAAAATATCAACTTTTAAATTGAATTATTTTTTGTACAAAACTAAAAAAAAAATTGGGGGGTTTTTGGTTTGGGGGTATTTGCAGGGGAGAGCAGGGGGTCCCTCCCTATACTAAGAATGATTTAACAACTTAGGCCTCATTAAGTATGTTGAGGAGGGCCATTATGAAAGTCACATGCATTTACTAACATCAAATAACATTAATAAGTGGTTTTATTAAGAAGGAAGACTGATTAGACGCACCACTTTCTTGAACAAACTGTTGAAGTAATCGGCATGTCTCCACAAGAGCAGAGAAATCAGCAACATGTTGTGGATTAAACAAGAAAAGCAACTGGTGGAGAAAAACCGAATTAGGCCCAAAGCAGTGCCTGGATGTACAGAGCTCATAAATGAAAATGAAAAAAATGAATTAGGCCCAACATTCAAAAAAAATGAAATTCAATCTCAAACTGAAATTGCACCTAATAAGAGCTCATGAACAGGTAATTGAAAAAAACAATTAAATTCAATCTGGGCACTACCAAACCTCATAAACAGATGTCAAACACATGAGCATTGTCCGGTTTCATTTGAACATTTTGTCAAACACATGGTGAGCAAAAGGGTCAGAAGACAACAACAAATACAAGCATGGACGAAACAGGCCAAGTGAGAGCAGCAGGTAGAGAAAAACAAACAAGCAAGAGCAGTAGTTAGAAAAAAAACAAACATACTTAATGAGCCTTCCAAATTGACCAAACCATGGCCTCCACATCTTCTTTTCCAGCTTCCCAAATTTAAACCCATACCCCTAGTGTGACAAATTTGAAAAAGATTATGGTGTAACCCAGTGAACATTCCACCATTCTAGTAATTCAACCCATATCCTCCATATCCAAGGACAATGAATGAACAGATGTCTCAACCTTAACATGGGTCGATTTGGGGTTGGGTTTGGGTGAAGGTATGCAAACGGAAGAAGAAAACCCTAGAGGCTGAAATTAGGGGAATAGAGACTATAGAGAGGACATACCTGGGGTACTACTCCAATGGTGGATTGAAGGTGGTGCTCGTGTGCGATGGCGGTGATGCTCCGTTAACGATGGAGACCAAAGCGAGAAACAGAGAGAGAAAGACAGAGAGAGCGGGAGGAGAGCAGAGGCAGACACAGATGCATGAGAGAGTTAGAGCGTGTGGGAGTGTATTTCTTAAACCTAGTTTATTTTCTTTCTTGACTAACTCTTTTAGTCGCCCATAATAAAGAAAGGCTTTTCTCCGACGAAATATTTAGTAGCTAATTAATTTTGCCCCCCAAAATCTGAAGTCCAATTTTTAAAATTTTTAATTATAATTGCCGACTAAAATTTAGTCGTTAAAAGTAAATTAAATACCGACCAAATAATTTTCGTAGCCAAAACTAACTATACAGTGACTAAACTATTTTTTAGTCGCCAATTGTGACATTTTTAGCTACTAAAATATTTTTTAGTAGCCAATTGTTGCATTTTTACCGACTAAATTGTGATTAGTAGCCAATTGTGGCATCTTTGGCGACTAAAATATTTTTTAGTAGCCAATTGTTACATTGTTACCGACCAAATTGTGATTAGTAGCCAATTGTTGCATCTTTGGCGACTAAATTATTTTTTAGTAGCCAATTGTTGCACTTTTACCGACTAAATTTTTTTTAGTCGCCAATAATCAACATTCCCCAACTAAAAAAAATTAGTAGCTAAAAATGATGACTTTTGCCGACTAATATTATTTTTGATAGCCAATTCCGTAACTTTTGGCGACGAAAAGTCATTTGGTAGCCAAAAGTGGTCGCCAAAAATGTATTTTCTTGTAGTGTAGTATGTTGTGATGTGGGTTGTAGTGGTGAGTTGGAATTGAGGATTGGTGAGGGTCGGTGGCTGTAATAGTGTTATGGTAGTTGTAATGGTGTTGTTATTAGTGTATGTTGATAGTAGCTTACAGAGTTGATGAGGGCAAACCAATGAGAGTTGAGAAGAAGAAGATTGAAGAGTGTTATGTGTCATTTAGTAATTTCACTCTATCAGTGGAGGGCATTATGGTCATTGTACAATTTTCCATCACAACAACAAACACTTACCGGGGGTGTAGTGTAATTTCTCAAATGTAGAAGGGATATCTGTATAAAGCCAAAATCTCATGAGGTATTAGTATAATTTACCTTTTTATAAAATATAATTACAAATACCACGTGCAACACACATATATACCACCACTAATATATATATATATATATATCCAATATATTCTTTGTTTTTTTTTTATTGAATTTTTTAGATTTTGTTTTTACAAATATTTTACAGTGTTTTTTATTAGAAAAAGGCTTAATACATGAAAAGTTACCAAATAAAATATATTGGAATATAAAATAGATCCAAAAATGGAAAAAATGAACCTCCACATAGGGAGGATGAGTAGAATGTTTTTCTTCTCCCTTTTTTTAAAAATATGAAAACACAACAAAACAAAAATACATGTAAACAACAAACCAAACCAACTTGTTCCAAAAACATATGGGGCTTTGTCCTAATTTTAATTGGACCTCACTAGTAGATAGTAGAATTGGTCTTGTTAGTCCCAAGGTTATTCAACTTTACTTTCTATTGATTTTGATTATTAACAAATATTTTGAATTTATTTAGTCATTCAAAGTTTTCAAAATAATAAAATAAAATTGTGCTAGAAATTATATGACTCTAGAGTATTATTTTTTCAATGATTTTTGGGTCTTCAAAACATAAGCATTAGCACTTGGTTGCAAAACTCTATCCTTGCTTAAAACATATCTAAGGGTCGACACTAGAATAAACCTCAAAGTCTTAAGTGTTCCAGAACCAAGGGTCGACACCAAGAACGGCAAGGGTCGGCACCAAATTTCAGAATGCAATCCAGCAGCAAGAGTCGACATCAAATTTCAGAATGCAATCTAGTAGCAAGGGTCGACACCAAATTTTAGAATGCAATCCAGAAGCAAGAGTCGATACCAAGATCAGTAAGGGTCGACACTAGAGTCACTTGAAACTTAACTCAGAAAAGAGAAAAAGAGCTAAGGGTCGACACCCAAGTTGCAGGAGTCAACACCCATAATATTTGGGTTTAAAAATCCCACCAGCCAAATCAGATCCAGATTGCTGCAGATCATTTCTCAGTCACTTTTCAGAGTTCTGTGCATAATATGTCATCTTTTCTGACCTCTGAACAGATCTTCTGGAACCATGTCCTCTCCAAGAAGTTGACCTATGAAGAAGAGCATTAAATAAAAAGCATGTGCATTTAATGATCCTTCTCTTCCCAAGACCTGTCCACAGTCTGCAACTCACCATACTCTGATCAAACAACAGCTGGAAGATATCATGCTTGATCTGCTCCAACGGCTAGGAATTTCAAAACCTCTCTCTCTTTCCAACAGTGAAGGCATTAATGCTATAAATGTGAAGCTCTTCTTGTTCATTCAACACGCTTCTTCAATATAACAAGCCTAGAGCATTCAAGAACAATCAAGAGTTTTTATTATACTTCATTTTGTACTTTCATTTTCATATCTGAGTGAGCATTCAATTACTTGAGAGCTTACACTTTCATATCAATCTTTTGTGAGAGAACATTTGTAAAAGAGGAAAGTTATACCTCTTATTCTTATTCCTTATTTTTTGAGTGACACTTGTAAAGTGAGACATTTAGTTGAGAGGATTTCAACAGATTGAAATAAGTCCTTGTAAAAATCCGCAAGTTAGGTGGCGCTTGGTGGTGCATCTATTCATAGTTAATAAATTCTCAAGAAGGTGTCTTGAGGAGTGGACGTAGGCTTGTGAGCCGAATCACTATAAATCTATGTGTCAAGTTCTTCCTTCCTTTCCTTTTATTTTTTGTCCATTCATTTATTGTCATCTGCCATTAAATACTTAGTCTTTGCAATTTTATTTTTCAGACCAAATTTTTAATTACCCAATTTACCCCTCCTCTTGGGTTGCTTTCCTAAATAACAGGTCTCTTGAAGTAATCAGTCTAATAGGTTGGATATTGAGTTATCAAAAAATAAATAAAAAACTGGTAACGAGCAGAGACAAGCCCAGGAATCTAACATAAAGGGCGAATATATATACTAACAAAATTAACAAAAATATATATATATATACATATATATATATATATAAATTACAATATCAATTTTTACTGACAAAAAAAATATATATATAAAAAATTACATAAATAAACATGTTTTCCTACCTATCTTCATGTTGAGCTATAAATGATAGCAATTGACAGATAATCACATTATTATTATTATTATTATTATTATTATTTATTTTATAACCTAGAGAGGGCGAATTTGTAACGCTAGTATGTAAAGGACTGGTTTGAAATCATTAGGGGGGCGCTTGCCCCCTAGGTCTATAGTTGGTAATGTGCTTTATTGGAAAAATTTTATTTTTACGTTGTTAATTAATTTTGGGCATATTTTTTTTAGCACATATATTTATTAATTTGATTATTAATTAATTTTTTTAATTTACATACTGAAAGTTATAATTATACTATTTATTTATAATCACTGTATACACACCACTCAAGTCTCTTTTTTACATATTTGTTGAGCAACTCTGCTTCCAGATTTATAGACTTATGTGAAAACCATTCAAGATCATAGTGTGAAGTGAAGACAAAATCCTCCATTGAAGACCTTCATTGAAAACCTTCCAAAATATTGTTGAAGATGAAACATCTTTTCATTTTGTTATTGCATTTATCATTTTCAGATCTCTGTGCATTCCACTGTCATAAAACTCACATTTAAATTTTTTTTTTTTTTTTTTATGTTTTTCAGGTTGAGGATTTCGACTTTGGTTTTTTGAAATTATACATTTAATTTGAAACTTAACTTTTGAAGAGAAGTGATTAATTCGACAAATTTGTTCTAAAAAAAAATAAAAAAAAAAATTAGTAGTTGATATCCGAATATAATAAAATAATTCGGTATATGTTATCTACCTGAAAATTGCAAAAGGGAAAAAAAAGAAAAAAGAAGAAGAGATTCTGCACAAAAAAACTAATCTTTTCATCACTAATAGAGTATAAATCTAGATATTAAAGCAAAATATGAGAGTATTCACTGTGTTTGGTTTGAGTTTTCTAGATTAAGTTTTTTGAAGTTTGACTTTTTTGGTTTTTGTGTTTTTGTGTTTTTATTTTTAGTGAATATTTTTTGAATTTTAAACATTTTTTTTTTACTTTTTTAGATGCACCTTACTTAGATGTATCTAAAAAGTAAAAATTTTGTGAAAAAATATTTTAAAAAATTAGTAAATACATAAAAATACAAAAAATGTCCTGAATTCTTGTATTTTTTTTATATTTTTGGTATTTAGTGAATTTTTAAAAGATTTTTTTTACAATTTTTTTACTTTTTAGATGTATTTATGTTAGGTGCGTCGAAAAAGTAAAAAAATTGCTTAAAATATTAAAAAAATTCAGTAAAAACAAAAAAATACGAAAAATAAGAAAGTATAATTTTCTAAAAAGTATTTTGAAAAAATAGAAACCAAGCAAGGTAATTGCTTTGCAAGTAATAGAGGAGTATAGAGTGTGTAGCAAGTAAAGTTACAACAATGAAAAAACTAGGGTTTATTTTTTTTTTTACTCAAAAGGTATATATTGAGATTTTTTTTTTTTTTAAAAAAAAATGTGTACAAAGAATATTTTCATATAATATTATGGGTGCTAGTGAATATCTATTATGGTCATTTCAATTTAAGATATAATTATTATTAAAATAATATTTTATTAAATGTGTGTACTGAGATAATTATTAGGTGTGTGAAAATAATTTCTCACTCTACTAAGCATCATAACAGAAAAGTTTGTAAAATTATTAATAGACCTGCGCAAGTAGATCTAAACCTCAATAAAAACTTAGTTGGTGTAAATGTTTTTCTAAATTTAATTTTAATAATTAGAAAACATAAATTAAAAATATTTCTCTCTCAATTTTTAAATAATTTTTTTTAAATTTATTTAAGTTATTTTAGCTTAATACCTAGAATCTACATCAAATATTCTGACATAAATTTAAAAAACTAAAAAATAAAAATTATAAATAATACTCATAAATTACACCAAACAAGAGCAAAGTTTAATACAAGAGTAGTAGCAGTTTACATAATAGAACCCTCTATGTATTATTGTCTATTATAGTAGTAGATGTACATAGTGTACATGAATGTATTTATAAGTTAACAAAGACATATATTGTCTTTTTTTTTTTTTTTTTTAATGAAGAAGACATATATTGTTGACACACCATATTTCTACTACATATATATGGTTAGGGCATCATTTTCTCCCAAAAATACATGTCAAAAACACTAACACCAAAACTGGTTTTTTTTACCCCTTTTTGTTCCCGTCCTTGGAGACTGATGGTGGTGATCGGTTTCCATATCCAGCTGGACCGCCACTTCCACCGCCACTACCACCTCCTTCACCACCTGAACCAGTCCCCGATCCATATCCGCCTCCATGAGCTCCACCACCTCCTGTCCCATACCCAAATCCAGAACCAGTCCCGGTCCCGGACCCGGACCCGGTACCAAACCCATATCCGAAACCCTTGCCAAACCCATTTGGAGACCGTCCTGAACCTGAACCATAACCCGATCCGAATCCCGGGCCTGAACTCCATCCCCAACTGTAGTCCCAGTTAGGACCATGACCAGACCCACTTCCCCCCTTTGGCCCCCCGGTGCCCCCACTTGGACCAGAAGGCACCTCTGGCGACTCCACCTTTCCTCCACCACCGCCACCACCACCGTCACTGCCACCACCGCCGGCACCGGGGTTGTATGCCCATATAGGGCTGGATAGCAAGAAGAAAAAGATGAGAGTAAAAGACAAGATGTTGAGCTGCATTTTTTTTCTTGTTATTTTTCTCTTTGGAATTGGTATTGAGAAAGCTAGCATGTGAGTTAGTTTCAGAAGTGAGGCTCTACATATAGATATAGTGCGTGGAATGGTTTGGAATGGTTATTGGTGTGATATTTATTGGGTAATGGTGGGTTCAAATTGTTGTCAACGTGGAGGAGGACGAGAGCACCCGTGACATAACTAACAGGTACATCCCCCAGTGGGCTCACCTGTCATGATGAGAGAGAATTGCTCTCACAAATATAATACAAAAAAATATTAATTCTGTGGTATTTTTAAAAAGGAGACAGTTCCTCTTCAGTGCATTGTGAACTGGACGGTGTTGCTTAAATCCGGGTCCATCCAGAAATGAAACCAGAATTCTGTCTTCAAAATATAATTATCGTGTCTATGGAATTGAAAAAGAGAATAAAACACAAGGGAAAAAAAACAAAAAAACAACAAAAAAATTAGAAACATAAAAGTGCAAAATTATTAGTAAAGAGTAAAATAAAAAATAGAGTGGTGATTAGTAGCTCTAAAAGTAGAGCTCTAAAAGAGCTCTACTGGCACCTTCACACACCCAGAAAAAAAAAAAAAAAAATTTAAACCAAAATATCACATTAATGTGACCCATACCATTACCACCTCATTAGATCAACTCTAGGGTTTTGAAACATTTTTCTAAAAAATAAGAGAGTGAGGGGTTGAAGATTAAAAAGGACATTTGTCAATTGGGGCCAACATACATACACACATGGAAATAGATATAAAGAAGTAATAGCACGCACACAATTGGGTCTGTCTTGGCCCATCACAAATTCTATTTTGGTAATATAAATTATTTATTTTATTAGATATTTTGTATATTATATTCACATAAGAAAAATTAAATATTTGATAATTATAATTTATTCAATTTATTATATTTGTCTTAAAAAGTAGACGATTTATTTTTAAAAATATAATTGTCACTTATTTTTTTGGTGACAAACGCGATAAATTGAATAAGTTAAAATTATCAGATCGATTTAATTTTTTTTTTTGGATGAAATACACGAAATGCTTAACAAAATAAACAAATTAGATCGTTAAAACCAAATCCATGGTAGGCCCATGAGCCCAAACAACACCATCCGATCCACTAGCTAAAATTTTATTTCAGATTAAATTTTTAATCTATTTTTAAAAAGTTGGCGTCATTTCTTCTATTGAAAAACCTTTATGAAGGTAAGGATAATTATCTATACTATTGATCTAATATTATATCTCAAATTTCGTTTATAATTTTTTATTGATTGTCTTTAAATTTTAGTTAAGTTCGTTTAACAACTTAATTAATGTATTATTTTATTCTATTATTATTTGTAGTGAAGTGCTATTATTTAAATTATCTAATCATATTTCGTCAATATATCTAATATTTATATAATTTTATTGACAAAGTTGAGAAATCAGGTTCTTATACCAATTTAAATGCATAGTGAAACAAAACACTTTTTAAAGATCTAATAGAAATTTAAGATTTTCTGCACTAAAATCTCAGCTAAGTAGTGTCTTTTACTAATTTATAATACTTATTGCTTTATATTTTATTTTTGCAACCTTTTTAAAGACTAAATATGTTTAAATTAAATATTTTAGAAATTTAATAGATTCAATCAACCGTTTAGGGATTAAATAGACTTTGATTTATATATTTTGGGCATTCAATACACTTAATCGATAGTTTATGACTAAGTAGACAATTTAGAAATAGTACTAAATCCAAAAACACATTTTAGTGACACCATACTTGTGTCACTGAAAGGTTTTAGTCTTGATGGTGTAATGACACTTATAAGTGTCACTAACTCTTTTTTTAATGGCACTTGATAGTGGCACAAATAGTATCTATCATGACATCAAAATATCATTGAAAGTTTTTAGCCATGATGGTGTAGTGACACTTGTAAGTATCTACCGTGACACTAGTATCTACCGTGGTACCGATACAAATGACACTTGTTCAAAATGTCACAAGACTAAAAAATGTCATTAAACCAATAATTTTGTGACACTTTCAAATGCCACTAAACTAAGAAAATGTTGTAGTGAGTCTATAAATAAAAAGTAAAATTAACCTTTTAAAAAATAATTATAAATTTATTTAAAAAATAAAATTTTAATTATTAATATTTATGAAATTTAGACAATTAACCACTGTACTAGGTTCCTAGGTGTTGCCATCAGCTGAATTGAAACCAAAAAAAAAAAAAAAAAAACACAAACGCAAAAAAAATTTAGACAATATGTTTGTATATCATCTCAGGTGTCAAAGTGTGAATTTCTTTATAAAAAAAATAAATAAAAATTGAGGGGTTCTTAAGGTTCTATACGGATATCGTTTCGATAATTTAAATCATTCATTTTGTAAGAGTTATGATGTATATTATTTATGAAAAAAATTAATTTGATCCAATAATTATAAATTTTTTATTTTATTACATTTGTTTCCAAAAAAATAGATGGGAAATACATATTTGAAATAAACCATCTATTTTTTTATAGACAAATGCGATAAAAAGAAAATGTTACAATTATCAGATCGTTCTAAATTTTTTCATGAATAATATACACTATAAGTCTTACAAAATGTACAATTCAGATCATTAAAATAAGACATGTGTTTGATCCTATAAACTCCTCAAATTCTATCATATTGAGATTTCAATATAAAAAAAAGTTCAACTCAATAAATAAACAAAATAAAGGCAAATGTAATAGGGGTTGCAAACCCAACTGTACACAACTTGGTTGTGGAAGATATAACTCTAAAAAATTGTAGAAATCTTTGTCTTTCATATTGAGCGATTTTTATTTTTATTTTTTTTATTAAACTTGGACTGAAATGTGATTTATTCAAGATAGATAACGCCACCCATGATAAGCACCACCACCACTACCGCCTCAGCCAAATATAGTTACATAAAATATATGATTGCATTTCATCACTACTTTGCTAGTGCTAGAAATTTCCAAGTATATCTTATTATGAAACTATTAAATTGTCCCCCACTCTTCTTTGACATCAAACTTAATGACATGTGGTGTATTTTGTGGAAAAATTATTCACATAGCACCACGCCGACGTCCACGTAATGCATCTAACCAATGAGATCGTGTAAAAAAAAAAATGGTTGACTAATGAGGGTGTGTAAAAAGGGTGGTTGAGATTAAGTTAATTTTGCATGTTTCCTACTCTTATTAAGGAGGTGTGCAATTCTTAAGTGTGTAAGTGTATATTATTTGTATTTGTGTAAATTCTCACAAATATATATAAGTTACTTATTAAAATCGTATAAGTTTTCACAAATATTCATAAGTTACTCATAAAAATTTGAGAAATCATAATTTACGTATATTTGTGAGAACTTATGTGATGTTGTGTGATGTAACTTATATATATTTGTAAGAACTTACACAAATACATATGATATGCACCATACATACCGAAACACTTCCCTATTAGGTAAAAAAGTCAATATCACATTAATTTTCTTTGTTCATAATAAAAAAAATAACAACCTTCTAAACGCATTAATTTCTCTAGCTAACGAGATAATATCAAACACACTGAATTGGTACTATGAGATTGCTCAATGGCTATCCTATTTTGTAGTTGGGCCAAATGGACGTTCTTAAGTAACTTGCCCTTTCATTATACTAGAAGTAAAACATGCATACTGTTTGTCAAATTTAAAATAATAAATATCTATATTTTATTTTATTATCATTTAAAGTGAATACTTCACTTGGTGCTTATGAACTTCGAGATATTTTTGTATGCGGATAGGGAACATGTCATGTGGTACCTTCTACTATTGCGATTGGCTTTGACAGTAGGGTCCACTACATTTATATTGACTGTTTGGGAAACAATAGTGGGCATATACATTTGTGATTAGTGAAAGGTAGTTCCACGTGATACCCTATTGGCATACAAAAATTTCTCATGAACTTCCTTCTCCTTTTGTCAAGTAGCATTCTCTTCTTGCGCAAAGTGTCAATTTCTCCACCAAAAAAGAAAAAAGAAAAAATAATAGTTAAAGGAGGGGCACAAGAGATTTAAATTTAAGACTATTCACTTAACTTATTAAAGAACACTTTCATCACTTAAACAACATAGAAAATATATTATGAATTCAAAATTAAAATTTATATTTTAAGCACACCCATCAAGTGAGCTCACACTCCTAATATATATATAATAAAAATAAATAAATAATTGTGATTGTTTTGTAAGTGGAGATGGAGAGTGGTATGTTTTATTTTTTTAAAAATAAATCTAAATTAGTTAAAAATGAAATTAACGTGAAAAATTCACTTGCCGGATGAGAAGAATAAAAAACAATTTCAAGACACTAATTAATAGTATAGAAAATAGACGATGGCTGTAGAATATTACATATTAGTTTCTTTCGGAAGCGAATGGGTGATGGGGACCAAACCCAGCTATTCACATTTAATTAAGAGGCACTTCCGGAATAAATTTAGGCTCATTTACATACAAGTTTTAATTTATAAATTTATATTTTATTAAATTTTAACTATAATTTTTGGAACATTCAAGTCTCATAAAATTTTTAATGGTCAAAATTACCCTTCCAATAACGATTGTTCATCATTTATGATTATCTATAAAGAAATATGATAATTTAACATTTATTTTGATTTTCAAAATTTTAAAACATCAACTTTGAAAAAAAAAAGTGAATAAATTTACAATGACACAATTTGAAAAAATGGTCGAAATTGCCCTTCAAACATCAACTTTATTATTCAGATGACACAACGATAACTTTATCAGTGTAGTTAATAAATTTACAATGATAACTTTATCGTGATATGGTGATTATATAGATCGGCGACGGTGAAATGTAGATTTACGATAGTAAAGTGTAGATCGGCGACGATAGAGTGTAGATTTACAACGATAGTTGAAATAGTTGGTAAACTGTGGTAGTATCCACCAAACAACGGTGGTGGTGGTGGTGGTGGTGGTGGTGGTGGTGGGTGGACAAGAACAATGTGGTGGTGGCAGGTAGACGACGAAGGCGGCGGTGGTGAGTGGATAGCGACGGCGGCAAACAATAGTTGTGTGAAGTGTTTGAAAAAAAATAGTGAAGAGATAGAGAGAGAAAAGAGAAGAAAAGTTGAAAGATATCATAGGATTTATTGATGCATTCAAAAATTTAATAAGATTTAATGGTATTTAAGTCTTCTTAATGGGGCTAGTTGGTAATTATTCCTTTAATCCGAAAATGGCCTTAATAGCATTTTGTGATAAATCAATGCAGAGGGCATTTTGGTCAATTTAATGAGGAAAGCATTTATTTAAGAAAATTGGCAAATTATGATTAGATAATTAGTGGCTGTGCCCCCTTCACCTTTGATTAAAAATAAGGTTTAACTTCTCTCAGATCATCATTTTAACTTGAGAAAACGTTTAGGTTTGGTAGTTTGATTTTAGAATCGATTTCAGTGATTCGAATTTTCACTTTTTAGAATTCGTTTAGTAAAATATTCATGTAAAAAATAAGATAATTGAACATCGATAGTTATATGTTTTAATTATATTTATTTTTTTAAAAATGGATGGCAAATATAATTCCAAAAATAAATATTTATAGCTATCGATATTCGATCATTTTGATTTTTTGTATAAATATTCTATTCAAAGAGTGCTAAAAAGTAAATAATTTAGATTATCAAAAATAGTCCCAAAATGAATCTATCATGTCCAAACACTCTCTCAAGTTAAAATGACCAATTTAAGAGAAATCAAACCCTATAAAAGTGTAATGTTAAATAGATTTTGTAAATGAATAAAAAAAATTTCTTATTGGTGTTGTATCCATCATCATATATCTTTCAAGCGAATCTTGTTTTAATTTTTAAAATTTTAAATGGGATACATTATGGTGCAATATATGCCCCTTGTAATTAAAAAAAAATGGCAAAATTTTAATTTTTTTAAGTTATATCTAAAAAAATGTCATTACTAAACACAACATGAGGCATAACTAAAGAACTCATAAGTCATAATTAAAAATAATGTCATAACTAAAGAAAAAATTGATTATAATTAAAGAGAAAAATGAAATAATGAAATATGCATATATAATTCACTCTTTTTAAAGAGGTATATATTAAAATTTTCATATTATATTACATAACACAATAGTTAGTGAAAAAAATTTATAAAATCTTTCAAATAAAAATCACAACTTTTCTGCTGCACAATAATTAGCTTGTTTGGTTCGAGTTTTTTTAATTCACTTTTCAGAAAATTAATTTTTTTTTTCATATTTTTTTTTTATTTTCATTGAATTTTTTTTAATATTTTAAGTTTTTTTTTTTTAATTTTAGATACACCAAGTATTAATATACTGAAAAGTATAATAAATGTGGAAAAAAATTTACTAAATACCTAAAAATATAAAAATTTAGTACATTTTTCGTATTCTTGTATATTTATTAATTTTTTAAAATATTTTTTTATAAACATTTTATTTTTTAAATATATCTAAGTAAGGTGCATCTAAAAAAGTAAAAAAAATTACTTAAAATCTTAAAAATACTTACGTAAAATATAAAAAAATTAAAAATTAAATTTCTAAAAAATTAAAATCAAACATTGTAAATATTATCTAGTTACATGTCGGCCAAAAAAAAAAAAATGTTACTTGTGAAATAGTGGGTAGTGGATAAAGAACTTTGACCTGTTTCGTTGGTATTACAAAACTAATATGGCATGAAAGCGATGTGATCTTGACACGTGTGTACGACTTCTACATATAATAATGGGCAAATTACATATACCCCGAGGTTTAACAAAATTACAGATACTTCTGAGGTTTGAGAAATTACAGATACCATTTAAAGGTTATATTTGCATAGCAAATTAGGGGACAAATTGTTATGAAAATATAAATCTCAGGAGACAATTTGTTATGAAAATATAAACCTCAGGAGGGTATCTGTAATTTTTAAAACCTCAAGAAAATATCTGTAATTTAACTAAATCTCGAGGGAGGTATATGTAATTTGTCCTATAATAATCATGATTCATGATCTTTGTCACCACCAATATCTTTTTAAAAGCACGTGTTTAATTATTAAATATTTGGGTATAATACATTGACAACTTTTGAGGTTTGGTCCAATTACTATTCACCCCCTGACCTTTTGAATTACTATTCACCCCTGACCTTTTGAAAATTACATTCTCATTCTTGTGGTTAATAGTCTCATTTCACAAACCCTCTACTTATATAAAAAGAAACAATTCCTAATAGAAAAATAGAGAAAATTATATTAAAAAAAAAAAGTAAAAAAAAGGAAAAAAAAGAAAAGAAAGTAAAGCAAAGAAAAAAAAAGTGAGAGTACATGAGTTCAATGCATTCATTCCGTCTAAATAATTACAATGACATGGGGGATTAGTGTAATATCTCAAACGTCAGTGAGTGATATGTATTAAACCTATACCTCAGGAGGTGTAAGTATAATTTACCCTAAATATTTATAGAGATAATTGTTGAAAAGTCTAATCCAATAATTACTTAAGGCATTAGATTTAATGGATATTTTTTATTACTAAAAAATTATAAAATAGTTTAATGAAAAATCTTTTTATTAATTTTAGAGGATATTTTATTTTTAATTTTACCCCTTATCTATATGTTGAAAATTTTAAATTATTTGTTCAAAACTTTTTTAATATGTTCAATTTTTTTTATACATTCAAATTTATTTTATATCGATTTAAATTTATATTTATCTTTTCAAATTTACATCTATTTGTCCAAATTTTTAATTATTTGTTCAAATTTTTTAACTATCTATTTCTCTTTTCATTCTCTTTTCTCTCTTTATCTGTTGAAAAATAAATAAATCTATCTATTGCAATTATCATCAACAACAATAACATCTCTCTCACTCCTCACCAACAAATTCAAACAGATCACCTACACACCAAACATATCACCGACAAATTTCGACAGGTTTGCAATCATTATTAACAACAATAGCATTTCTCTCGCTCTTCACCAATAAATTTCAAAAGATCACCAACAAATTTCAAGAAATCACCAACACACACAACATATCACCAATAAATTTCAACAGGCCACCCATGCACGCCTAACAGAACGGTGAGATTGGAAGCTAGAATGGCTTCGTGATCACTAGAAGTTGCATCTTCGCTATTGTCTTCATTAACTCCATTGTAGATCTAAAAATGAGCTTAAAAACTATACATATAAAGAGAGAGAGAGAGAGAGAGAAAAAAAAAATTTGAGATCTGAAAAGGGAACTTTCAACATAAATCTAGATATTCAGATAGATCAAATCTGGATTTCTAGAATGAGAAACTACGATAGAGAGTTTAAAAAGAGAGAGAGAGAGAGAGAGAGAGAGAGAGAGAGATGGGACAATTTCACGCCAACTTCAACAAGTATTTCACGGCTAGTTTTTGGTCTAATAATTGGTTCTCTAGCACTTTTGTCGGCCGGCTTCTTCAACACCAGCATGATAGTGATGGATTTGGAGAAGTTAAGGTAGTCACATCCACGAATGGTCAGATCTCCAGTGACTCCATTAACGTCGATAGTGGAGGTAGCAGGCGGATGATGGTGGCGCTGCTGGAAATAGGTTGTGAGATCGTCGTCAATATGAAGGGTGTTGTTGTCGGAGGTGGTGGTGAGGTAGCGGGAGTCGGAGGCAGTAACGAAGATCTCACGTCGGCGATGGTGAAGCCACAAAAACGACGGAGCTTCGAAGATAGAGGGATGACGACAATTGGTAGCGACGGAGAGCAAAGCAGAGATAGATAAGTAGAGCGCAGAGAGAGGGTTAGGGTTTGGAGAGAGAGAGAGAGAGAGAGAGAGAGAGTTTGTGATTATATGACAGTATTGGAACCTAGGAATGTAAAAATGGCCCACGGCCTGTGGGCGGCTCAGGGTGGGCCTAGTCCGATTAAGCCCGGGCTCGAGTCCAGCCTGGGATCCTGAGGAAGGGCCATCATTTTGAAGCTCGGCTCAGCTTGTGGTCCGGCCCATCGGCTCACTCAAGACCCACTCAAAGCTCGGCTCGAGGCCCAGTGTTATTTTTTGTGGAAAAAAAATAAAATTTTGGTGAAAAAAATAGAAAAAATTAAAAAAAAAATTGTTCAAGCCCCAGCTTAGGCCCAGGCCTACCCAAGGTCCCCCCAATACACACACAAAAAAGCATTTTTAAAGAAGTGATTAATAATATTTTATTACATCTAATGAGGCTTAGAGTTTGTAAAATATTAAATAAATGCTCTCTACCCCATTTTATTAAGGGAAAGTTTGGGGATTCAGACTTATTCACCTAAATTTTTTTCGATAGGCGATTATGTGATGCAAATTAATTTGTGCAGTGTGTGATCTATATGTAGGGTGTGGTGAAAATTAATTTTTGGGTTGTTAAGGGTGAGTTTGTAGTATTATTGTTTTGTTAATCCTATTTTTCATCTTAGGATGTCCCAAATATTAATTTTATTTAAAAAGTCAAAATAAAAAATATTTAGTTTTTCAAAACAATCCTTTTAAATGGCTAGAAATGTATTAAAAATTGAAATAGAAGGACATTATTGGAACAAGTGTTTTAAAATTTGAATTCAAATGCAATGACTACGGGTAATTCTGTTTACACACACTAAATCCTCTCAATGCACATCTTTTCTCTAGACACATAATGAATTTGAAATCTTATGATTTGCTCAATACACATCCTACCCTACTAAAAATACCCTCATCATTTAAACCCTATCCCTAGCATTGTAATCCTTATCTTCTTCATTCATCAATGACCAACCATCATCTCCTTTGCCGAAAAATTGTACCACCACCTCCACTCATCCTTCTACCATCGTCGCCTGCCATTACCAATCTATTTACTTCACAGCATCTAGTTTCACTATCCATTATTTCTTTATAAACCCTAGGTGACCCCTATAGTTACACCTCCCCATCTGCCATGAATATGGGGTCTTTCCGTGAAGAGGTTAAGGAGGATGATATCGAATACAAAGTTGGGAAAGATGGCGTTACAGAAAAAGTAGTAGAGGTTGTTGCCAAAGGAGTGGTAGGGGATTACGGCTTAGAAATTAAGGTTTTAAATGAAGAAGATAAGATTATTTTGGTAATTTTATTTTTGGACAAAACTATAATAAAAAAAAGATTCATTAAGTATGTGCACAAAGAGTATAGAGTGTGTGGAAATGGAATTACCTTATGACTACATGTCCTCTAAAAAGATAGAATTTTCAAAAGAGACTATCAAAATGAGACAGAAAAAATATTATTTTTAAAATTTTGTTAACAATGATACATTAAATGTTACTGAAAAACTCTACTATCATAAAAAATAATAAAAATGATATATGTCGAGTTATAAAAATTTAATAAGACTAAATATCCTATTTCTTTTTCCTTTTTGTTTCTTCTTTACCATTATAAAACTTTTCAACTTTTTTCCTTAGCCTTTCGTCAACACTTAGCAACATTGGAAGTATTGCCTTCGTAAGACTGGTTTGAGAATTGATTATTTTAGTTAATATTTTAGTTTTTAATAAAAAGACGTTTAGAAAAATAAAGAGAATAATGTCATGACTTGTAGTGATTCTTTGACTATTTTATCCACTCTCCAAACAAGGCCTTAGTAACAAAGTGAAAAAGTCAAGATAAAGTAGTAAAAATTACAAGTTATAGTAGTTATGATTTGAATGTTATGTTGCAAATTTTATGAAATAATGTTGTAATATGGTACATACTGAAAAAACTAAAATTCCCGAGATATTGATTTGTGATTATGTGTCAATTTTAACCAGTAAATAGCAATCCCAATCAAACAATCAAAGATAAATCGACACAACGATTTTACGTGAAAAAATCATAATTGGAGCACCTCCAATTGTGATAAAAAAAACAATGGGCAAAAGTCACAAAACTATCCACTAAGAAGACAAAAAAAATTACACAAGTGTACCCTCAATTACCTAGCGAATCTATGCTCGAATCGAACCGACCCCTATGTACCTCTTCTAGTCCCGTTTTTACCTCGGAATTGTCTTGCCCAATGCTGAATCCACAACGCCGATATCAAATCCACGACGATGAGCCACTCCGGAATCCATCAAAGCTTCAGACTCAAATTCTCCAGAATCCACTGAAGAACAACTCTCTCTTTTGTATTGAATAAATAAAACAACCCCCTTTGATATAATCCACTTTTTTCATGATATAAACTCTTACAGATATCAAAGAAAACAAGCAAAGAAGTTCCAGATGAAAACCCTAATACACAAGAAAAAGATCTGGAAGTCGTGTCCTAAAAACTGAGTTAATCACAGCTTTATAGCAGGCATAATCGCAATCACTGCTCGAGTGGTGTGGCTTAAACGCGTGTTTCTGAACAAGTCCCTTCACTAGAGCGATGAAAAGTTCGCTCGAGAGTAAAATCTCAACTCCCAGTACTTTTGCAGGTGAGTGAAATTTCTGAGAGTATTACATCTTCGCTCGATCCCCGAATTAGTCAGGAAAGTGGCAAACATGATAAAATTAAGAAGGCACAATTCAGGTTAGATTCGTATCTAAATACTCATAGCCTCGCTGAAATAAAAGAACGAATAAAATTACAATTGAAAGGAGTTTTGTCATACGGGATTACCAATTACAAAAACCTAACAATCTCCCCCCTTGGCAATTCCGTAACAAAACACACCTAAAAATCAATAAAATCCTAATTACCCCAACCTATTACAGCTAACAAAAACAAATGTATTTGTCAAGGTCATGATCTGCAAAAACAACTATTAGTGCCACAAGAGTATATGAAAAAGCAATAGATATATGACAAGATTATCTTGAACCATGAGATGGAAATATGAATAGATGAAGATTGGAGATTTTAAGAACATGCAGCATGAATAGATGAAAATCCTGAGAAACAAAAATAACACTAAAAAAAAAAAAATTTCCCTCAAAATTCTCCCTCTTTTTGTCTTGAATTGACAAAGAAAGCTCAATCAACCAAAGCAAGATCATAAACCATACAAACAGGGACAAGATGATGTAAAAAAATAGCATGCAAGAAGTAAGTAATTAAAAAGCAGTGCATAGCAACATGCAAACCAACTAATGACAAAAACCTAACACATAAAATTAACTTTTTATTGTTACTTTTTGGGGACCAAAAAATTGTTCGACAAATATAAAGTTTTGGTGACTAAAAAAAATTTAGTCATGGTACATTCATTTTTTCTAACGAAAGAAAAACTAGTCGCAAAATGTCTACTTTTGGTGACTAACATTTTGGTCACCATTAGAGTTGGTTTGGCTACTAAATAATTTAGTCGTTGTTTGTCACGACCCCAAACCGCCCCTACTAATTTGGTGTCGTGATGGCCGGTAATCCGGGATTACCGAAGGCCAACCTTCAAAATCCACGCACAACAGAGTATAAATATATATAGGGCTCACAAGTGCGGAAGTAATAATTTAAAATTACAAGTGGTCCATGAGAGCAGTGCGTAAGCTACATGGAATAGCATACAACTTTACATAATATTACAACTTGGATACAAATACAACAAAGTACAAAATACATATTACATCTTGATCAAAAGGTTTCTCCAGCCGACATGTGCAAATTACAAGCATTATGAGCCGAGAAGCATAATTTTCAAGACTGCCGACATGAATACAAGTTAGGCCGATATAACAAAAACCCAAAACAAGCTTGCGAGTCACACCTAGGCGTCACCACCTTCCTGCTCATCACCTACATATATATATAGAGAGGGTGAGATTGGATACTTAGTGAATGGTACAAGTAATAAAGGGTTTGTATGTACGACATCCGAGATCATTAACAAAACAATGCATAATCATAGCTTATGACAAACGTGGGATAAATCGAGTTCATCTAACAAATCTATCGAGCTTCATCAATCAAAGTCTTTCAAGTTTCATGGGTGACATTAACAAAGATTGTGCTACAAATGCTTATAGTCCCCTAGCACGTACGGACTTTCAAGAATTGTGCTACAAATGCTTATAGTCCCCTAGCACGTACGGACTTTCAAGAATTGTGCTACAAATGCTTATAGTCCCCTAGCACGTACGGACTTTCAAGATTGTGCTACAAATGCTTATAGTCCCCTAGCACGTACGGACTTTCAAGATTGTGCTACAAATGCTTATAGTCCCCTAGCACGTACGGACTTTCAAGAATTGTGCTACAAATGCTTATAGTCCCCTAGCACGTACGAACTTTCAAGATTGTGCTACAAATGCTTATAGTCCCCTAGCACGTACGGACTTTCAAGATTTTCAAGATCAAAGCTAATACTTGATACACAAATAGGGATAGTCATTCATACTTAGCAAACACTTTTCAAAACAAAGTAAAACTTTATCAAAACTTTATAACGTAGCTTTATCAAAAATACCACTCACCTAGTTCTTCAACGTCGGGGTCAAGCGAGAGTCCAAGTCCTACAAACACATGGCAAGGTCTATTGAATGCACTTTCAAACAAGCTTTACATGGATGCAAATGTTCTCGGCATTCCTTCAAAACTAAGTCGAACTAAGACAAAACACTGTTTCTCCTCTCGGGAAAAACATGCTGGGTACCAACCAGGCTATTGCCGAGGTCCCACACCTTCTTGCGGAGGTGTGGTCCCGGTGGCCACGCGCAAGGAAATGAAGTCGGGAAAATCTGGGTTTCCCTCTGCTGAAGAACATAAAGAACATGAAACATATGAATGTTCAATCTTAACTTGTCACTACGAAATCTAGAACTTCATGCTATGAATTTAAAAACATGGACCTAGGTACCCATTCTCGAAGATCTTATGAAAACAAACACAAAAGCATGAATCTTAATGCAAACTTTCTGATCAAACAAGGCTTTTATTCAAGAACACATGAATACTACTTTCTCTTTCTAAAACTAAACTTTCAATCAATGCATGGCTTGCAAATCAAGTTCGATCATGCAATACAGCTAGATGATTAACAAGAACTACAAGAGTAGGTCAAGAATCTAACCTTAATACACGAATCTAACGGTTAGATCTCTAAGAATCAAGCTCCAAGATCCACTCATTTACTCTAAAACTCCTTCTAGAGCTTCTCTCTCCCAAGGCAAAGATATGATACAAAATGATAGGTTCTACTCCCTGCCGGCTGATTTAACATTCAGCTCGGACATGTGACAACGGCTGGTTGGTTCTCCCCGAAAAGGTAGCTGACAGACCAGATAAAGTATGGCGAAAGGGTGTTTAACAAGTAAAGCGGCATGGCACTCTGACAAGGTACTGACATCGGGTGAAAACATCGGCTCCGGTAGGTGAGGTATCTATGATCCCGGCTAGGACGGACAACACTTGGCCTAGCTGTGCCACACCTCGGCCCAGATGTGCCATACCTCGGTCTAGGTCGTACCAATCCGGAACAAGATCACTTGGGTTCAAGGATAACATCTCGACCTAGATGATACACCTCTTGGCCTTGATGATACACCTCGGCCTAGAAAATAACATCCCGGCCAATATGCCAGGACGAAGGTAGAGGTCAACCAAAGTGGTTTCAAGGTGGTTCTGGCTTTAAGGTGACCTCGGCTAGACTCACCAGAAAAGAACAAGACTCAACAAGTAAATTTCACATAAGTACAAACCAAGACAAAAATCTCATTCTAGTTAAGACAAGTCAAGAAAATTCACCACTGCAACTTAGCAAAACAAGATTATACAAATGCTCATGCCCGAGGCTAAGGTGAGGAATGAGGGTCACTACATTGTTACTAAAATCTTTGCCGACAAAATTTGACATTAGTCACCAAAGGTGCCAAAATTTGAGTGGCGTCCTGTTTAGGAATACAAAGCACTTTCTCTCTCACACACACAATCAGTCACCACCAAACCTCACCTCACTTCACCGCAGGCACTCACCACCGGGAAGTATTCAATGTCACACATCGCCACCGCCGCAAATCACCACCGCCACCTCCGCAATACCAGGTTATCTCTCTCTCTCTCTCTCTCTCTCTCTCTCTCTCTCTCTCTTTCTTGCTCTCGAGTTTGCCCTATCCCCAAATCGTATAAAACTTGCCCTATCCCCTTTTACTCTTATTTCCCAAATCTATCTCGATTTTGCTTTCTCTCTCTCTTCCCATCTCTCTCTCAATTTTGCTCTAGATATTTCTCTCTCGATTTCACTTTGTTCCTCGCTCTATAAATCGCCATGGTGTTCTAAAGAACAGGCCTCCAACGGTATGAACTCTCTCAACTTCTTTATCTAGTAATCTCTTCGTTCTCCTCATTTCTCTCTCGGATCTCCTCTATCTTTGTTTCTTCTTATTTTATGATCTGAATCTACTTCTAGGGTTTGGATCGATATATTCACCAACTCTTCTCTTGCTTGATGTTGCATGTCATGATTTTGAAATGGTTAATTCTCTCCATCTTTCATCAATTCTGTTATTTGAATTGTTCTGTTCGGTTGTGTGTGTTGAATTTTGATCGGGATTGCTAGAATTGATCACCTAAGTTTGTTGATGCTCATGCTCTATTTTTTCCCTTCTATTGCTTCAAATTCATACAATGGATGAGAGGTAATTTTAGTGTTTCGTATATGTTTGTGATGTCATTGAATAGAAATAATGATAAGATTGAATATATCTTAGCAATTTGTGTGTTTTATCCACAAAACCTAGGATGTCTAAGAAATTCTTTGCATTGAAATAGATTGAATTAATTTTTCTTAGGTTTTGTATCTAAAGAAAAATGTTTTTCTACGTTTTGTATATAATTCTAGTTTAAATTGAATATAAATGCCAGGTTTTGTTTGTGGTTAGAAATTGATTAGTTTAAGACCTTTATGCCCTGTTAGATAGAGCATCTCCAATCCTGATACATGCTTTAAAATGTTGACAATATGAGAACTCTAATTTTTTTTTGTCACTTTAGTGTTCGTTAAAGAACATAACATAAGGGGGAGAAAATGAATTGGGCTCAATTGATTTGAATGTGATTCTATTTCTAAACTTTGCACATTCTATTAAAATTTTATGATATATAATACTAAATATCACTGTCTATGATAGAGGCTTTTAGAGCTCTAAATTATATAAAAAATTTACATGACTCAAGAGATTTTTAAGCAAATTTATACCAAAAGCTCAAACCTTATAGTACATCTAAATTCATATAACTCATCAATGAGAGAGTGAGGGTAAGGAGGGGGGAGACCGAGAGAAAAGAGCAAGAGTTAGAGAGGTGTGACAGAGGAGGAGAGAGAGAGCTTGAGAGACCAGGGAGAAAGTCAGAGGGGAGTGAGAAAGAAAAGAGATTGAATGAGAGAGGGAGGATGCAATGGAGAGATGAGAAGGTTTAGTGACCAAGTGAGATGGAGATTTTCTTTTGAATCAATGAGAGTGAGACATCTATTATTTTTTTATAACAATCAATGACGATAAGACTTCAATGGTATTTATCAACCCAAAAAATAAATAAAAAAAATGGAGAACTCATTAGTGAGAAACCTTGTATAAATGTGCTACTGTCTTGATAGTGCTTCTTGTTGAAATCAACGGACTATAGAGTGGTGAAGTCTTATGATCATAAAACAATAAATAAAAATAAAATAAAATAAAGAAGAAACATGTGGTAAGCTGTACTATTTTGTCCTTTTTTAAAAGAAATTTTAATTTTAAATACTTATAGCTAGCCATGCTTTGGAGATGCTTTTCATCAATCAAACTATAATTGTATCTCATATAATTCATTGGCTAAGGGGATCTTCTAACCCTATGAGATGTCAGGATAATTCTTTTATACCTATTCTCTTGAGTTGTGAGAGTTTCTCCTTCTTTATAGACTTGGTAGCTTGATTCAAGCATCTCATTTAACCTTTCTGTAATATATATTTTTTAATATAAAATTTCTTTACTTACCGAAAAAAGAAGCTTTCTCTAATCAATTTTGTGTTAAAGGTACTATATGATGATCTGTTTAGAAAGAGCACTGGAAGCTTATTGACAATGGTCACAAGACTAGGAAGGTTAGATTTCTAGTGTCTCCTATATGTGAAGCTACAAACTTGTAGATAATCTGAGGAGAAAAATAAGTTTTTGAGCAGTTCACAGAAAAACAAAAAAAAAAATCAATTGATATGTGAGTTGGAGATTTCATTCCAAGTGCTGTTTTGAAAAAAAAATATAAAACTAATACTTTATGGTTTGCATTCTTATGAAGACTATTCAGTTTAACAAATTTGATTACAGACTTTCAAATAGGTTGGATACAGATTTATAAAAGCTTAGATGCAGAGTTCACTATCATGCCTTGAAGTTCACTAATCCTATAATTGAAATGGGTAAACAATTGGTCCATAGAATAAGGATGAGAAGCAAGCATGTTATTGCCTTTCACCTAAGGTAATCTCTCTCTCTCTCTCCCCCTCCCTCCTTGTTTAGGTTCTAGTTGTTGTTTGATTCTTATGTGCTACTAATTGCTGATATGGGTTCATCAATATGTTTTCTTTTCTTTATGCCCTCCTACTGTTGTTATTCTTAATGTGTACAAAATAGTAATATGTTCCCTGGATCTCTGATAGAGGCATTTTAGTTATTACTGCATAGTTCAACTTGATTTCTCACTTATTAAAATGGAGCAGATTCGGAATGAGGTTGCCATGGGGTGATTTTGATCTTCTCTTTTCTGAAGTATCATTTATCTTTTAAGAGTTTAGTTTAGAAGTTCTTTATTAGAAAATTTCTATCATGCCATATTCAGTTTAAATTGTTTCACAACAATTTAGTTTAATACTAATGAACATTTTAATGGTATAGCATTTATCTCTTGGTTTTTGGTATTCTTCGTCATTTTTGCCAAGTGAGTTTAGAATTCAAACTCAAGCTATTTGAGTGTATAGTATTGTTTCAGCCGCTAGTTTTGGAGCTCCATTAATCGAGCTGACTACATGGTCTTATGCTTGGGCTTCATTACTGTACGAACACAAAATAATTCTTCTCGTATGATCCTGTTGATCAAGTTTGCGCTCCTCCAAACATCATCGCTTTACTTCTTGAAAACACAACTGTGAGCTAGCCGGCGGGTGTGTGCCGGAAACCCCTCCGATGCCTAAGTCAACAACTAGACAATAGACAATAAGCCCTATGCATTCTAGAGTAAGAATTGGGATACTTGTACATAGGTCCTGCTATGAGCTTTTATAGATTCCGAGTGACACAATCCTAGTAGGACTCTTATTCTCCAATGTAGAGTCCTCCTAGGAATCACATTTCTAAAAGGTAATACTTATCCTTTAACACCTTCCTCACTGCAAGCCAAGTGAGATGGCACAAGTCTTTGCTCGGCTTTTTGTCGTCCAACTGGATTACCTCTGCGCTGTCTGCCAATGGTTTAACCATGCAACAAGCAGCACCATGAAAGCTAACATTGCATGGCTCTCCTTGTAGCTCGACTCTTCTCTTTGTTTGACTACCTTGCTTGGTAGCTCGGCCATAGCGTTGACCGCCACTAGGAAGTAGCTAAGTCCCGTAGCTAGGTCCTGTGGCTAGGTCTCATAGCTAGGCCGCGTAGCTAGGTCCAATAGCTTGTTCCGTAGCTAGGTCTTGTAGCTCGGTCTCGTAGCTAGGTCCCGTAGCTAGGTCTCATAGCTCGGTCCCGTAGCTAGAACCCATAGCTAGGTCCAATAGACTGGTTCTGTAGCTAGGTCTCGTAGCTAAGTCCCATAGCTAGGTCTTGTAGCTCAGTCTCGTAGCTAGGTCCCGTAGCTAGAACCCGTAGCTCGGTCTCGCAACTAGGTCCTATAGCTAGGTCCCATAGCTCGGTCCCATAGCTAGAACCCGTAGCTAGGTCTAACAACTTGGTTCTGTAGCTAGGTCCTATAGCTAGGTCCCGTAGCTAGGTCCAAAAACATCTTTGACCGCCACTCCAACCTAGCTCAGCCCAATTTGGCTACACAAATTACCCTCTCAATTACTATAAGCATATTTAAATGGATCTTTCCGACCTATATATTGTCATTGTGGACCTTCAAAACTGGTTGATCAAACGTAGATTGTTGTATAGCAGTTTTGGACAGTTCTTCAACATAAGCTCACAGCATAGTGTTTTATCTTATCATGGGATTAGTTTTTAGGGGCCAAGACTTGAAACACATACAACTGAATTCCATAGGGTGGATAATTATAAAGGAGGAATGTTTTAGTTATGGACAAGCAACAAATTTTTTTTTGTAATGTTGTCTCGATTAGCTTGGAAACAGAAATATTTAAGAAACATAATGGAAATGACAGAGAATTTGGAAACATATGAAATTATTTTGAACCAAAAACTGAAGCCTATATAAATGCTTATACATTCTCAATAATTGAATAATTGAACAGGCCTATACGTACCATTGCATGAAGGGAACAAGTGTACAATATGGAAACAAACTTAAGGGGAATCAAGAATTATTAAATTAATGTCAAACAAATTAATCTTACCATGAACAAGTGTATGTTCTTCTTAGGGAGCATAAGGTTCCAACCAAGTGAGGTTTTGCATAATTATGAAAAAGAATAATAAACAAAGAGCAAAAGGTTTCCAAGATGTAGGAGATCCTTTGGGAAAATAATGTTAAACTTTCTTTTACTTTTATTTCTTAAAGAAGTTTAAGGTTCAATGAAGGTCCATGAATATTAGAATCTTATAACAAAAGGTTAGTTAGGGTATGGGTTTTCCATGTTAAAAGAAAACATAAAAAAATGTACATTCTAGTTGTATTAAGGATGACAGAGAAAAAGAAAAAGGAGTGTAGTACTTACAGTAACAAAAAAGAGAATAAGTGATTCAATGATGAAATTACACTGCAAAGAGTTTGTGCGAAATAAATCAACTAGTAGTTTCTTTAAATTAGCAACTAGGGCTGGAACAATGTGCTAAGGAGATCCCAATATTGCATATTTGTTTTAAGTTGAAAAGTCTGCCTTGTCCATATTTTTCATTCATATTTGTAAGATATTACAACATTTGATATCATCTAATGCACCTACATTCAGTAGACAACTATAGCATTAGATGTAGCAACTAGCACGTTACTAGACACATAATTAGAAGTCTTCTACTATGACTTGTTGACCATATTAAGTTGACTCAAATTCCTGCTTCCTAACTTTCGTAATTACTGATTACCTAATAATGCTTCCAGTCCCTTAAGTAAGAATGATTTTCATTTAACTAAATAGATAAATAGAAATGACCATTACTAAATATTCCTAATAGGAGTTGAAACAGCTAATTGTTTCATAGTGTTTAAGTTCAAACATAATTTTTTGATATTCCACTAACTAATGTTTTGTGTTGGTTTCTTGTGGAAGAAATTTTTCATCTATTTTGAAGGAAGTGAAATTAAATTTTGTTCTTAGGTTGTGGAAGGAAGAGTTACTTGTAACAATTCTAATATAAATGAGGAAAAAGATGACCCACAATTTTATCCACAATGACATACCAAATTATATATTAACTTTTAATTTGCCATAAACATGACCATGTAAGGCCCAAGTTCCTTGCCATTTCATTATGGATGAATTGTGGGAGTTAGAGTCGAAAACGTCTTAAACTTAGTTCAAAAAGGGCTTTCGGGGGACAAAAATGAAAAATAGCCCCTGAACCACTCTACGGATGTCATGACAAGCTCCTTTATTATAAATAGGACCTGTGGGGACAGACGGCATGTAATTGGCACACATAGGTTGGGAATTAGAGTCGAAAAATGGGGCATTCGGAGGGCGAAAATGCAAAATAGCCCCCGAACCACTCTACAGATGTCACAGAAAGCTTCCTTGTGACAAATGGGACCTGTGGGGACAGACGGTATGTAATTAGCACATGTAGGTTGGAAGTTAGAGTCGAAAATGCCTTAAACTTAGTCAAAAAAGGGCGATCGGGGGCGAAAATGCAAAATAGCCCTCAAACCACTCTACGGATGTCACGGGAAGCTTCCTTATGATAAATAGGATCTATAAGGACAAACAATATGTAATTAGCACACATAGGTTGGGAGTTAGAGTCGAAAATGCTTTAAACTTAGTGAAAAAAGGGCGTTTGGGGGGCGCAAATGTAAAACAGTCCCTAAACTACTCTACAAATGTCACGGGAACCTTCCTCGTGATGAATAGGACCTATAGGGATAGATGGCATGTAATTAGTACATGCAGGTTGGGAGCTAGAGTTGAAAACGCCTTAAACTTACGAAATATGACGTTCGAGGGGCGAAAATACAAAACAGCCCCTGAACCACTTAACGAATGTCACGACAGCTTCCTTGTGACAAATATGACCTATAGGGATAGACGGCATGTAATTAGCACACATAGGTTGGGAGTTAGAGTCGAAAATGCCTTAAACTTAGTCAAAAAAGGGCGTCTGGCCCTTTCAAGAGTTTCATATGATAAATTTCAATGTGGACTTATTAATAGTGCCCAATAAAGCATGTACCTAATTGTTCCTCTTTGGCACCTATCACTCTCAGCAGAAAATACCAAATGTGATTTAAATAATTTATGGTTTTTAGTTAACAATTTTTGCCTTTGAGTTTTGCCATTTTAATCTACTTTGAAATTCTGTATTCTTAAAAGGAGTTGTGTGCATTAGAGCTATCCTCCATATAATTTTCTCTCTAATTTATGAATTATGTGCAAGTTTCTCATTTCCATCATGGTTTAAAATTTTTCTTATTCCTAGCTACTTGATTTCTTTATGAAATTACTAAGAATGTTGGTTTACTTGAAATATGCAAGAAAAACCATGGACAAAATCGTTTAATAGAAAAGAGGCTAGCTGCATGCAATAAATTATGATTTCTTGGGCACATGTCAAATGGCTCGCACTTGGAAAGGTTAATATGAGGGGCCAATACAAATCCTAATAACCTTCCTGCTTTTGTGTTGTGTTTTCCCTCTTTCATCCTTAACTTTTATATGTTTTTCCTTTTTATTTTTTCATTAGTTACAAAGGAATTTTCGACAAATACCTTTTATTTTTGTACATTGCATGTAGCACTTCACTTGCCTTGTATTCTTTGTTATAACCTTCCTGCTTTTAGTCTATGACATTAGGAACTTCTACTTGTGATGAATGAGTTGCCATCATTTCCTACAAGTCATATTGCCCATCTCAATATCACGTATGAATTGCTTTCTTATAGCTAATTAATACTTTGTTGGAATAATGAGGAGTGTGTGAGAGAATTTCTTCTTTTTTTTCCTATCTATTCAATTTTATTAAGTTGTTCATGTAGTTAACTAGGTGAGATTATTGCTGAAATTTTTTTTATTCAGGAAGGTAGAAAGACAAAACAAGAAACATAAGGAGTTCAGCAAAAAAGAAGTCTTGTTCGATATGGATTTTTGACATCAGCTAGTTCAAGTAATGAAATTTTTTAGAACTTAACAAGTCTTACACTTGAATTACCATTTCTATGCTTATTAATTACTTTCACCAAAAAAATTAGACTACAAGCATGAGAAACACATATTCAAGTCAAAGAGAACCCATCTTGTTTCTTCATGTTCCTTTGATCTCTGCTAGTGTGAATGGACCTCTATGGTCCAATAGCTCTGGTATATGCACCTTAAAAGTTGAAGTATTCCTTTTTTTTTTTTTTTAATTGTTGAACTTACATAATATGCTTTTCATAATTGATTATATTAAATCTGGAACAAGCAAGGGTTGGCTATATCTAATGAAATTTGAGTAATAAAGAAAGTTCATAATGGAATTTGTTTTATGATGATTATATTTTTTGAGTGTATATTAGTTACCATGGTAATGGAAAGAAGTATGGGTAATAAAGAAAGTTCATGGTGATTTTTTGGTATTTGATTATCTAAATGTTGATTGATGAAACTCACGTTAAAGATCTTATTATACAGGGATATACATTTTCTTATTGTAATGGTGATTTATGTATTAGCTTTTATCTCTTTATGCTTCTGATGGTATTTATTACTTTGTTGTAGATTTTTGTAACAACCACCTTCACAAGTAATTAAGTTAATCATAGGATTTGTAATGATTATGTGATTATGTGTTAACTATGTGCCTTGTGTTAATTGAAATGTGTTGTCGTGAACAGATATGTATCAATACATAATGAACCTGTCTGAATCAGTAATTTAAACAAGTTAGGATTGAATAATTGGATAGGTAATTAGAGCCTAATCCACATTGGTATAAGTAAGTTTAGTTTAGTGATGGGACTTGATTTAATTTGGGTGAATTGGATACAATTTAATTTAAATTTCTAGTTGACACTTATTACATTTTTTGAAGGATTGTATATTTTTGGATAGATGTGTATAGAATATATTTGGATAGACTAGTAGTCATATTTTTGGATGGATGTATATGGAAAATATTTGGGCGGACTACTAGTTATATTTTTTTGATAGATGAACATGGATAAAAATTTAAAACATAATAACAAGTACTTGTTATATTTTAAATTTTTATGCTAAATGGATGTGACTTGGATGATTATATAGATTACAAGTGAATTTTTAATTGGAGGAAAATCTGACCACACTGCCCGCCTAGTAATCAGCTGGAGAGCACCGGCAGAATAGATGGCTTTAGCAAACCTGTAACAGAAAGAAAAAGGCTCCGGCGGTGGCTCTTCCACCCGGGGGCACTCCGACGATCAAGTCAGTATATCTCTCAAAGATAATCAAGTGCTAAACTCATAAGCTTAAGCATAAAACTGCGTACCTTAGACCCACGGGGGTGCCTCTCTTTTATAGTTTACTCAATCCAAGTCCTACTAGAAGCCTGACTTCTATGGACTTCAATTCAATACTGACTTTGGACTCTTCAAGAGATAAAGATAAATTCCCTAAGAGTTTTATCCTTATCTTTAGCAAAGTCTTCTCTTTACTCTAGGACTCTTGTCCCTTATCCGTTTATCTCGGATTCCGATATCTTCGGAGATAACCTCAGCCTCGCCAAGATAACCTCGGCACAACTACCACGACACGTGGCACCTCGGCTGACACGTCGGTGTCACCATGCCACGTGTCGGTACTCAGAAAATATATCCCCACAACTGCCTCCTAGGTTCTATTACCTCGGTATCCTGAGGTGATGGAACCTATATTGATATTTCTTTCTGCATATTTGGCTCAAAAACTGTTTAGCCGAGATCATTCATTTCAGGCCGACGTGTTCTCTTCGGAGAACAAAAACTCAAACAAATTCCCCCACGCGTATGAGCTGTCATGCATCTCTTCTCAACCGTTCCCCTTACGTGTTTTATCTTTATTTGCCCGTGTCTGTGACGCGCTTGTAAGCCGTTTTTCATCCGTCTGCGCCGTCTGACGCATACGTTCCTCCAGGCGCAATAAATGCCCTGTTTTGCCGCCGTTTCAAGTTTTTTATAAAACTTTACTTTCTTTCTTCGTTTCTTTACTTTTACACTTGATTTTCTGGCTTTCTTTCTCTCTTAAACTTTCCCAAATCCGCCATTACTCTAGCTTCAAGCTCTGTAACCGTCTTCATTCTTCCATTTCGGCAAAGCTTTCACCGTTCCGTTGTGTCTGTAACCGTTGCCTTACCTCGGCGACTTTCATTCCGGCTTCATTTGTTCTGGTAAGCCTCTGTTCCTCTCATTCCTAATTTCTTCTATGTGTTTTTGTTTACTTATTGCCATTATTGCTCTGTTCAAACCTTTGATTTGCTGAACTATTCATCTGGATGCGTCTATTCCATGATTTCACTCATATTTTGAACATTTGCACTGTTTTAACACTTTTCTTGCCACTGTTCTTGACCTTTTACTTCTGTATTTCTTTCGCTTCTGAGAACCATACCTCTGTTCTTTGATTCTGAAACGTCGTTCTTTGTTTCTTGTTTTCCAGATTTCTGCCTTTAATTTTTGCTTTCAATCTTTGCCTTCATAGATTTAGGATTGGGTTTTGTTTATAGAACCTTCATTTTTTAGGAAAAACTGAAACAATCCTTACCAGTATATACCTAGGGTTTCGCTGAGGTCCCGATAACCCCTTAAGAGCACCTTCTTTCTGAAACCTAGCCTTCTGTCTTTAGGCTGACGTTATGGGTATGTGGAGACATAGGGTTAATACCCCGACCAAATTTGAGTACTTTAGGCAGGAGTTCTCTATTCCTGCCGATGTCCACCTGAGACTGGCTGGGGATGATGACTCCATCATGCCTACCGAAAACACCATGCCTCTCCCTATTGTAGCCTTTACTGAGTGTGGACTTCGGCTTCCACTTAACATTCTTTTTCGCGAGATTCTGCATTATTATAAGTTGAACCCTATGCAACTTGCCATAAACTTTTATCGAGTGATTTTTGGTATTATCGCCTCAGCCAGACAAGAAAATGTTAGAATCACCCTAGCCGACATACAGTATTGTTATACCATGTGCCCCCTTAGCCTGAAGGAAAAAGGTTACGTCTATTACCTCAAGCCGAGGTCCACTGAATTCAAAATCGTAGCCGACCTTCCAGACTCCAACAAGGGGGCTGGAGATGACTACTTCATTGTCTCTGGAAATTGGGAATTTGCCCCAGACGAAGATGTCCATCTATACCCTCTTCCTCGAACGGTTAAAGAGGGCAAGGGTAAGAGCCCAGTGTTATTTACTTAGTTGTTTCTTTTCAAGTCTTCAATATTTTATCTGTTTCTAATGTCTGTTTCTTCTTGCAGACGTTCGCAAGCCAGCGAAAGACTTTCGTCAATCTTACGTTCTTAGTAAGGACCTGAAAAAGCTCCTGGACTTGCCTGTTCACAAAAGGAAAGCACCTCTTCTTCTGAACTTTATTCCTACGTACAAATCCACTCTGCCCGACGTCCCGAAGAAGAAGAAGAAGAGTCTTTCTCCACCTTCTGCCACAACTCTTCCCACTGCTTCCACATCACGAGCAGACCAAGGATCCACTTCTGACCCAGCAGATCTGCCATCTACTTCAGCCCCATACTTAATCCCAATACCAAAAAGAAGACGTCGGCGTTGACTTGTCAAGACTGCTGAGATGGGTCTCCCGAAGCCTGTTGTCCAAGATCTCCTAGCCGACCTCCCAGTTGATGCTGATGCTAAACCAACCCAATCCATGCCCCCACCAAAGCCAAAAAGAACCAAAAAGGCTCAGCCAAAGGCCAAAGCCACTGTAGTTGAGAATGAAGATGCTCTGCCAATTTCACAATTGGCTAGGGGTGAGAAGACTGTTTCTACAAAAAGGTCGGCTGAAACACAGCCAGCAGAATCTTCAAAGTCAAAGAAAGCGAGGTCGTCCTCTGTAACGGCTTCGGGGTCCAAAAAACCCGACGTCCCCTGGGCCCCAAAGATTACTTTAGAGGACAGGCCAATCATGTCTAGTGAAACCGCCGATGACATTAATGTCGGCGTCGCCCTTAGCACCGTTCTTCTCCTTCCAGGGGACCTGGAGTGAAATGCTGAGTATAGTGAGTATGAGAACTACGCTTTAATGCTTCAGCACTCCGTTCAAGTAAGTGCTCCTGCTTTGAACTTTTGACTTTCTTTTTGTTTCATACTTAAAATATTTTCCAACACTTCTATTTTCTTTCAGGCCATCCAGCATGCCCATTCGTTTTCAATGCAATCTTTTAAGAATTGGGAAAGAATGACCGAGATGAAGAAGGAGTTTTCTGCCCTGTAGAAGACCAACAAAGGTCTTCAACTAAAAATGAAGAAGCTGGAAGAGCAGGCCGAGGCTGCAACTAAGGCCCAACAGATAGCCGAGGAAAAAACTGAATCAGCTGAGGCCATAAGGAAGGTTGCTGAAGCCGAGAAGATAGAGGCCGAGGACAGAAAGGCCCAAGCCGAAAAGGAACTGTAGGAGGCCCTGGCCACCAAGGATGTCGAAATTAAGGAGGCCGATGAAAAGGCATACGCCCAGGGTATGGCTGACGTTATTGAAGAATACAAACTTCAGGTCAGGCAGGCATGCAACAGGGGCTTCCCCCTTGGGTGGATGTCCCTGATAAAGAAACTTGATCTTCTTGCTGATTCACCCTTCTGCAATGCCGATGCTATCCCTCTTCCCTTCCCACCACCTCCACCTCCAAGTCAACTTGAGGATGTTTCTGAATCTGAGGAAGAAGATGGAGGTGAGGACGAGGATGAGGCTGAAATTTTGGTAAGGAAACCTAAGGATGCTGCTGGGACCAAATCCCTTCCTTCAAGTTCGCAAATCATGGACTTAACTCAAGATGATGTAGGTGAAGGGGTTGCCAAGGAAACCACTCTAGAGCACGCTTCGTCCGACGTTCCTCAAATTGACAAGAATATTGATGAAACTTTTGCCGAGATCGATGCAGAACTTGCAATGGAGAAGGTGGCTGAAGTAGCTCTTCAAGAATCTGTAGAGGTCCAAACCAAAGTTGCTCCTGAGGCTGAGGAACCACAACTTTGATGTCTCTTTTTTTTTTATCTTTTGTACTTTTTTTGTTTCCTGGACAATATAAGCTTCTTCACATGGCTGATGTTCCGCCTGTTTTTGTTGAATGCTTTAATCTTCAATTTCTCTTGATTGCTTCTGCATGGTTTCTATACTTAGAATATTTTGCATGCTTTACATACTTCTTCCTTCCTTGTGCAATCTTCTCGGGGTTACATACCTCGGGAATAATAACTACAAAACTTTTACTTCGGCAAGATGCTGACCTGCAAACTTTTCATAATTTTTAACCAGTATGAAACATATACTACTCGATGTTTAACTTTTGCAAACTTTTTCTCAAGTTTCAACAAGTATTTAAACAGTGATCTCGGTCTAGCCTACTTGTAAATTGCTACAATATTTCAACAAGTGTTAACATATACTGTAAATTTTTCTCAAGTTATAACAATGATTTACTTGTAAATTGCTACAAATTTCAACAAGTGTTTAAACAATATACTTAGCTTTTACCTCATCCTGTAAATTGCTGCAAATTTCAACAGATGATCACATGTCGGCTAAACATTATCTTGTAAATTGCTACAAATTTCAACAAGTGTTAAGCATCTTCTTTGGTTGGATCAACCTGCAGATTGCTATAAGTGTGCAAACTATAATCTCGGCTTCACTTCGACTTGTAAATTGCTACAAATTTCAACAAGTGAAGAGAAACAGTAATCTCGGCTTAACTTCAACTTGTAAATTGCTAAAAATTTCAACAAGTGAAGATAAGGAATCAGGTTAACTCCAACTTGTAAATTGCTACAAATTTCAACAAGTGAATTAAGGAATAATCTCGGCTTAACTTCAACTTGTAAATTGCTACAAATTTCAACAAATGAAGATATGGAATCAGCTTAACTCCAACTTGTAAATTGCTACAAATTTCAACAAGTGAATTAAGGAATAATCTCGGCTTAACTTCAACTTGTAAATTGCTACAAATTTCAACAAGTGAAGATAAGGAATCAACTTAACTCCAACTTGTAAATTGCTACAAATTTCAACAAGTGAATTAAGTGTCTCAGTCTTCTTTCTACCCCCAATGTGAACCTGAGTTCTACTTGGGTTCTCATTATTCATGTCTCCAAAAACACCAATATGTAACTTTTTCAATCATATGTGTTTTAAAGAAAGGGGAAAAGATTTTATTGATGACATCGGCCAAAAATACTGCACATCTAATGATAGAAGAATTTCAAATTACAAGTGTTCCAAGGTCTTGGCAGTGCTTTGCCCTCGTTATCTTCAAGCCGATAAGCTCCATTGCCTAATACCGAAGTAATTTTGTAGGGTCATTCCCAGTTTGGGCCAAGCTTGCCCTCTCTGGGATCTTTCTTGTTGCCGACGACTTTTCTCAGGACTAGGTCGCCGACTTGAAAATCTCTTGGATTGACCTTCTTGTTGTAAGCTCTAGCAAGCTGTTGCTGGTATACTGCGAGCTGAATTGCAGCTTTCTCTCTTCGTTCTTCCAAAAGATCCAGATCTCGGGCTAAGAGTATGTCATTGGTGCCATTCTCTACTCCCTAGGTCCTGATCCCTGGGATGCCGATCTCCATTGGGATGACAGCTTCTGTGTCATAAGCCATGGCAAAGGGGGATTCCCTTGTTGATCTTCTCGGCGTAGTCCGATATGCCCAAAGCACGTTGGGCAACTCATCTACCCACTTTCCTTTTGCTGCCTGCAGCCTCTTCTTTATTCCATCCAAAATTACTTTATTGGATGCTTCTGCTTGCCCATTACTTTGGGAAAAACTTGGTGTTGAAAAGTAATTCTTGATCTTGAATTTCGCACAAAAGTTCTTGATGAGTTTGCTGTCAAACTGTGTTCCGTTGTCAACAATTATTGCTCTTGGAATCCCAAATCTGGTGATGATGTTTCTTTATATAAAGTTCTTGACGTCCACATCTCGGATTTTGGCAAGAGGTTCTGTCTCTATCCACTTCGTAAAGTAATCTGTTGCTACCAGTAAGTATTTTCTCTGCCCAGTTACCTGGAGAAGTTGCCCAACAAGGTCCATGCCCCATTGGGCAAACGGCCAAGGGCTGGATACTGGGTTCAGGTCAGCAGCTGGCTGATGTATCAAAGGTGCAAACCTTTGGCATTGTTCACACTTCTTCACGTAGGCTTCAGCATCCTTTTGCATGTAGGGCCACCAATACCCCTGGGTAATGGCCCTGTGGGCTAATGATCTGCCCCCAGTATGGCTTCCACAAATTCCTTCATGAATTTCATATAGGAAATCTTCAACCTGCAGAGGGTGTACGCACCTTAAAAGTGGTCTAGTGAAGGACCTTCTGTAGAGGTGTCCATCTTTTGTCAAACAGAATCTTGCCGATTTCAGTATGACCTTGTGTGCCTCTTTACGATCTTCTGGTAGCTTTTCTTCTTTCAGGAATGCAATAATTGCATCCATCCAGCTTGGCCCCATGTCCACACACATTGTTTGTTGCTCTGTGCTCTCTGGTTCTATGCTCGGGCCCGACATATAGTCGATCATAATTGTTCTTGTTTTTCCAGTCTGTATTGAACTTGCTAGGTTAGCCAACGCATCGGCGTGGGTGTTATCATCTCGGCTAACTCGGAGTAGTCGGCAGTTCTGAAATAGGGCTGCCAATCTGATGACCTCTTTTGCATATGCCGACATCCTTCCGTCTCTGGCTACAAATTCTCCTGTTGACTGGTTAACAATAAGTTGTGAATCACAAAAAACAATTACCTCATCTGCTTCTGCTGCTGCTGCCAGCTTTAGCCCTACAATTAATACTTCGTATTCCGCTTCGTCGTTTGAGGCCTTGAACCCTAAACGGATGGACTGTTCTATAATTTCTCCATCTGGAGATATCAGCAGTACTCCTGCCCCCGCTCCTTGTCGGTTCGAACTTCCATCGACAAACAGTCTGAATGAGTCGCCGATGTAGATGCTGCAGGGTCTGAGTTTTTCCTTCCTTTGCTCTTTTGCCTTTGGCTAGGATTCTCCTTGCTTGCTGGGACAATGCTCATCCTGGCTCAACGGAGCCCGATGTTCGATGGTTTCGGGTGTGAATTCTGCCACGAAGTCGGCCAAAACTTGGCTTTTAATTGCTGTTCTCGGCCTGAACTCCAGGTCATATTGGCCCAGGGCTACTGCCCATCTTGCTATCCTTCCTGTTAAGTCTCCTTGCTGCAACAAAGACTTCAGTGGGTGCTCCGTTAAGACCACAATTTTATGCACCTGAAAGTAATGGTTCAACTTCTTTGAAGCCATTACTAAGGCTAGCATTAATTTCTCCAGTGGTAGATACCTTGTTTCTGCGCTGGCCAAGGTTTTGCTTACATAGCAAACAGCCTTTTGCTCCCCTTTTTCTTCTCGAATTAGTACTGCACTGACTGCGTGTTCTGAAACTGCCAAGTACAAATATAGTTCTTCCCCTGGTTCTGGATTGTTTATGGATTGGAAAGAACTGGAGTTATGGTCAAGTACTTCTTCAGGTCGGTCAAAGCGGCTTCGCATTCTTCTGTCCACAGAAAGTCTGTGGCTTTTTTTACCAAGTTGAAAAAGGGTCTGCACTTATCTGAGCTTCTGCTGATGAATCTGTTTAGGGCTGCGGCCCTTCCAGTAAGCATCTGAACTTGTTTTGCCGACGTTGGGCTCTTCAGCTCTAGTATGGCCTTGATTTGGTCGGGGCTGGCCTCAATGCCTTTTCTTGTTACCAGATACCCTAAAAACTTACCTGATCCAACTCCAAACGCGCACTTTGATGCGTTGAGTTGGAGTCGGTATGTTTTGAGTATATCAAAGACCTTTTTTAGGTCGGCAAGATGACCCTTAGATTCCTTGGTCTTCACGACCATGTCATCGATGTAGACTTCTACCGTTTTGCCAATCAGGTGCTTGAACATCTTTGTTACTAACCTTTGGTAAGTTGCTCCTGCGTTTTTCAACCCAAAAGGCATTACCTTGTAACAGTACAGGCCTTTAGGGGTGATGAACGCGGTCTTTTCCTCGTCTGGAGGGTACATGGCAATTTGGTGGTACCCCCTGTATGCATCCAGAAAACTCATCCTTTCATGCCCTGAAGTAGCATCTACGAGCTGGTCAATCTTGGGCAGAGAAAAGCTGTCTTTGGGGCAGACTTTGTTGAGGCTGGTAAAGTCTACACAAACCCTCCATTTGCCATTCTTCTTCTTCACCACTACTGTGTTGGACAGCCATGTTGGGTAGTGAACTTCTCGGATGGCCCTGGCCTCCAGAAGTCTATCTACTTCTTCTTCTACTGCTTCGACGTGCATTAACGTCGGTCTTCTGGTTCGTTGAATCACAGGTTTTGCCGACCTGTCGACATTCAGTCTGTGGCAAGTGACCTCGGGGTCAATGCCAGGCATCTCGTAAGGTGTCCAGGCGAACACCTCTATGTTTGTTCTCAAAAACATCTTTTAGTTCTCTTTCCTCTTCTTCGGTTAAGCCTGAGCCGAGAAGAAAGAAGCGCTCTTCGTCGCCCTCCTGGACGAGGATTTTCTTTAGTGTCTCTTCGCTCTTCTCGGCTGGTTCTTTGCCGACGTCTTCTAGGACCTCCATGTCCTCGTCTTCAATCTCTGCCTCTTTTGGCTCTCGAATGCTGCAAGTAGACTTTATTGCTGCCATGAAGCAACTTTTTGCTTGCAGTTGATCTCCTCTGACTTCTTCAATCCCATGCTCTATTGGGAACCACAGTAGTTGATGCAATGTTGAGGGAACTGCCCCCATTGCATGCAACCATGGTCTTCCCAAGATGATGTTATATGGTGAAGGTGTGTCAATCACCATGAATTCTGTCCTGATCTTCTTAGTGCCAGCTTGTACTTCCAAGCTTGTGGCGCCCAGTGGCCATGTCGGCGTTCCATTGAAGCCGACCATCGGGTTGCTGGATTGTTCCAGGTCGTCAGGATGAAGGCCCAGCTCCTTGTAACATTTGACGTACATGATGTCACAAGAGCTGCCTTGATCTATTAGGATGCGTTTTACTTGGCACTCCCCAACCTGGAGGGATACTACTAAGGCATCATTATGCGGATGCTGGACCATCTCTAGGTCGGCTTCAGTGAAGGTTATCATCGGTCCTTGGTATTCTTCAGGCCGAGGTCTTTTGTGTCTGACCTGGTTCACGTGTTGCAGGTGTTTTACTCTTTGGGTTTCTCCCCGAATGTCATTTTCGTTCACTTTTGAGTGAATGACATTAACCACCCGTGGTCCTCCGGCCTGTGGTTATTGTGCTGGGGGAGGCGGAGCAGCAGGTGCTTGAGGCAATCTTGCCTGTTCTTCTCTTGTCCTGGCCTCATCAACAAGGTCCCTCAGATGGCCTTGCCGTACTAGGTCTTCTAAGTGTGCTTTTAAGGCTCTGCAACCCTGAGTTAGGTGTCCTTCTTCATTGTGGTAAGCACAGCGCCTACCAACGTTTCTTCCCATAAATTCCCCTGGTGCTCTTGCCAGTGCCCTGAAATAGGGTTGATTTTGTATTTGATCCAGGACTTTATGGATAGGGATTCGGAATACCGTCGTCACTGCCTGTTTACCCTTCAATTCCGTTTCTTGTTTGGTTGGCCCGTTGTTACCTCGGCCTCGCTTTGGCGAGCCATTTCCTTTTTCTTGCTTTATCTCTTTGTTTCCCGATGTATCTTCTTCGGCTCTGGCGTACTTCTCGATTCTTGCCATGAGTTCTTCCATGCTTTTTGGCAGTGTTTTTGCCAAAGACTTCCGTAGTGGGCAGTCATCTTTCAGGCCGTTCTTGAAAGATACAACCGCTACTTCTTGGTTGCATTCGGGTATTCAATTGAACACCTCGTAGTACCTCTTTGCGTAGGCCCTAAGGCCTTCTTCCTTGGTGATTCTTAAAGCCATCAGGGCGTCGACCCTCAAGGGCTGTAGTTTGTTCGTCACAAACCTGGCCACAAACATCTCGGCCAGGCCTTCCCACGTCTTTACGCTTCCCTTCGGTAGTTTATGGAACCAATCGGATGTAATTTCCCCAAAGGATGAGGGAAATACTTTGCAGATCAACGACTCGTTCCCACTGTATAATGCCATTGAGTTCAGGTATAGTCCAACATGAAAGTTGGGATCTGACTTACCATCATAAATTTGGAACCTCGGCATACTGAATCTCTTTGGTGCTTCAAATTTGTCCAGTTCCACCTAGAATGGTGTCCTCGGTTTAACTGGGGAAGTTACCTCAGCTTCAACATTCTGTTGCCTCCCCTTGAGGTAATCTCTCAAATCTTCTTTACTCTTTCCTGGAGCTCGGCTATCTTTTGATTTCAATCTTTTCGGCACACTACTTTCGGCCTCGTGGTGGGCTCGTTTTGATCTCTCTCCATGTGTTGTGTCAAAGCGAAGTGCCTGCCCTTGAACATGGCGATGTTCTTTGGGCTCTGGATCCTTCGTGTGATACGTCCTTCGGGACTCTTCTCGTCTCGGCTCCTCTCGTCCGCCTTCCCTGGAAGGTCGGTGAGAGTGCCTTCCGCTCCTGGTGTGCTGAGGGACTTCGGAGATTGTTGTTCTTCCTCCCTTCTGGGCATTGGTTGCTGGCATCGGTGTGTCCTACAGCGGGTATGGTGGCTGCATGACATTATTTTGCATTATGAAGTTGACGACCGTCTGTAGGTCCGCCAACTTGTTTGCCAAGTCTTTTACTTCCTCATCCCTCCGTAGGCACTTATCCCTTCATACCTGAAAGTTATCTTCGTTATAGTACTTGCCTTGGTCTGTCTTCTTTGAAGTGTTGCCCTCCTGGCCGACGTCTTTCTCGACGTGGCCTTGGTCATGAGTTTTTGCATTGTGGTTGTCTCCTTCAACATCAAGGTCAATTGGTCTGCCACTCCCAGCAGGAGTGTCACCCCCAATGTTTTCCTTCTGTCCGTTACTGGCCATCTATTCTTCTAAGATTCCCACAGACGGCGCCAAATTGTGTGGGTGAAAATCTGACCACATTGCCCGCCTAGTAATCAGCTGGAGAGCACCGGCAGAATAGATGGCTTTAGCAAACCTGTAACAGAAAGAAAAAGGCTTCGGCGGTGGCTCTTCCACCCGGGGGCACTCCGACGATTAAGTCAGTATATCTCTCAAAGATAATCAAGTGCTAAACTCACAAGCTTAAGCATAAAACTGCGTACTTTAGACCCACGGGGGTGCCTCTCTTTTATAGTTTACTCAATCCAAGTCCTACTAGAAGCCTGACTTCTATGGACTTCAATTCAATACTGACTTTGGACTCTTCAAGAGATAAAGATAAACTCCCTAAGAGTTTTATCCTTATCTTTAGCAAAGTCTTCTTTTTACTCTAGGACTCTTGTCCCTTATCCGCTTATCTCGGATTTCGATATCTTCGGAGATAACCTCGGCCTCGCCAAGATAACCTCGGCCTCGCCAAGATAACCTCGGCACAACTACCACGACACGTGGCACCTCGGCTGACACGTCGGCGTCACCATGCCACGTGTCGGTACTCAGAAAATATATCCCCACAATAAAGGTTGGGATTACTTGTGGAAGAAAACTTATAAAAGTTGATGATTTTAATTAAACATGTTCAGGATTGGATTATTTATGTATTTTATTGAATGTTCATGATTCAGTTAATTTTGTTGGTTTGAATGATTATTGCAAATTACAAATTATATTGGATGGATTGGATGAATTATTATAAATTACAGGTTGATTTTGTTGGATGTTGGACACCAAATTTTGATTTTGTTTTTCCTCTTTTGGCAACCAAGTGATTAGTCGGGAAACATCAGTAAACAATTTGCCGACTAAATAAGGTAGTCGATGTATCACCACTCACATTTGGCGACCAAAATGTTAGTAGGCGAAAGAGTATATTTGGTGACTAAATACTTAGTGGGTAAAATTATTAATGGTCTATTCCCAACAAAAGTAATGGTTGCGCAAACATTACTTTTGGCGATTAACATGTTTGGTCGTGGCATGTGACTTTTGGTGACTAACATGTTTCGTTGTGGAATGTAACAATTGGTGACTAACATGCCTTATTGTGGAATGTGATAATTGGCAACTAACATATTTAGTAGGGAAAATATCACTTTTGGTAATCAATCTATTTTAGCTACAAAATGGTTTAGTTGCGGTAAATATATATTTAGCGACCAAAAATTTAATCAGCAAATATAATTTATTTCCCGACTAAAAAAAATTTTAGTTGCTAATTACTTTTCCCAACCCTCCATTGCCGACCAAAGTGGCGACCAAAAAATTTAGTCGCAAAAAATTTTTGCCTACTAAAAATAAAGTTTTGCCAACTAAAATTTTAGTTGGCAAAAATATAATTTCTTGTGGTGACTGTGCATAAAGCATAATAACCATCCATCTTCTGATAATTGTGTAGCAACACTTTGTTGTGAAAGCTTCGAATTCAAATCTTACGCAGGACTTTGATATCTTTGATTCTCCCTTCCCCGACTAACAACTCCGTCTCTTACTAATAATTAATATTTAAGGATTGTTTGAAATAATCTAAATAAATATATTTTTTAATTATTTATAAAAATATATTTAAAAAAAATAAAAAAATGATATGATTTAAATAAATATACTTATCTAAATAAATATATTTATTTAATTTATGTCAAATAATACTTTAACCTATTGATGTATATTGTGCGGCCAAAATAAAGAGTACGACGTGGGACCGTGGGAGAAGAAAGGCTCAGAAAAGTATATAATATAAGAATGTAAAATAGAAGGAATTGAAAAAAATGGTAGTCTGGTCTTAAAGATACTTTTAATTCAATTTTTTTTTTTTTTTTTTTTTTTTTTTTTTGCAGTAGAATTAGTTAATAGCATTTAATGCCCTTAAAGGTACTTATTGATAAAACGCTATATGAATTATACCTATGGTGAATTTCAATGAAATACATTTTTAATGTTCTTATTTTTTTCAACTATAAAATTTGGATTGGTAAACCCAATAACAATATCATTATGGGATTTTGGACGGAAGGTTGGATCTTATATACTATTTAGTCATATAAAAATTTCAAAATCTAATAAATGATTAAAATATCCCACAATATATATTGTTCAATTTTTTAACATAGTAGAACTCACATTCATCACCGTCTTTTCTAAAACACTGCCACCATTTCGTTATACCCATATGTTGGAAAAATGGTTTGGAAATCATTAATGTGTGAATGAATAATTAACTTCAAAGTGATGGTTTTGAAACAATATTTATTTAATGTAAAATTTGATTTTATTTAAATAAATTCATTAATTTTTGGAGTCAAAATTGAACATGATTCAATTCAGAATTCAAATTCTTTTGAAACAACAATCATGACTTTTCTGGTTGCACCTTTTCATGGAAAAGAGGTGACTCTTTTGAAAAGTCACTATGACCATTCGAAGAGCCACTAATTCATCTATATAAACAGGCCCTCATCGCATTCATTTTGAATTGAATTCATCTTGTGTTTCTTTTCTTCTGCACTTTGTCTTTTCTGTAAGAGAATTCTGTACAGTAAGGTTTGCCAGACTTGCCGTGGTAGTGCTACTTCTATAAGGTTCGATCGTTGTATTCTGGGAGACAAACGTCCAATAAAAACTTGTGAGCACTGTAGCGATAGACGAATTTGTCTTAAGGAAATTGTGTCCAACACAAGCCTCAATCAAATTATTTTTTTAATTTCTAGATTTTTTACAATTTGTTTGTAAGTTTTTTACTTCTCTGTAAGTATTTTTAGTTCTCATATATGCTTTGATTTGGTTTAACCCAAACAATTTACGTTATATCCAACTTATATTTTTTTTTATATAATTTGGTAATATATGTGGTACAATTATTGCATGTTCACACAGTACACATAAGGAGATTTTTTTCTACAATCTTAAGACAAATTTGCATAAGAATATTCTTGTTTGCCTGTTCAACTAAAATACAAATTTTTCTTTTGTGATTTTTCTAGATACTATAAATCTATATTATCGAATTTTGATTTAGTTTTAGAATATTTTATGATTAAACCGTGTATACATGCTTAATTGTTATACTTTCATGGTGCTTATTTGCCATGGTACATGTCTTTAAGTTTCATGTCGAAACTGCACCAGACCAAGGTTGCAAGTGTCTTTCTTAACTACTAAGGGGTGGGCAACGGTTTATCCGAACCGCTCAAACCGCCCAATCCGCCCAACCCGCATATAAGTGGGCGGTTTCGCAAACATAATGCGGGCAGATGCGGTTTGAAATATGACAAATTTGCGGGTTGCGGGCGGGTCGCGGTTTAAACCCGCAAACCGCAAAAACCGCCCGCACTTTAATTATTATTATTATTATTTTTTTATATACCAACTTTGTAACTTTTACAAGAGCACCATTATATTCTCTATGACACTAGGATCCTTATTTTTAAGTATTTCTCAACTTTCTTAATGCCGTAGAATTATCAAGTCCTAAACTTAGTTTCTTATATGATTTTCATTGGTGATTCATCCACTTTTTCCTAATAAAATTTTTCTTCTAATGGTCGATAGAACTTATAGTTTGATTATTGATTACTGAACTGGCAATTCTAATTGCGTACAACCTTTAATGCATTGATATACATTTTTTTCATAGCAAAAATGCTAGTGTAGGGTCTCTTTGTTTTGGGTACTTTCATTTAATGCATTGATATTCAATTTTTATTTGTAAACTCATCAAAAAATTGTTATCACAAATATATAAAAAGAATTTGATGCCTAAATTCGCTGGAAAAAAAAAACTCGAAAATTAATTTTTAAAGAAAAAAGTGTAAACCGCAAACCGCCCGCAACCGCCCGCACATTTGCAAACCCTATCCGCACAAACCGCAAACCGCACTGCGGGCGGTTGCGGGTTGACTTTTTCCCAAACCGCATAGATGCGGGCGGGTCAAAACCGAACCGCAAACCGCACAAAACCGATCCGCGAACACCCAGTGTTGAATAAATGGGCTTGTGTATTTACTTCTAATGCCATGTTTGGAAGTTTGTTTTTAGTGAATGAAATTTTCATTTTGATTGGTGGAGAATAATGGGGACTTACCAATTTGGGTGGGCTGATTATAGGAAAATTTTATTTCCACACGCCTATTTATCTCAGTGCACACACTTAATGAATCATTATTTTAAAGGAAATTCCATTTCCACACATCTATTTATCTCTATGCACATCATTTCTCAGTGCACAACTTTATGAATTTGATTAGGTATTATTTGTCTCATTCTACACACCACATATTCCAATTATAACCCTTAAGTCAAATATTATACACACACTTTCCTCGGTCCACCCAAACACACCCCCACACTCATCAACAAAGAAACCTTTTTCTGCACTTGAATAGTTGGAAAATTGGCTGATCTTATCCTCTGATACATTTCTTTGTTGGTTGAACCCCTAGCGAATTCCTCCACTACTAAAGTAAGCAATTGAATCCTTAACAATTGAATCTCATCTGCTTTAGGAACCGAGGCTTTGTTAAATTTTTAGTACTCTATTAAATGTTAATCTTGATTGCTGTAAATTGTTGCTCATAATGCTCTGTAAATACTAATTTCTAGAAAATTAACATTACATAAGGTTTACAAAATCCATAATTTTAGAAAAATGAGTTCAGGAAGTTTAGGTTTAATGATTGGAGGTCTTAGTTTAATAGAATTTGTAAAAATTTTAAAATATTTATTTTTTTTAAACAGTGGGTTAGAGAGAGAGAGAGAGAGAGAGAGAGGGAGGGGGGGAAGAGATGAGATGAGATGGGTTGGCTGTGTATTTTGAGGTAAGTAGATGTATGGAAATAGAATTTTTCTTATTTTAATGGCAGTTATATCTTAAAGTAAAATGACCATAATAAACATCAAAACACACCCATAATATTATACGAAAATATTCTCTATACACATCTTTTAAAAACAAAAAAAATCTCAATGCACATCTTTTAATAAATAAAAAATAAATAAAAAACTAAACCCTAATTCCTTCATTTTAGACAAAAGCAATAGGAAACAAAGTAGATTAGGAGATTTTTACAATTATATTTTTCCTTTCTTCTTAGCATTAGTCTTCTAGTCAACCAAACAGATTAAGATCACATATTTATCCAAATTGAACATTTTAATAGCAAAGACCCATATGAGATTTCATTCAACTAATCAACTTGCAAATAGAATTACTAGGGCTTGTTTGGAAAATAGAAAGATGGGTTTGATGATAGAGGTTAATGAAGATAATGGAGATGGAATTCTTTTGGGTTTAAAGTTGCTCTTTGTTAGAACTTCAATGTCCTCTTGATTATAGATCTACCCCATTTATTTGGCCTTGGACGAATTGTTCATCAACTCCACGAGAGGGGTTAGATTTATGTGAGAGTGTGTGGAAAGAGGGTTGAGGTGGTGTGTACAAGATATGAGTTCAGCGTATGATTGAAATATTTGGTGTGTGAAATGAGAACAATAATTAATAATTAAATTATGTCACTGAGGCAAATAGATGTATGGAAATAGAATTTTCCTGATTATGATTATACTTTCTGGGTATAGAATATACATATTTGGATTAATCATATTTTGTGGATTGATTTTCATAGTTGGTATAATCCATTGGATAATGGTCTTTAGAGATTTACAGAAAATTGACTTATCAATTTTTATATTTATTTATTTGTCATTGATGTGTTTAATCATTTGTATCATTCATTGATTTTCACACAAATGCACTTGGTGGTGTCTATCATGATGATGATGATGATGATGATGATGATGATGATGATGATGATGTAGTATGAAGAACATCTATTATAAATACCGTAGCCTATTTTCATTTGAAAGGTTGTTTGTTATTTATGCAGAATTTCTCAACATTTATAATAGTACCGTTGTGCCATTTTTCTTATTTGCTCCGGTTGTGTGGGCATTTTATATCCATTAATGATGGTTAACAAATTATAATATTCTTTTACCTTCTTTGATAAATATATGGCGATCCTAAATTGAGTGCTTCTAAACTAATTTTGTTTTTTTGTTTTTTTTAAAGAGTATACATCATGTAAATGTCATATATATATTTTTTTTGTTATGGTAGTAGCATATTTGCATCATCATGGCAGTTGTTAACATCTTAGAACTTTAAATATGATTATTTAAATAGTGGTGTCATTTCATTTAATTGAATATGAATCTTGAAATCTTTTGATAACCATAAAAATGAATAGATTATTATTTTATTAATAATCATAGTTTTGAATTTTGTGACATAGGTTGTCATAAATAATTATGAACCTTGTGTAGTAGAATTGATTTAACTATGAACCATGATCTTAATGTGGGAATTTATCTCTTGAATTAGAAAAAATAATTTAATTTTCTTTTTTCACAAATATTTTTTTTCAATAAATAACGTATGAATTTGTCAAAAATGAGTTATTATTTGTGACAGTGACACTTGTTCAAAAATGAGTCATGTTATTTGTGTTAATTTATGTATTATCATAAATGTGGAGGGAAAGAAGTAGAATTGTCTGCTAATCATGATTTATGACATGTTATTCATAGAAACTCGAACAAGAAGTATTCAAATTTAAGAGTTTAAATCTTAATGATGTACAAGTACTTTTTCTTAAATGCATTGTACAAGTATTTTTCCTTGAATGCATTTTAAAGAATTATACAATTAAATGAGATTTTTGAATTGTTTGATTATTGGGCAAAATCTTTATGAGGATATGATTTTGTCAAAGTATTAATTGTGACTTGTGGTAGTCTCTAGAATTCATAAATTCTGTTAAGAAATTGGTTATTCAAAGCACACCATAGTCAATAAGTTATGGATCGTATATTCTGATTTATATTAGAATTTTGGGGGTGTATTCATATTTTCGTGTGATAATATCTTAACAAGGAAATTAATTTTTCTTAGAGTACTTAAAATGTGGGGGTGCTCGAAGGATTTTACCAAAGTAACGGTTTCGATAATAGATCCGTAAAGAATCTCAATTCTTTCTATAGGACAAAATTGGAGTAGAAGTAAAAATGATTTCATTAACTCCTAAGGAACACCTCTATGTTAATTATTTAAATTTGAAAATGGGAGTGACACAGAATAACGGTAAGTCTCGATGTAATCAAAGACTTAATACCGTGGGACATTTGCTTTCAGTTGTGAATATTGTCTAAGAATAATATAGTGGATCCACTAACTACGCAATGATATATAACTGAGAAAGTCAAATTAAAAATAGCTGCCGCTAAACAAAAAGTTTGACTAGAGAGTAAATAAGGAAAAGTCCATCAAGTGGAATATGATTAAAACATACTAATTTTGAGTCGCCATAATGGCAACCCAACCTAGCTGACTGGAGATCCCAAGATCTAGGTTCAAAGGGACAACCGAATTATGGATGACTCACCAGAAATCACTAAGGGAGTCTATCTCCTATCCATTCTTATGATAAGAGTGATATCTGCAACATGTGTTGTATGTAGGGGACTTAGGATAAGCTATGTTTTTAATGATCACTTATATCTTGAAAAACTTAGAGAGGTATCTGTCAAGAGGAGTATTTAAGAGACTTGATATAAGCATCACCTATATGAGTGTGAAGGGGACACTTCTATGAGAATTGATAAGGCTAAATTCTCTAAAGCACTTATGAAACACTAGGACATGCCCAAGGCCAAAACAGGCACAACCGTGAGAACTAAGTTGTGTCTAGAGATATTTTGTGTGAATTCTATTGTCATAGCTTACATAAACAGCTAAACAATTCAAAGGATCACGTCCACTGATTAGCTAGTAAGTCTGATAGTCTTTTACTTGGCAAGCGGCTTTTTTAGCCAAAAAGTCAAAAAGTCACTAAAAAAATCAAAAAGCCAACAATCTATACTAAAAAGTCAAAGATTCTCTTTTCTCTCTACTTTTTGTATATATTTTCGTAAAAAGTCAAAAAGTCATCCCAAACATTCTAGTTTTTTTTAGCTCATATTTTATCTAAATAGCCAAAAAGTTACTAAATTAGCCTGTTCCCAAACGAGGCCTAAGGAAGGTTCAAAGTCAAAAGCTACCTATCCCCATTAAGAATATTTCCAATTAAATTCTCTTTGAGTCTGCATTGAGTTTGCGTACTTTTTTGTCATTTCATTCATGTGGGGGATTGTTGGAAAAATGGTTTGGAAACCATTAATAGGTGAATGAGAAATTGACTCCAAAGTGCACCATTTGAGTATGGTTTCAAGACAATATGTATTTAATGTAAAATTTGATTTTATTTAAATAAATTCATTAATTTTTTTGGGTCAAAATTAGACATGATTCGATTCAGAATTCGAATTCTTTTGAAAGAACAATCATGTCTTTTTTGGTTGCACCTTTTCATGGAAAAGATGTGACTCTTTTGAAAAGTCACCATAGCCATTCGAAGAGCCACCAATTCATCTATATAAACAGGCCCCCATTGCATTCATTTTGAATTGAATTCATCTTGTGTTTCTTTTCTTCTGCAGTCTGTCTTTTTTGTAAGAGAATTCTGCATAGTAAGGTTTGCTAGACTTGCCGTGTTAGTGCTACTTCTGAAAGGTTCAATCGTTGTATCCTGGAAGACAAATGTCCAATAAAAACTCGTGAGCACCATAGCGGGGGACAAATTTGTCTTAAGGAAATTGTGTCTAACACAATCCTCGATCAAATTGTTTTTTCATTTCTAGATTTTTACAATCTGTTTGTAAGTTTTCTACTTCTCTGTAAGTATTTTTGGTTCTCATTATATGCTTTGGTTTGGTTTAACCCGAACAATTTATGTTATATTCAACTTATATTTTCTTATATAATTTGATAATATATATAGTGTAATTATTGCATGTTCACACAATACATATAAGGAGATTTTTCCTACACCATCATCATTGCCACCAATGTGATTGTGGCCACCAGTATTTATCATTGCCACCAATGTGATTGTGGCCACTAGTATTTTTGCAAACTCTATTATCTAACACTTCATAGCAGAAATAATTACACAAAGCTCACAAGATCATAAGTGATGGAAAATCTACAAGACAAATTCCAATACCAATGACAATACATATCAAGTATTTGATAAATGCATAATCCAACTCTAGGAAATATTCTTGAATTTGGTTATGAATACGTTGGGATTACTAACATTTAATATGTAATCTAAACTCTCAAAGATTACGCATTACAAGAAATTGAGTTTTGCTTTCAATTCTGAAAGATTGCATATTACATATATATATATATATATATACATATATAATCAAGATGCATATTGCTATAATCTATGGTTTGTTGTAATATCATACTTCTGGAAACTGATAAACAATCCACATTCAAAAAATTCAGATTTTAGAATTATGAAATTTAAAACTGAGGTTTAAATCAAAACATTCTCCATTACTTACTACTTTCCAAAAACTCCCTTTTGATAGAGAAACCTGCCTAGAATCACACAAAACTAGGGGTGAAAGAATAATCATTGAAACCAAACCAACAGACAGCACCGAATCGAGGCACCGGTTTACGGTCTGTTTATTTTTTGTAATTTGGTCGGTCAGTACGATTTTTTTAAAATTTCAATTTTCGGTTTTCGGTTTGGTTTATGTAAATGTTAGATCGAACCGCACCGAATTATACTCCCTTCTAAGCCATCCACATGTTTTAATCCTAACCATCCACTCAATAATATATATATGTATATACAACATAAGTACAGCCTTTTGGCCTTCCAAGTACCCGCGGTGAAAAGAAAAGTTGAAACACCTTTTGGTTCTTTCATTGATTCATTCTCTCTGTCTCTTACTCTTTGTCTTCTTCCACTTCAAACAAATTAGGGCTTTTTTACAAAGGGTGAAAAATCAATCAGGGTTTTTACCAAGGCACTCTCAGGTGGTCCACCACTATCATCCATTACTCAAAATCTTGAAGCAAAGTCTTGGTACAGGTAAATTTCATCCCTAATTTTTTTATTTTGAAAAACCCTATTTTTTTCATTGTTTGACGTTTTGAACAAACCCCATTTATTTATTTATTTATTTAAAACACCTTGCTTATGACACAAATCCCTAATTTTTTTTAACACTTTTCAAAAGCCCTAGTGTAGACTGACTTTTGTGTCAAAGTAAACCCTGTTTTTGATGTTTATATACATATATATAAACCCTGTTTTTGATCAAAGTAAACCTTGTTTATATATATAAATCCTGTTTATATATATATATATATATATGTATAATATTAATGACGTTTTCAAAAGGGTTTTAATGTTTGTGAATGATCACTTGATTTTGATGGTGTTTTAGATCCATAAAAAGATTAAAAAAAAAAAAGCAATGGGATTTGTTTGGTTTGTTGGATATGTTTGATATATTTTGGAGCTGGATATATTTTAATAAATTTTGGTATGTTTGGTTTGTTGGATATGTTTGATGCTTGTTGGATAGGTTTGTATAGGTTTGTTGAATATGTTTGTTTCAACAAAAATATTTTGGATAGGTTTTTGGATATGTTTGGTTTGTTGGATATGTGTGACGCATTTTTATTTTTTTAATTTTTTAGCTCTTTCTGGATAAGGATTTCAAAGCCCAATTCATATATATATATATATATATATATATATATATGTATTTTTGATAAATAAAGCCCAATTTAATTTGATAAAGCATATTTAAAAATTATGCTTAGGTGTTGTTGGAATTTAGTTTCCAAGGCCCAAATTCATTTTTGTAAAAAGTAAGCCTAAAATGTAAGGCCCAAAACCGTAGCACCGCACCACACCGCACCGAAACCAAATAAAATGGTTTGGTTCGGTTTGTAGGTACCTTTCGGTCTGTTCGATTTTTAAAAAAATTAAAATTGAAATTTTCGGTTCGATTTAAAAATATATAGCCATTACTTTATCTTTTCTTTTCATGACCATCTAACTTGTGAAACAACATTACAACATGGGAATGAGTTCTATATGATGGCTTAATAATAAATAGAAGGGCCAATTATAACGATAGTTTCTGTACTTTGTTTCTTGTGTCATCTTAGTCATTGTAATTTTGATTGACTAAATTTTGATATTGAATTGAGAAAATTTCATTTTTACCCCTATACTTTGCCTCGATGATCAATTACACTCCAGACTTTAAATAATTTCAATTTCTCCCAAAATTTTTGAAATCGTATCAATTTTGCCCCTGTCATCAAATTTGAAATGAAAAAAGTTTAAAAAATTACATTTTGGCCTCAAATTTCAAAAGAAAGATGCAAATCCACCATCTCCTACCCAAACTCACCTTCTCTTCTCTTCCTCCAATTCTTCCCTCTCTCCTCCACTCTTGTAAGCGTTGCCACAACCACCACCAACCAGCACTGCAATCATCTAATTCTCTAACTCAACTTCTCTCAAACCCAAACTTACTTACTCACTCCAAATTTTCATCACCACTTTCTTTGGAATTGTCACACCAAACTCAGTGGATGATTTTGCAAGTTCTCTGCAAATCCCCCAAGTTTTTCGCTACTAGAGAGCTCTCACCTGTGGTCCTGAAGGAAATCTAGGAGATCGTCCACGAATCCACACCCGATCACCGCCCAATCTTTGTTTCGGACATCCAAATTGACATAGGGAATGTGGAGCACGGAGTCATGTTCTCCGATAGGGTTTCGAGAAGTGAGAGCAAGGCAGCCGATACGGCAGCGTATGGCAATGGAGCAATGCCGGAGGTTTCGCATCTTGGTTGGGGACAATGGTACTCTTTGAGGGAGATTGATGTTATGTTTGGTTGGGAGATTTTGGGAGGGATTTGAAAATAGAAAGGGAAAAGATGTGTGAAACAAGGTGAAATGTATGTATATTTTATTCTCATTTCACTTATCTTTTCTCTTTTCCTTTCCAAATTTCTTTCCAAATCCCCCAACCAACCACAATGTGAGAATGCAACGAATGGATTGTCTGATGAGAATGTGATTGGTGAAGGTCGTTATGGAATTGTGTATTGTGGTGTTTTGGATAATAATACTCGTGTGGCTGTCAAGAATTTGTTGAATGACAGGTATTGAATTTTTGATTAATTCAATCCGATTTTCAATTTAGAACTCTTGCCCGGTAATGTATATATGATTTTGATGCTAGTTGATGGCTTATTTTTGAGTTTTTGATTCTTTGCTTTTATTCTTGTTCTGTAAAAGTTATTCTATTTTGAGGGGGAGAAAAAAAAATAAAAATAAAATCTTAGCTTTACTTTTGAAATTGGTCTGAATTGGTGATTGGAGTGAGTTGTATGACTAAATTTAACTATTTAGTTATTATGATAATTCACATGATATGACAATATGAATTATAGATTTAATAAGATTATAGTTTCATATCTTGAATCACAAATTATTATCTGATTGGTTAATAGATGGAATAGTTTTCAAATCTCCTATTTGATAGACAAGTGGAGTTATAGTTATATTAGAAAACTGGTCCTCTCTCTATTTATAAAAGTATATTTGTATCACCCATCAATTATTCTGAATATAATGTATTCTAAAGAGGGTCAAGAGAGAAACCTTTTTCCACTAATATTATTATTATGTTTGTATTCAATCAATTTTGGGTCACTCGAACATTTCGCATAATTGATTTAGGTATATTATTTATTCCGCATTATGTTATTATTTGTGAAAATCATGATAGTTCACGATTTTGGATTATGAAGATTGTTATATGCATAACACCATAAAATTTTTACATGAGTGAGTGAATTTGTGTTTCAGAGAAGTTGGGTTGGAGAATTGAGTGATTGCGGTGGTGGTTGGTAGTGGTGACAGCGCTTACAAAGGCCGAGGAGAGAGAAAAGAATTAGAGGAAGAGAAGAGAGTGTGAGTTTGTGTAGGAAATGATGAGTTTGCATATTTCTTTTAAAATTTGGAACCAAAATGATTTTTTTTTAACTTTTTCCGTTTCAAACGTGATGACATTGACAAAATTGATACGATTTCAAAAACTTTGGAGGTAAAAGTGAAATTATTCGAATTCTGGGGGTGTAATTGATCATCGAGGCAAAGTATAAAAGTAAAAATGAAATTTTCTTTATTGAATTTATGACTTTATCTTAATTTGGTCCAATTGATTATTACTCTTATAATTTTTTAATGAAAAATACGTACACAAGTGACATTTGTAATATTTTTAAGGAAAATTTACCTATAAATCCTATCTTGAAGAACGGTGATCCATTAAGTCTCAAGGATTTTTTTTTAAAACTAATTATTCCCATCGATTTTGGAAAGGTATATTTAATATATTATTTAAAAATTAGATTTACAGTTATACCCTTCTTTCTATTATGTTTCCTTTTCTTTTTTTCTTTTGTGCTAGAAAGGTAAGGTACACAATGTATGTGAATCAAATTTGGGATGAATTTTTATATAAAAATTACTTTTTATTTGGAAAAAATTTCAAAAAGATTATAAAAATGACTTAAAATATGGAATTCATCAAACATTCTAAAAGGATGTGGAATTCTTCAAACATTTTAAAAAGAGTACAAAAACTACGTAATAAGTTTTGGCCAAATGTATAATTTTAAACTGTAATACTCCAACGTAACAATCAAACGTAATATTCCAATGTAACACTAAAAATATATATATATATATATATTTAAAAAAAAAAAACTTAGTGCAACATTCTAATGTAACACATACAAAATTTCTTACTGTACTTTTTTCAAATATAACACTTCGAAAAAAATTCTTTAGTGTAACATTCTAATATAACACAAAAGAATTTCTTAGTATAACACTCTAATATAACACCAAAAATAAAAAATAAAAAAAAATCTTAGTGTACTTTTTCCAAATGTAACACTTTAATATAATATTCTAAAAAAACTCCTTAGTGTAGCATTCTAATTTAGCACACACAAAAAATTCTTAATATAACACTCTAATGTAACACACAAAAAAAATTCCTTAGTGTAACACTCTAATGTAATACATTAAAAAAATCTTTAGTGTACTTTTTCCAAACATAACACTTTAATGTAACACTAAAAAAAAATTGTGAGATTCTTCAAACCATTCCAAAAAGAGTACAAATATTACTTAATAAGTTTTTGATAAATGTATAATTTCAAATTATGAGTGTTACACTTAGTGTACTATTCTCAAACGTAACACTTCAAAATAACACTCCAAAAAAACTCCTTAGAGTAATACTTTAACTTACTATACTAAAAAAAATCCTTAGTATACCTTTAAACGTAACACTCCTACGTAACACTAAAAAAAAGAGAATGTGGGATTCGTCAAACTATTCCAAAAGGAATACGAATATTTGTTAATGAGTTTTGGGCAAATGTATAATTTTAAACTGTGAGTATTACGTTTGAAAAAATATACGTTAAGGAGTTTGTTTTTTAGTGTTTTTGTGTGTTACATTGGAGTATGTTATATTAGAGTGTTACGTTTAGAATTACATTGATTGGAATGCTATGTTTGGAAAAAGTACACTAAGGAGTTTTTTTTTTTTTTGGTTGCATTGGAACATTACGTTAGGAAAAAGTACACCAATGAATTTTTTTTTAGTGTTACGTTATTATGTTTGGAAAAAGTACATAAAGAAGTTTGTTAGTATATTACATTAAAGTGTTACATTATTGAAGTGTTATATTAGAGTGTTACGTTTTTATTTGTAATGTGAGATTTGTTCTATAATGAGAAAAATCCAAAACTTCTATATTGCGGATTGTCTAAATATATAATTTTACATTTTGAAAAACCTACTTTTATCTCTAAAAAATTAAACCAAAACATGTAAGTAACTATCATTTTGTGTAATTTCTACTTTAATGGGACTTTTGGGTTCATAAAAAATAAAAAATAAATTAAAAAAAAAAACCGAATGACTAAATAATCTACAAAATCACATTTTGATATTTATTGGTGTTTCACCCTTTTCTTAAGAGCAAAATAATCAACTTACTTCTATCAGCTAATCTCAATTAATTCAGTAATAATATTTTGTCAAAAATATTAACGGTATTATTAATTAGACCAAACTAAAATAAAATTTAAAGTTAAGAGCCAAATTTGAGTCAATTAATAATGTAATGACCAAAATGACAAGTTGAGCAATATATAGAAGCAATTTGCCCTAAATAAAACATACCCCAAACATTTTGACATGTATTTTTTTTTTTAAAAAAAGTTGCAAAATTATAAATCGCACTCATAAACTACACCAAACAAGAGCAAAGATTAATAGCACATGAAGCCTGGCTGCACACACAGGATTTGCAGTTAACATAATAGAACCCTCTATATTGTTCATTGAAGTAATGGTACTAGATGTACATATAGTATATATGTATGTAACAAAGACATAATTATATTGCTAACATACCATATTACTACTACATGTATTATATATGGTTAGATCATCATTTTCTCCAAAAAGGACATGCCAAGAACACAAAACTCCAAACGCGGTTTCTTTACCCGTTTTTGTTCCTGTCATTAGAGATTGACGGCGGTGATCGGTTTCCATATCCACCAGGACCGCCACTTCCGCTACCGCTGCCACCTCCATCACCACCCGAACCCGTTCCGGATCCGTATCCGCCTCCATTAGCTTCTCCACCTCCTGTCCCATATCCAAACCCAGAGCCCGACCCAGATCCGGAACCAAAACCATACCCAAAACCCTTGCCAAACCCATTTGGTGACCTTCCTGACCCTGATCCATAACCCCATCCCGATCCCGGGCTTGAACCCCAACCCCAACTATAGTCCCAATTCGGACCATGACCCGACCCGCTCTCCCCCCTTGGCACCCCGGTCGCGCCACTTGGACCCAAAGCCACCTCCGGTGATGACTCCATCTTTCCTCCACCCCCTTCACCACCACCACCACCACCACCACCGTCACCACCGGCACCGGAGTTGTATGCCCATGAAAGGCTGGCTAGCAAGAAGAAAAGGATGAGAGTGAAATACATGATGTTGGGTAGCATTTTTTTCTTTTCTTTTTGTGATTTGTAATGAGAAAGCTAACTTGTGAATTTTCGCAAGTGAGGCTATATATAATGCATGGATGGTTTAATGATGTGATATTTATTGGGTGGTTGGTTTTGGTGTGGACATGAAGGAGGACATGCACCCGTGACATTACTAACACAGCCCCCTGGTGCACCTGTTTGGATGAGAGAGAAAATTACCCAAAAACACAAAGAAAGATAGCACCCACTCATGATTTGCACCACCACTACCACCGCCTTCCAACTATAGTTACATAAAATATATAATTTCATTTTCATCACTAACTTAGGCCACTTCTAGAAATTTCCAAATAAGTACATCTCATTGTAAAATTATTAAATTGTCCCCCACTCTTCTTTGAAATCCAACTTAATGCTATGTGTACTTTGTGGAAAAATTATTCACATAACCAATGAGAACCCATAAAAAAATGGTTGACCAATGAGGATGTGTAAAAAGGGTGGTTGAAACTGATATTATGTTTCATATTTATGATGAAGATGAGTTAAGTTAGGTACCTATTCTGCAATTCCTAATCTCATATTGAGGAGGTGTTTGAGATACGCTAAGTAAGTCAATGTTTAAAAAAAATTAAAAATCATATTAATTTTTTACTCAAAATATATTTTTTTCTGTAACTTTGAAAACACATTAATTTTTTTTTAACTTCTAAAAAAAATTTAAAAATCAATAAAGAAGTCAAATTCCAATTATACTTGAATTCAATAATATGAAGTTGTGTGCTGAAAGATTACCAATGACTATTGTATTTTGCATTACTCTCTCCATTCATTACACAATAAAATTACAAAAATTTGTCTGATGAATTTTACCCGGATCAAAGAGTGGTTGGGATCCATTCATAGAATGAATTTAGACCATGTATTGAAATTTTAGAATAAATTTTTTAAATCTATAGTATCTGTTTATCACATTACAACTGTAGACCGTCACATTATATTAGTTCCTTTTGGGAGAGAAGGGGTGTTGGGGGACCAAAACCCAGCCTAATTCACATTTATTAAACACCTAAACTGGCTGCAATACCATTTTCCTGTGTGTTAAATCAATGCAAAGGGCAATTTGGTCACTTTCTCTGTGGAAAGCAATCATTTAAGAAAGTTGAGAAATTAGGGTAAGATAAAGTAGTGGTTGTGGCCTACACTCGTTGGCAACATAGCGAGTAAAAATAAAGAGTGTAATGTTATAAAAATTAAAAATATATATATAAAATAAAATGTATTATTGATGTAATGGCAGGTAATATATCTTTAAAGGGAATTTTGTTTTAAATTTTAAAATTTTAATATTACATTACATAATATATTAATTAATAGGCTAATTTATAAATCTATCGCTTAAAATTGCTTAAAATATAGATTACTTCTGTGATATGAAAATTTATAAATAGCTCATTGTCAAAATTTTTTATTTAACAGAATTAACTAAAAAAATAAAATTTATAACTGCTCTATTATACAATGATATAATTACTTAAATTATTAATTAAAATAAATATCTAACATCATTAAAAACTGTTAATTGACTTAATGATTAATTAAAGGAGGATCATTTGAAATTATAAATTCAGGAGGCAAAATGCAATTTTTAAATAAAAATGTCAGGGATCTTAAAAATTTTATCAAAAATTCTATCAAATGTCTCACATAGGTGTGAGACTCACATAGAACCTATATTGTGTAGGTCTCACACCATGTAAAACATTTAGTAAAAATTTTGATAAAATTTTTAGAGTCTCTTCCATTACTCATTTCTAAAATCATAGCGGACAAATTTTATTTTAAGTAAATATCAATAAATGTATTTATAATTTACACTAATTAATAAAAAAATTAATAAAATTTATTAATTTGTATAAATAAAAAAGAGAAAAAAAAAAAAAGGTGACCTTTGATAACTACTGTAATAGTTGGTGGTGGATAAAGAACTTTTGACCTGTTTTTATGGAAAAATTAGATCTGCCACATATCCTTTTTATTGATTTTTTTTTTCTTATATATTTACATAAAACAACTGCTAATTTATTGTGAACACAAAACCTAACTAAAATTCCAAACGGACAAAATAATTCCTCATTTTCAAGGGATTGGAACAAATCGAATACAGCATGAAAGTGATGTGATCTTGACACGTGTGTACCACTTCTACCTATAATGATTTTTGGCACCAATCTGAACAATGTTATATAAGGATTTGATTTCTCTCAATTTGAGAGGTTATTTAAATTTAATAAGTTAATTTTAAAATTGATTTTAATAATTTGAATTATTCGCACCTTTACTTTTTATGATTTATTAAGTACGATTTCAATTTTAATGTAATTAGTTTGATTACAATTTCATTTTTTTGATACTGTGAAAAGTAATTTGATTTCTAATTTACCCTAAACCTAAACCAATCCAATCTACGAACAATCAATCATATTTGACATTTTGAATTTTTAATAAATTTTTTAATAAGCATATTAACTTCTATAGAATTATTCACGAAAACTTTAATGATAAAGTCTCAACTACTTTTCACCTAAGTCAATTCCAATATACAACCTAGTATAAAATTTCATGATTAACCTAAATATTGGGCATACTAGTCCTTCCAACCAAAAGATGCTTCGACTACCAATAGGGGTTGGTTCAGTGGATAAAACTTTCGAATCTCTCGCTCAAGGCTTGGGTTCGAGTCTCCATAGTCCCTTGTTGGGGTTAAACATACTCCTTAGCACGTGGAGCACGAGGGGGGCTAAGTTTCGACCCCGACGTAAGTGCCTGCATATTCATTTTTCTGTATAAAAAAAAAAAAGATGCTTCGACTAAACCACAAACCACAAGTGGTGTTAGAAATCATGAGACCTCAATGCGTTGATGAAGATAATTTGTAAATTATAAAGATAAACAAAAAAAAAAAATTTAAAAAAAGGTTCAAAATCACCCTGCAAAAAGAAAAAAGAGGATCAAACTCCAAAAAAAAAAAAAAAAATGAAGCATTTTCATTGTTATTTCTCAAGCATATCGTCTCCCCTAATTATTAGTTTTTTCATTGACCAAAAATTATACAATGTTACCAGCAACTAAGCAATACAAACAATCATGCAAAGTTGCCAAGAAATCTTCACCAAGTGAATTTTACACGGTATTATACCACATTATTTATAAAATTTAATGATTGGATATACTAACTATTATTAAGTAATTGTGAGACAAATGAATAATTATTTCATTCAATTCTATTTCATTAAAGTGAAACAAAATATATTAATCTGTTACAGTTTCTCATTTGTCAATACTACATTCGCAACATTGCATTTTAAACCACACAAATAAATTTTCAATATCACTGGCCCCCTAACTAGTAGTAGTATTGAGGTGTTTTAAAATTTAAAGAGACGGTGTAACACAACTTACATTTGTTTATATGTTGCAAATTTTGATTTAAGGTTTGATTTCACTTTTTATATTAAAAATCACTAATTAAATCTATATTTAATACTATTTTCACTTGGGCAAAGCATTGTTTTATAAAGATCACTGTTATTTGGACCAAAGCAAACACCCGTGTCTCATTGGATACAGGTGCGACCAACTGATCATCCCCAATGGTCAATCACCATATTAGTCACTTCACTTTCGTCTTGCATTTCGGGTTAATGGCCCTGCTTGAAAAGGATTATTCGGATTAAATTAACCAATAAAAATAAAATAATTATAATTAATAAAATAAAATATCACATCTAATTTATAATTATTATTATTTTTACAATTATAAAACCAACTAAAAAAACAGAAATTTTTTTTAAGGTCCATAATAATAATAATTTAGAGGATAAAGGATATCCAAAAAAATAGTGATGCATCTGGTCCCTGAACAATTTAGCGCGCGTTTTTAATTATTTTGTGGACCAAAATACCCTTGCCAAAATCAACACAGAAACGAAACTCATTCCGACGTCTGAGTTCCATTCCAAGCATCCAGCATCTTCACGAACAGGAGAACAACAGAATTAGGGTTTCAACATCATCTTCACCATCGACATTAGAGCTTCGTTATCTTCTGCAAAAATCATTCACATTCCTTCCTCACAAATTTCTCTGACCTTCGTTAAAGCTTCGTTTTCACTGCTCATCGTCATCTCAGTCCATCTTCGTCACGTTGCATCTTCATCTCAGGCCATATCAGCTCGTCATTCAAGTTTCATCCTAACTCTGGTCAGTTTTTCTACAATACAACTAGATTTTCTCTGGAAACACAGTTAATAGCATTTTATATTAACCTTCCATAAATTAGAGTTTCAATTTCGTAATAAAAAGCTACCTGAATTTGGAAAAAGTTATTTCTGTGTGTTTTGTATGATTTTATCTGTAAATTTCTCTGGCATTTGAATTTCTCTGATTTTTGCTTGATGTATGTTTCTTCTTTCAATTTTCTCTGGCATGTTTATTTTCAAAAAAATAATTTTCTGTGTTTTTATCTTATTCTTGAACATATTTTTGTAATTTTGTCTATAAATTTCCCTGCTCTGTAAATTTCTCTGTAATATGTATATTTAATTGGAATGTCTATCTTTCTCTGGAATATCTATTACTCTCTTGCCTCTGTCTAAGTTTCTCTAGTATTTATAATTTTCTCTGACTACATCACATCACTTTCCTCCCTTGTGTGTCTCTATCATTTTTAATTTTCTTTAGAATTTTAATATTATGGACTGGAATGAATGTTTCTTCTTTGAATTTTCTCTGCCATGTGTATTTTGAGAAAAAGTTATTTCTCTGTCTTTTGATCTTATTCTTAAACATGTTTCTGTGATTTTGTCTATGAATTTCTCTAGTTTGTAAATTTCTCTGGAATACGTATTTTTCTCTAGAATGTCTATTACTCTCTTGCTTGTCTAAGTTTCTCTGGTATTTATAATTTTCTCTGACCACATCACACCACTTTCCTCCCTTGTGTGTCTCTATCATGGTTAATTTTCTCTGGTTGTGTATGTAAATTTCTCTGGCATTTTAATATTATGAATTAAAATTTTCTTTGGAATGGAAATTTCCTCAAGAATGTGTAATTTTCTCTGGAATGTGTATTTTTCTCTAGTATGTTTATTTTGTTCAATTCTTGGTTTCAATGTGGTGTAATTTTTAGTGGCATGTTTACATTACTTTGTTTATTTTATCTTGCTAATTGTGGAATGGAAAGTTCCTTTCGCTTGCCATGTTTACTTTTTTCTATCTTTCATTTTCTCTGGTATGTTTACTTATAAATGTAATTTTAACAATTATTGAAAATTTCTCTCCCATGTTTATGATGCTGTGTTGATTTTCTCTGACATTTAATTTTTAATGTCCAATTTTCTCTGGCATGTCCAATTTTCTGTAATTTTTCCTTATCTGTAATTTTCTCTGGCATCTCCAATTTTCTCTTTTTTGTAATTTTCTCCTTTATCTGTAATTTTCTTTGACATGTTCAATTTTCTCTAGCATGTTCAATTTTCTTTGGGATTTAATGTTGACATCTTTATGTTTTAATCATTGTCTAGAAATGGCAAAACGTAAAAGCAGCGAAACACCGGAAACACCAAGCAAAAAACAGAAACTCTCTCAGTCTTCTTATGGGCTAAGATAAAAAAACCAGCAGCAAAACACTAGAAACACCAAGCAAGAAAGAACAACTCTCTCAGTCTTCTTATGATCTAAGATAAAAAACTAGCAGCAAAACACCACAAACTCCTCACCAAAACACACAAGTCCAAGGTGATGAAGCAACTAGCATCCAGATGAGTACCCCAACTTCAAAAGACTCAAGCTCAAGGGGGGAAAAACCTGTTAAACTCCACAGAAAGAGGGCTCACTACAGCATTCAATTCTGATCCAACCTCTCATTTGTCGTCTCCTTTTTTCAAACACTTAAATTCAATTCAAAACAACTTCTAGAGCTTCAAAAGACCCTATTCTGGTATTTGATCCAAGCTCTAACTACTAGAAGGATGGATCCAAATAAATCTAGAAAATTCGATGATGATATAGTTGCCATAATCCAATGTTACAATGAAAAAACAAAAACATTCACAGTTGGTAAGAAGAACCTGACCTTTACAACAAATGACAAGACCTTGATTTTTGGTTTGGAATGAGGTAAATGAGCCATGTCATTAAGATACTCTAAAAAGTCAAAATCTGCATTCCTCAGGAGAAGATCCAAAAGGACACAAGGCTCACTGGTCCTGTTCTTAAAAATGCCTTGGTCAAAGTAATGAAAGGCAAGCAACCAACTGACTTCAAAGATGTAGCAACCATTGTTACATTGTACTTGTGTGTCGCGACCCCAAACAGCCCCTAGTAGTTTGGTGCCGTGATGGCCAATAATCCGATATTACCGGAGGCCAACTTGCAAGATTCACACACACATTCAAAGTATAAACATATGGGGCTCACAAGTGCAGAAGCAAAATTTAAAATACAAGTGGTCCATAAGAGCTGTGTTTAAGTCAAATGAGATAGCAACCATTTACATATGGATTATAACTTAATTACAAACAAAGCAGAATGCAAGTTACATTTTTCGTATTAGCAAAGGGCTCCTCAAGCCGACATAAACAAATTGTACGAATTACAGGTATAAGAATACAGTCTTCCAGGTTGCCGACATCTTCTTTGCCGACATAACAATCATACAAAAACATATATCTTGATCAAAAGGCTTCTCAGCCGACGTGTTCGAAGTACAAATATTATAAGTCAAGAAACATGATTTTCAAGACTGCCGACATAATATGCAGGTTAAGCCGACATAATCAAAACCCAAAACAAGCTCCAGAAATCACACCTAGGCGTCACCGCTTTCTTGTTCATCACCTACATATATATAGAGAGGGTGAGCTTAGATACTCAGTGAATGGTATAAATAATAAAGGGGTTTGCATGAATAATAGCCGAAATCCTTTCAAAACAATACAAGACAAAAACTCTATATATAACCAGGAATAGACCTTGCCCATCTAACAAATCTCCAAAGTTTCAAGGGATACTTACTAGCATCACATATCATAAATAATAACATTTCGGCAAATATGTCCACGCAGTAACCGTCCGTGGTAAAACAAGACAAAGTAAGATAGACATCTCAAACAAGGGTGCTACGAAAGTTTAGAGTCCTCTAGCACAAGGGACCTTCAAGACAAGATGTGCTACGAAAGTTTAGAGTCCTCCAGCACGAGGGACCTTCAAGACAAGATGTGCTGCGAAAGTTTAGAGTCCTCCAGCACGAGGGACCTATGTTACAAAGGCCCGTAGCCCTCTAACACTAGAGTACAAATCAAGGGTGCTGCGAAAGTTTAGAGTCCTCCAGCACAAGGGACTTTCAAACGAGATGTGCTGCGAAAATTTAGAGTCCTCCAGCACAAGGGACTTTCCACGAAGGTCATCAAGACAAACTCATACTTGATATACAAAACAGGGACAATTATTCATGCTTTACAAACACTTTCAAAACGAGACAAAGCAAAGACTTTATCAAACGTATAACATAGCTTTATTAAAAATACTACTCACCTTGTTCTTCAAACGTTGGGGTCAGGGCAAGTCCAAGTCCTGACAACACATGGCAAAGTCTATTGAATGCGTTACTCAAAACAAATCTAGCACACATGCAAATGACCTCGGCATTCTTCAAAAACTAAGTTAATCAAGTTGAAACACAGTTTCCTATCCTTGGAAAAACACGTTGGGCAACTACCAGGTCTAGGTCGAGGTCCCACACCTCCTTGCCGAGGTGTAGCCTCGATGGCCACATTCAAAAGTGAAGTCGGGAAAAGTCTGGGTTTCCCTCTTGATAAACATGAAGAACATGAGCATGAAGAACTTGAAGAACATGAACATGAGGAAGATGAATGCAAAGATCAAAACTTGTTATATAAAAGCTGAGATTTCATGCTATAACTACAAAACGTGGACCTGGGTACCCACACTCAATGATCTTATCAAAACAAACACAAATGCAAGAGCTTCGACGCAAACTTTCGGATCAAACGAGGCTTTTCTTCAAAAACACATGAAAACCGTTTTCTCTTTCTAAAACCAACTTTAAATCGATGAATGGTGTGTAAAACAGGTTTGATCGTGCAATGCAGCTAGATGATGAATAAGAACAACAAGAATAGATTAAGATTCTAACCTCAAAACTCGAATCCAACGGCTCAAGCTCTAACGATCAAGCTTGGAAGTCACCTTCTCTAGCTCAAACTTCTCCTCCTTCTAACTAGAGCTTCTTTCTCTAAAAAGGCAAGATTAATACAAAATGAAATGCCTCACACGACAAACACTGACTTAATCCCTCTGTCGGGACACGTGGCATCGGCTGATTCGCTCAACTCAAAAAGGTGACTGACTTGACAAGACAGGACCAAGACAAAGCGTACCCAGCAAGCTAGGCGGCACGAACACACCGGCAAGTAACGACATCGGCTAACAACAAGACTCCGGCAATCAAGGGGCAAGGACACGGCTTGGAAGGACAACACTTGACTAAACTGTACCACACCCTGGCCTAGGTGTGCCACACCTCGGTCTAGGTTATACCATTCCAAGAACAAAATCACTCATGCAAGGATCAAGGATCTAGAACGCCTAGATATTAACATCTCGGCCCAGATGATGCACATCTCGGCCTGGCAACGAGCACCTCGGCCTAGATGGTGACATCTCGGCCAATATGCCAGGGCGAAGATGGAGGTCAACCAACGAGGTTCCAAGATAGTTCTAAGTGACCAAGGTCTCGAAGGTGCCTAGGCTTGAGATGACCTCGGCAACGCACCAGATGAGAACAAAACATGTAAGCAATCATTCAAGCAAAACAAGAAAAGATTGCAATTGCACATAATAAAACAAGATCATCCATAAATGTATGTAAGTATGACTAAGTCAAAATGAGGGTTGTTACATTGTGTCTCACCCTATTTTTTGCAACAAGTGGGAATTCAATAGGTTGGGTTTTAATAAAGTATGTGGAACCTCTTGAATCAATGAAACAATATGATTGGCCAGAAGTAATCACATCAACATTGATTGATTCTATCATGGCATTGCACAAAACTCCAGAAAAAGTTACGGGGTGTGTCATTGCATTGCTGGTAAGTATAATATCCATTCAAATTTGCAGTTATCATACTTACAAAATTGTGCATTTAGAAAATTTTATTTACTTTAATTTTCGTCACAGTATTGGCTATGTGAACATACAACTATCATTGACTCGGAAGACAGTAACACAACTGACTTCCCAAGATGTGCCAAGTGGAACCTACAAACCTTGACGAAACAACTATAGAAGACACCAATCCACTCTCTTACACCTTGACAGGTTAGATTCCTATTGCTACTGAAATCTCAGTGAAATTCCAAAATTTCTCTGACCACTGCTTTGTTTCCCTCCTTGTGCATTGATTGATTAAGATCAATTTTCTCTGAACTATCAATTTATGTTTTTTTCTTTGGTTACCACTGGTCTATTTCTGCCATTGTAATCAATTTTCTCTACCATCCAAATTTCTCTGACCACAATTGTAGCACATTAACTTATATGCCTTGATTGATTTTCTCTAATATCTGAATTATGTTGGTTGTTTCATAATTTTCTCTGGCCCATAAAATTTTATCTCCTTGTGTGTAATTTTCTCTGCCCATAACTTATGTGCCTTGCATCTTTGATAAACACTGTTTATTTCTACCCTTCTAATGAATTTTCTCTGGAATCCAAATTTCTCTGACACAATTATAGTCAAACATTAACTTATATGCCTTGATTGATTTTCTCTGATATCTAAATTATGTTGCTTGTTTCATAATTTTCTCTGCCTCGTAAAATTAACTCCTTATCTCTAATATTCTCTGGCCCATACAATTTTCTCTAAAGTTTGTTTCCTGTTAGTATCATTTAGATGAATTTTATTTTCCTTATTTGAATTTTTTCTCTCAGTGAATTTTGTAGCATTTCTCTAATAAAAGAGTCTCCTGTTACAGATAGATAACAATCAACTAGTCAAAAACCCATCAAAGGAGTTCTGTCTTAGTAAAAAGACGAAGAAAAAATCAAAAAAGGCAATTGTCAAATTCAAGGAGACATTACAAGATCCATCTGAAAATTAAGGGAATGAAGAAGCAAAAAGCAACATAGAAGAATATGAAGCCAACAATGGACAAGAACATCAAGCAAGCAGTGGAGAAAAAGAAACCAGAGAAGAAAGTGAAGAAATAAAAGCAGAAGACAAAGAACAAAATGAACAGAAAGAAGAAGACAGTGAACAAGAAGATGAAGAAGAAGATGAACAGCAAGAAGAAAACAAGGAGGAAAGTGATAAAGAAGAACATAATAAGCCGATGGACCAACAACGTGATAGCATTTGTGGCTCAACAATGCATCAGCCTCAAGAATTTGAGGAATCAAAGGATGCCCAAATTGCTGATCTACGTCAAAGACTGAAGGCACTTTCTCAATCTAAAAAAGAAGAAGAGAGAAATTGGATTGAATTACTTGCTGAAAGGGATATTGCAATAAGAATCCTGACATCACTTAACTAAGAACTTCAAGAAAAAGAAAGCATAATCCAAATGAAACTAAGGATGTTGGAGGTTGAAAAAGCAGACGATACAAAAACAATTCAACAGTTAAGGTGTTCAAATTCGGAGCTTAAAACTAAAAATGCTAAATTGCATGAACAAGTTCAAGAACTATCTGTCCAACTAGCAACACAACCATACTGAACACCAACACAACTTCAACCACAAGGTCAGTGAAAATCTTGAGCCACAAAAAGTTATGTCCTTGTGTCAACATAACTCAGAGAAATTTCTATTTATTATAATTTTCTCTGTCATTGGTAATTTTCTCTGGAAGTTATATTTCTCTGAACACATTAGTTATATTTCTACTGCTCATTTCATTTTCTCTGTATATTTTCTTATTCCATTTTTGGGGCTTGTTTGATTTTCACTGTGTATAGTTGGAATGCAAGTGGAACAACAACCAACAACCCAACAAGAACAAATGGCACACAAAAAACAACCAAAACAAAAGACAAAAGTCTATGGTAACTGGAAAATATTGAATCAAATAAATTTACATATTGAAATATCATCTGTTACTTCAGAGAAATTTCACTTTTACTAATATTTTCACTGTCTACAGTCAAAAAAGATCCGAAGTCAATGATAAAAAATTTAAAGGCAAAAGAAAGGAAGGAAAAGCAGCACGATCCAGAATTCCAATATCCCAAAGTTGCGAAAGTGACTAGAGCTTCAAAACAAGCTGCAAAGCAAGCTGAGCAAAGCACGAAGGACAAAGAAATGCTTGATGCTGATGCGTACGTCTTGCCTCAACCTATAAACATCAGAAAATCTTGGGTCTTTCCACAAACTCTTTCGATTTCAAGATTGATAAAAGATCATGTAAAAGACATAATGTGTCTGGACTTGAGTAAGTACAACAAACAAAATAGAAGATAACAAACAACAAATTACAAACTTATATTGCATTAACAACAATTAAATCCCTTATTTGTCATCTTGTAGGGCTTTAATTTGGACAAGTGAGTTGAATCTCATTACCTTTGAAAACATTGGAAACCTAATAAAGCAAAAAGAAATTGCCAACAATGTAAGTCTTTTCCTTTCATCAAAGTTTTTCTACAATGTTCCATCAGCCTTTATAAACCAATATTACAATTATAAATCATATTTTTCAGGTCATTGATGGCTATGGAGAGATCTTTTTGGCTGACCAAATGAGAGAAAGACAACAACCAACCTCATTTTTTTTCACATCCATGAGCTTAGTATGTTACTACTATTTTATTTGATTTTCTCTAGAATTTACTTACCACTTTCTCTTCTTAAGATACTTCTTGAAACCAGTTGTGTCACTAGTCATAACAAAATCATTTTTTGATTTTCTCTGAACACAGAATTTCATCAAGATGACAGAAAATCAATCTTTTCAAGTGTCCTTATTTGACAAGCACATTGAAACAGCATGGAGGAACTACAGGTTCCTCTATTTCCCAATAAATACTGGAGGTAATGAGAAGTCCACACATAGAAATCACTAGACCTTGCTTGTCCTGGACAAACAAGACAATTTATGGAGGTTCTACAACTCACTGAGGCCAATGAGGGATGATGCAGAAGACAAATATGTCAAAGATGCAAAACAATTGGTAACGAGTGCAAATTTCTCTGATCCACCATAATCTTTATATGATGATAATTTTCATAAAATCCCATTGATTTGTCCGTAAATTTCTCTGTTATTTAAAAATTATTTTTTTGCAGCAAGATTACGTGGAGAATTTTTTGAAAGCTTGCCTTGAAAGAGACGCTCAATCACAACCCTCTTTCAAATTAATAAACTCACAAAACACAAGTTACAACTTTGAGTATGTCAACAATGCTCCACAACTAGAAAGTGATTCGTAAATTTCATACATCTATAAATAAGATAATCTGATTTGCATGTTTCTTAAAACTAACCATACCTATAATTTGTATGCAGTCTGGATTGTGACCTCTTTGTTTGCTATATAATGAAACAATATAGTAAGCATGAACCTATCATCTCCAAATTGTCCACACAAGAGATAAGGTTGATGAGGGCAGAACTCATAGAGAGATTTGTGACCGAAGTTGGCCGGTCATGGACTGAACCAATTGAAATACCTCCAGAAGAACCACAAATGTAATAGTGAAACTAGTGAAAGGAAGACAATGTACATATCCACACAGACAAAATTGTCTCACATATATGTATTTATCCATACAGTATTAACCATTTAGTTTTTTGTTGATACATTGAATGAATGATGATCCTTGACATATATGTATATATCCTTTCTTGACTAATGTAAATTTCATTTTTTTTTTATTTTGACTAATGTAAATTTCATACCTATCGATGGTTAAATATATATATATATATATATATATATTTTATTGTGATTGTCAACACAATCCACACAGAGAAAATTGTCTGCAGAAATTTCTCTGGTATGAACTACCAGAAATTCACAGAGAAATTTAACTTATATCGTCCCAAGGGGATGCATACATGATCATGTAATCTGTAATACTTTGTGTTGGTACAAAACAATCATCAAACTCAACAAACACAAAGCGCACAGTAATTTTATCTGGCACTGGAAAATTTCACTGGATGAATTTCAAATTTTAAAACACAATGCCCAGATAGTTTTCTCTGATAGTGGAAAATTTCTCCGGATGAAATTGACGGATTCGAATGGTGACAGAAAATGGAATTTCTGAGTTATGAATTTATCTGGGTTGAGTGATTTGGAGAGGAGGAATTTCTCCGAGTTGGTGAGGAAAATTTCTCTGGCTTTGACAAAAATTTCTCAGTTGAAGTGAGTCTAGAGAAATTCTTCCCTGGTCTAGAGAAATTCTCAACTCAGAGAAATTTCAAAAGAGCTTAATTTTGTTTCTTGGTTGTATAATAATTTTTTGTATGCTCTGTCTGGTGTGCACATTTCTTGAAATGACTGATATGAAGTTACCAGAAATTCACAGAGAAATTTAACTCATATCTCGCCAAAGAAGGTGCCTATATGATCATTCAATCTCTAATAAACTGTGTTAGTACAAAACAATTATCAAATTCAAAAAAAACAATCCACACAATACTTTTCTCTGCCATTGTCAAATTTATGTGGATGAATTTGAAGCTTCAAAACACAATACACAGAATTTTCTCTGCCATAGAAAAATTTCTCTTGATGAATTTTATAGGTATTACAAACCACTGCCTATAGTATATATCAACAAACACAATGCACACTTTAACTGATATTGAAAAATTTCTCTGGATGAATTTGATTGATATTATTATATACACTGTCTAAAAAATACATTTCACAAAACAAAATACACAAAGTAATCATCAAATGTATTATTCAATCAATAAAATGTATAATCCTCAACTGTTTAACAAAGGTTCCTTGCATGTTCTCTTATTATGGTGACCAATACTCTCACAACGACTACACTTAATCACCCTTTTAAACTCTCCAGTAGAAGCAATTCTGTTCTTCTTCGGCCTCCCAGCTGGTCTCTTGCTCAATGGAGGTAAAATCATAGCATCTTCAATGCTACACACAGGTTTTTCAACAGTTGGAACTGGGCCAATCGAAAACGAGTATGCTTGACGATACATATCAGCATGAAAAAATGGTTCAACAAATGAATTCAAATTCATTCCACTCCTAAAAATTGCAGCAACAGCATGTTGACATGGATACCCATTTATTTCCCATTTTCGACATGAACAAGTTCTCAACCCAAGATCAACCATAACCGAAGGAAAACAATGCACTTCAAAGACATTATCAGATGGTAAACTCACATTCCATGTCCTCTCATCCAAAAAAGACTTCTCCAACACACTATCCATACGAAGACACAGAACTTTATTCCATTTACTAGAGAGCAGCCTCCTATCAGACCTCATATTCATGATTTGCAACCGTATCATGTCCACCAAATTTGTTTTTGGCAAGTGCAGCTTCTCGTATCCATGAATTGAATGACTCAGCAACATTTGAATACATCTCACCATAATGTTTCCCTGCAAAATATGCATCACTCCAATTTTCATATGGTAAACTTCTCAAGAAAACACTCATAGTGTCTCCTCCCTCACTTTTTAATTCATTTAACTTGAAATGAAATCATGCCTTTGTTGGAGCATATGCACATTCTGAAAACTTGAACATAATCATCTCCTTAACCAAATTTGTGTTTCCACATGACAACTTATCCCTCAAATTTCTCTTTAGATGTTCAAGACAAAATCCATGAAAGCAGTTAGGGAAAAACCTAGCAATTCCCTCCACAATACCACAATGTCGATCTGATATGAAACTTATCACCATTTCTGATCCCAATACTCCACATAAATGTTCAAGAAACCAACACCAATTGTCTTTATTCTCAGCATCAACAACAACAAAAGCTATAGGAAAAAAACCTACAAAACAAATAGGAACAAGCATATTAGATATACACATGCAGAGAAAAATAGAACACTAAACAACCAGAGAAGTTTGACACTGCCAACATCTAGAGAAAATTCACTTAGTGCCCAACTCCAGAGAAAATTCACACATTGGCAACATCCAGAGAAAATTGACTTAGTGACCAACTACAGAGAAAATTCACACAATCATAATATCCAAAGAAAATTCACTTAGTGACCACCTACAGATACAATTCACACAATGACAACATCCAGAGAAAATTCACACACTAACCAAAATCCAGTAAAAATTCTCACAGTGGCTACAACCATAGAAAATCCATACAGTGGCCAAAACTAGAGAAAATTCAAAGTGTTAGAGAAAAATCACATTCACTCAATTCCTACATGTATAGAAAATTCACATACTTAGATAAAATTAGATATATTTACAATTACCTTCATTCCCATCTTTTCCCGTTACAGCAAGAATAACTCCTTTGTATCGTCCTTTCAAAAATGTTCCATCAAGAAAAAGCAATGATTGACAATATTTGAAACCAGCAATGCATGCATGAAAAGCCACAAACACTCTTTTGAAACGCTTGTTATCTTCAAAATTTAACTCAAAACGACTACCTGGATTGTTTTTCAATGCCTCATCAAAATACCACCGTAATTGATTAAATGACAAACAAGAATCCCCATATGTACTACATTTTGGTTTTTCAACACCCAACCAACCACAGTTATAACTGATTGAGACCCCATACTTGTCTTTCATTTCTTTGACAACATCCACTGGACGAGTTAAAGGTTTTGCACTTACCTCTTCAAGTATCAGCCCAGAAACTAAGCTGGAAGTCATTCTAGCATGTTCACTCGTACGAACCGCTACACCACACGTATGTTCATTGTTCAAAGTCCTTATGTAGAAGAACCCATTTGTTTTTTCAACTGAAGCATGTACACGCCACATACATCCCCTTGATTCCTTATATGCACATTCTGCCGTAACCCTCAGCTTGTCATTTTGAACATACGTAAACTGAAAACCAACCTCAATAGCATACTTGCATAAAAAAGTACGGAACTCAACCACATCACCCTCAAACTTTTGTCTAACACTCGTAATATTATTCTGCCAACCAGCTGACAATAACACCTTTTCTTGGTGAGAACAAAACTTCAAGAGTGAATTCCTTTCAATATCCACCAGCCTATCACACTCACCATCGACAACATCTACCCAATTAGACCCCACTTCATCCTCTTCATCAGAAGTACTACATCTAGTAGCTAAAACATCAACTATATCAACACCACGTGCACAAACAACCCTCAACATATTCAAAAAATCAATACTATTTCGAACCATACAATTCGGATGGCCCGCAATAGAATATGAAATACACATAGTCTTAGGTTTCAAATTCTCCCATGTTTTACACAAAATGCCAACCAATTCCTGAAAATTCAATTCGCATGAAACATTAATGACAATGATATCATTCCCATATTTGCACAGCAACAACACTGCACTGTCCATTGAAACTGAAAGAAAAAACAAGAAAATTAATTTGTTTAACATAAAAACACTTCACAAGAACAACATAAAAGTCCAGAGAAATTTCTAAAAATTATAATTTTCTCTAGACTTAAAATAAAAGTCCAAAGACATCTACAAACTTATATTCACCTTCAATATGACAAAAACACAAAATCACAGAAACTTAATGAATCCAGAGAGAATCACAGAGAAATTCACTGCTAACTATTAAACACAATCATAGAAAAAAATCACACAAAATATCTGTTATGAAATTATAGGCTTCTATGTGATTTTCACCTCACTACAAGCTAACAATTTTCTATGCGTCATTCTGCAATATTGCACTCATAGAAAAATCCAGAGAAATTTACAAACTTATATACACCTTCAAGATAACAAAAAACACTGCATTGTCCATCTAAACTGAAAGAAAAAACACAAAAAATAACTTTTTCTTAGAGAAACAAAAACTTCTATTCATCTTCTACAAACATATAAATTTCTCTGAACTACAAACTTAAAGTGAGTAACAAACTTATAATTTTCTCTGAACTACAAATAAAAGTCCAGAGAAATTTATGAACTTACATTCACTTTCTCAGATTCTATCTGCATTAGAAACTTCTAATAATATGTCCATATGCACTTATAATTTTTTCTCTGATTTTCGTTAGATTATAATAACAAACTTACAATTTTCTCTGGACTATACCAACAAAAGTGTAGAAAATGAAATTTCTCTAGTTTGAAAAAACACAGAACAAAACTTATCATTGATCAGCATGTTGATAAAAAACAGAGCATGAAAAATGAACTCTAAACATCAAAATCAACTACACTATCAACACTCTTTGAAATTGATCAAAAAACAAAGAATGAAAAATTATTTCCAAAAATAAAAATCAACTCTATCAAGCTAGCCTCTCTCTAAACAAAAATTCAAAACAAAAATGAACATCCATGTGGAATCTAAATCGAAAACAAACCTGATTCAACTCCACTCAAAAACCTACACGATCAACACACTGTCAACACTCTTTGAAATTGATAAAAAAAAAACAGAGAATCAAAAATTAATTCCAAAAATAAAAATCAACTCTATCAAGTTGGCCTCTCTCTAAACAAAAATTCAAAACAAAAATCAAAATGCATGTGGAATCTCCATCGAAAACAAACCTGATTCAACTCCACTGAAAATCTACGCGATCAACACACTGTAACACCACTGAAATCTCCGACGAAATCTACACGATCGTAGCAATCTTTCTCGTCAACTCCACTGAAATCTCCAACGAAATCTCCACCGTGAAGTCAATAATATAATATTCAAACAAATTTCTCGTCAACTCCACTGCAATCTCCAACAAAATCTCCACTGCGAATTGGGTTTCCAAAATCTCACCGTAAAGTCAACAATATAATATTCAAACAAATTTATGTTAAAAAAGAAGGGTAATTTAGGTACTTTACAACCTAAAATAAATTTGAGGGACCTTAGCCATCAAAACATATTATTTTGGACCTCTCCTCCTATCAAAAGTAGATGAGGGACCTTAGGCCAATTTCACCCTAACAAAATTATAAAAATCCATTAAAATAACCAACTTTTCAAAAAAGGCCTATATAATAACTTAATTAATAATTTTTAATCTCAAAAACTTAAGCAAAGTTTTTTTATTTGTCATTGTGTAAAAACCCAACTAATCCCTAATGATGCACAAACCCTCAATAAATCCCGCCAAGAAAAGTTTTAAATCAAATCAAAATGACGAAAATGTGTAAAAAATATAAAAACAAATTTTTTTAGACTACCATGTGATCTTATTTATGATGTTTGAAACTATTAATTTTTTTTTTGTCAATGATGAAATAAGAAAGGAAGCCAACGCTTGCAGAAAGGACAATTAATAATGTTACAATTTTTTTGGTCATGACACTGGCAAATAAGAAAACTTTATGATTACTGTCAACCACTTGGCATCTTTCATAGAAACACACATGCCTAAAATTAGCAGATTTACAAATTGACGAATTGATAAATTACAATTTAAGTAATTTTAGACGAATTGATGAATTAAAAAATATTTTAATCAATTATCAAATTTTTATATAATAACCCTGCTTGGGAAGAGAAATTTTAATTTTTTTTAAAACTAAAATTCAGAAAAAAATAAAATAAATTAAAATAGTCAATAAGATAAAATGTCACATCAAATCCACAATAATTTTCAACGTGTTGCTTTCAGTTTTATGAATTTAGTTTTCTGAAAACTGAGTTTTTTTCGTATTTTTTAGTTTTTAGTTAATATTTTTTAAATTTTAAGTAATTTTTTTTTACTTTTTTAGATGCACTTTACTTAGATGCATATAAATAATAAAATATTTGTGAAAAAATATTTAATAAATAAACTAAATTAAATAAACGAAAGTAAATAAACTAAAAGAAAATAGATAGAATATTTTAAATAAGAACAGATAAGTAGAAATAAAATAAACTTATAATCGTTTAAATTAACTTACAATTGTTTACTGGATATAATCGAAAAATACAGAATTGTTTACTAGAAGCAACTGGAAAATATAGCTTCTACTTGCATCCTTAAAAATTGAATTTTAAAACAGCAAACTAGAAATTTTACAGAAACTGAGAGAAACTGCAATAGAAAATTGTGAACTCTTTCCAACTCTGTATTGACCTTTACTGAGGAACTTCTTTTATAGGCAAAGTGGATAACTATTAAGCTTGTGAACTGGGAACTGTGAGGCTTGTGATTGGAGGTATGAGGCTTGGGACTTCAAAAGTTGAAAAATACTGTGAAACTTGTGACTTGAAAAGCCTGAAAATCAGAGGCACATGGGTCTTGAGAGTATCTTTTTGTGACCGAGAACTTTTTTATCTTTTTTTTTTTTTTACTTGCAGTGAGGAAACGTGACTACATAGTTGACTGATGGGAAATCAATTTTGACTGATGGGGAATATATATATATATATATATATATATATATATATATATATCAACAGCTTTTCTCAAAGTAAGAGTAGTGATTGAAGCTAATGTATATATATAGAATCCGATGACTTTTTTAGGCATATGAGTCCTGAGCATCTTGGAATTGTGAACCATATGGATCATGACTGGTTCAGGCTGCAGAGGAGGCTGAATCATCCGAGGCTTCATCTTCAATTTGTGACTTTGCTTGGGCCATCAATAATTTGGCCATTTGGATCAATTCATTACTAGAGGTTGACTTGGGCTTTGCTTTGGGCTTGGCCTTGGAGGATTGGATTTGTAAGGTTCAATGTTGGTTGATGGGCTTCCAAGTCTGACTGTAGTGAGAGGAAATGGGCTTCCTTGTGTGACTGAAGCATTTGGATTTTGTTGAGACTTGACCATTGCAGGAGTTGGGGCATGAATGTTGAAAAATCTAGAAATTCCCTAGATATTGATTTGTGATTATGTAACAATTTTAAGCAGTATATAACAATCCCAATCAAACAATCAAGACAAATCAACACAACGATTTTAACGTGGAAAAACCACAATTGGACACCTCCAACTGTGATTAAAAAACCGCGGGCAACAGCCACAAAACAATCCACTAAGAAGATTTAAAGGAATTACACAAGTATACTCTCAATTACCTAGCGAATCCACGCCTAATTGAACCAACCTCTATGTGCCTCTTCCAACCCCGTCTTCACCTCGAAATTGTCTTTACAATGAGCCACTCCAGAATCCACCAAAGCTTTAGGCTCAAATTCTTTAGAATCCACCGAAGAACAACTCTCTCTCTTGTGTATAACATACAAAACCTTTGATGTACTTTCTTTAAACCATGAGTTGAATATTCAATAAAATATCAAAGAAAACTAACAAAATATCCCCAGATATAAACCTTAAGAACCAAAAAGAAGATCTGGAGGAATTCAGGAGTAGTCTAGTTTTGGGAGAAAACCAACTACTTATAGAAAACCAAAAGTAATCCTAGGTGTGGAAGAAAACCCAATCCTTATTGAAATCGGGAAAAGTGTGTTCGCGCGGTCTGCTCGAGCGCCCAATAGCCCGCTTGAGCGTCTTCAGCAAAATATGCGCGTGATATAACAGAGGTCCACTCGAGCGCTAGAGAACCCACTCGAGCGCGAAATCACACATCTCAATACTTTTACAGGCGACCAAAACTGCTGGAACTAGGGATTCTACGCTCGAGCGGGGTAATGTCCGCTCGAGCAGACAGGCAACTTGGAATGCATTTTTGCATTTTGCTTCGGGGGCGCTGCCCCTCGACCCCGTCGTGGCGCTGTCCCGGACCCGCCAAGGGGCACTGCCCCCTGGACCCCCGCGAGCTGACCGGGCAGCTCGATCCCCGTCATAATCAGCGAAGTGGCAATCTTGAAAGTATTAGCATCACAAACTTCTCTAAAAGGCACAATTCGGGTTCGATTCGCATCTAAACTCTCATAGCCTCACTGAAATAAAAAGTGCGAAAACAAATACAACTCAAAGAAGTTTTGTCAAACGGGGTTGCCAAAAATAAAACCTAACAATCTCCTCCTTTGGCAATGCCGCGACAAAACACACCTAACAAATAAAATCCTAAACAACCCAACCCATTACAGCCAACAAAAGCCAACTTCTTTCTCAAGGTCATGATCTGCAAAACAGTTATTAGTGCCACAATCTTCAAAACAACTATTAGTCCCACAAGAGTATATGAAAAAGCAATAGACATATGACACGATTATTTTGAAACATGAGATGGAAAACATGAATAAATGAAAACTAAGACTCATGAAAAACAACTCTCAAACAACAAAAACAAGATCATAAACCACACAAGCAATGATATGACGATATAAATACCGGGAACATACAAGAAGGGCAAACAGTGCATAGCAACATGCAAAACATATAGCCAATGTCCCTTACCAAACATATCAAAGTGTTTATGCTAAGCAACTCTTGTAATGAAAAACCAAACTCCCTCTCACTAAAAGCAACCACAAACACTGAAAACAGTGAAACAAAAAGAAAAAACAACAAAAATAATATGGTGAAGCAAGCAAGGAATTTCAGATTAGTACCTTAAAACACATAAGATTATCCAAGAAGCACCATTACAAGAAAACACAATGTGCACAGTCTGTAGAAGATTCCTCATGAAAGAAAGTGATGCATTATGTGAAAAGCATAGATCCCATGATAAAAGTGTGTGTGTGACTCTTGGAGTTCGACAAACACTAGATTCAATCCTAGTAGTGATCTGAAAGTTGGACCTTCGTCAAGAGAATCTAAGCACAACAAAGGAAAGTCAAACCACTAGGAATCAAGGGGTATTTGGTAAGTAAAGGCGGAGGCTCCCCCTCAATCAATGAATCTTTTCTTTTTTTTCTTTCTTTCTTTTGTACATTTTTTCTTTCTTTTGCATATTTTTTTCTTTTTCTTTTTCTTTTGCACAATCATTGGTGGCTAACACGCTCAAGAGTATGGAAACTGAACCAGAGAAGCATGGATATAATAAGGATGGCCTGGTTGGTAACTCTGAGGCAACCTTTTCCTCATGGCTGGACTACAAAGAATAGAGGGGAAAGCCGTGGAGATGCAAAAAGATGGAGGATGGTTAAAAGACTCAACATCACCCAAGATATGCTAGTATAGGTCAATTCCTCTAGAAACGCAAAAAATCAATGACAGAAGTCCATAGAGAAAAAAATAATCACTAAGGCGGAAGACTCCAAAATTTGCTAATCTAAGAGTGTGTACAGAATGAGACATACTAATCAAAAAACACATACTCCAAAATGAGTAATGACCACAGAAACCACACATATATTAACATGTAATGGATATTCTCATCAATTCTAATATGCACCAAGGACCACTCAAAAATTTCAAGCTTGCAAGACCATATATTTATTTATTTATTTATTTTTCTTAACCAAAGCAAGACAAAAACCGAACATGCACACATTTTTTTCTAAAAAAAAAACACACAGAAACTCAAAAACTAAACCAAATAAAAAAATTAACACAAGTCAAGTTTTCTCACCCAAATCTTTTTGATCTTAACAAAATTAGGTCTAGCGGTCTTGGTAAATGTCGTGGCGTTATGAACACCCTCATGAATCTTGGTATTCTGCCTGGACATGTAAGGTTGTTTCCTAACCCAAAAAGTATTCGAATTTTTACCCTTTTGAGACACTCTTCCATGCAACTTATAATAGTAAGGGCGAATATGACCATGCATACCACAATGATGACAAATAAAAACAGGGTGTCCAGGGTGTACCTTCTTTTCTTTTACCTTACCAACTCTTGGAAGTTTGAGAAGTCCATCCTTATGTTGAAATTTTTGTTCCCCCTTTCCTTGAGTTCTTGTATCATAAGATGTAGATGCACTCTGTTTTTGCTCTTTGTTATCACTAAAGCCAATGCCACTCTTGTCACAACTCATTTGTTAAGACCCAATGATATCCTCCAAAATCTTTGATCCTTTGTTCCACAGACCAATGGTAGCCATAGCACACTTGAGTTCTTCCTCTTTCTTGATCATTAGTTCTTCCAAAGCAACTTGTGACATCTCGAGAGATTCAATCTTTTCTTCATACATGGCATGGGTTTGTAGTAGCTCATTCCTCTCTGTCTCACAAGTCAACAGTTTTGCACAAAGAACTTGTCGATCATCAGCTATCTTGATGGCATTAATCCTGGCCTCAGAAATCTCCTCCTTAAGTTTGACATTCTCACTTTCACATGTTTTGAGTTTCTTTGTGAGTTTGTCATTCAATTTGAATAAGTTAAGAGACTCCTTATACAACTTTTAATAAGCTTGCTCAAGCTCTTCATGATCACTCTCCGAGGATTCATCATCAGTGATATTCTCACCTGACCTCTTCGGAGAATCTGTTTGTCCTTCAGCTTTGGGCACTGCCATGAAAGCAAGGAATTGTTTATGTCCTCCTTCACATTGATCTTCATTGTCACTTTCATCTTCATCAGATTTTGATTCATCATCCCAAGTGATAGCGATGGCTTTCTTCTTCCTCAAACAAGTGGGGCATTTTGAAGCAAAGTGGCCAAATCCTTGGCATTCATAGCATTGGACTCTTTCAGAGTTCCCTTGTATCTTTCCTTTCTCCTTCTTGGCAATAGAATTAATTTTGAGTTTATCTTTGCCTTTAGATTTATGAGTACGAGTAGAGTCCAAAAGATTAAGATTCTTTTTCAAAAAAGATTTTTTAAATTGTTTAACAAAAGCAGCTGTAATCTTGGAATCTATCTCACAATCCTCATCAGAATCCTCTCCAACTCTATGAGCACTACTAAAAGCAATATCTTTTTGTTTCTTTTTGAAATTCCTATGTGCCTCATAAGTTTGGAGATTTCCAACCAACTGATCCAACTTGAGGTTGTCAACATCTTGAGCCTCCTCAATAGCCGTAACTTTTGGTTGGAACCGATCGGGCAAGGATCTCAAAATTTTTCCCACAACTTTGGATTCTAGTATTTTTTTTCACCTAAATTGAAGCTGGAATTTATAATATCACTCAACTTCGCATAAAATTCATCAAAGGTCTCATTATCTTTCATTGAAAGGTTTTCGAAATTAGACGTGAGCCTTTGAAGTTTTGAGCGTTTAACCGAAGGAGTGCCCTCATGAATAGTTTGTAAGATATCTCAAGCCTCTTTTGTGACTTCACGATTACAAATACGACTAAACTCTTCAGGTGTGACAGTGCAAAAGAGAGAATTAATAGCTTTACTATTTTAGCTACTATTTTGGTAATCAATTGTGTCCCACTTTTCAATTGGTTTGGGAAAAGTTACTCCATCAATGGAAATTGTTGGTTCGGTCCACCCATTCATGACAGATTGCCAAACTTTTTCATCTATAGATTTCAAAAACGATCTCATCCGAGCTTTCCAAAAAGAATAATTGGATCCGTTAAGTAGGGGTGGTCGAACCATAGAATTTCCCTCACGAATTGAATCCATTATCACAAATCAAACAAGATCTCGCTCAAAAGTTTTTTTTAAAAAAACAAACGAGCAACCTGCTCTGATACCAATTGAAATATCTAGAAATTTCCTAAATATTGATTTGTGATTATGTAACAATTTTAAGCAGTATATAACAATCCCAATCAAACAATCAGGACAAATCAACACAACGATTTTAACGTGGAAAAACCACAATTGGACACCTCCAACTGTGATTAAAAAACCACGGGCAACAGCCACAAAACAATCCACTAAGAAGATTTAAAGGAATTACACAGGTATACTCTCAATTACCTAGCGAATCCATGCCTAATTGAACCAACCTCTATGTGCCTCTTCCAACCCCGTCTTCACCTCGGAATTGTCTTTACGATGAGCCACTCCAGAATCCACCGAAGCTTCAGGCTTGAATTCTTCAGAATCCACCGAAGAACAACTCTCTCTCTCTCTCTCTCTTTTGTGTATAACAAACAAAACCTTTGATGTACTCTCTTTAAACCATGAGTTGAATACTCAATAAAATATCAAAGAAAACTAACAAAATATCCCCAGATATAAACCTTAAGAACCAAAAAGAAGATCTGGAGGAATTCAGGAGTAGTCTAGTTTTGGGAGAAAACCAACTACTTATAGAAAACCAAAAGTAATCCTAGGTGTGGAAGAAAACCCAATCCTTATTGAAATTGGGAAAAGTGTGTTCGCGCGGTCTGCTCGAGCGCCCAATAGCCCGCTTGAGCGTCTTCAGCAAAATATGCGCGTGATATAACAGAGGTCCACTCGAGCGCGAAATCACACATCTCAATACTTTTACAAGCGACCAAAACTGCTGGAACTAGGGATTCTACGCTCGAGCGGGGTAATGTCCGCTCGAGCAGACAGGCAACTTGGAATGCATTTTTGCATTTTGCTTCGGGGGCGCTGCCCCTCGACCCCGTCGTGGCGCTGTCCCGGACCCGCCAAGGGGCACTGCCCCCTGGACCCCCGCGAGCTGACTGGGCAGCTCGATCTCCGTCATAATCAGCGAAGTGGCAATCTTGAAAGCATTAGCATCACAAACTTCTCTGAAAGGCACAATTCGGGTTGGATTCGCATCTAAACTCTCATAGCCTCACTGAAATAAAAAGTGCGAAAACAAATACAACTGAAAGGAGTTTTGTCAAACGGGGTTGCCAAAAATAAAACCTAACAAATGTTAATTGGAAATTCTTACTGGACTTGTTCAATAATTCAATGGGCTTTGAATGCATCCCACCATTTAACAAAATGTTGACGACTGACTATGTTATTGGATAGGCTGTATTGCCATTTAAAAATCCATGGGATTTTATATTTGGACATAAAGTGCAGTAACCAAGGAAACTGATTTTTATGCTGGTTGAGCTTGTAAATGGAAGAGAAGTAATTGACTTGTTCTATTAACTCTGAAGGGATGATTTCTGGGATGGCACCATGTTGTGACCCCCATCTCAGGAACCAAGAAGAGAATTCTGATTTGAATTTGTGGTCAAATGAGAAAAACCAAGAATGACTATATTACACATTTTGATGTAGGGGGATTTTGAACCAAACATCAATGTAGTCATAGTAACTATATTATATATCATGGTTGGGAAGGTCTCGTAGTAGAAAAGGAAGACCACATTCTTCCATGGAAACAATATTATGAATGTACAATGAATGATAAATGATTTTACTAGTCTGGACTCAATCATAGATAGGTTTAATGACTATTGACTTATGATGGAAAAGAATATCCTTATAAAAGATTATTGACTTATCGGGATGGGAAGGAATGAAATGCCATCCATTAGAGAAATAGGATTTGACTAATTCAAGAACATTGTGGATATTTTTGTGGACTGGTTCTTTGTAAAAAAAGATTGAATGACTATTTAAGAACATAATCTGTTCTTGGGGTAGACTTGTTAGGAGGCATTAGCGTAATTGACTGGCAGACAAAAGGGTTTGAAGCCAGAGCCGAAGTGTAACTAGGTTTAGGAATATTACTAAGAATTTGGTATCGGTTGACTAGATCAATTCAAGGTGCAACAATGAGTTGACTGGATGGCACAATGGCAAGAGGTTTTGTAGTAGATTTGTGGCTTGACATCTATAAGAAAAATGACCGAAGTAGATTAGCATCCATTGAGGACATCTAATCTATCCATATGAAAGTTAACTAGATTAGTGTAATGAGCAATGAAATTGCGATAACTTCCAATCTGATTGAACTGAAGGTAGGGGTCTGGATGAAGGTAAGGGTCATTTTGTAGTGACTTTAAATAAGATATTTTAAACTTATAATAGAAAATAGTTTTGCGGTATCTTGTGACTTGTAATCTGTGTATAGAACAATAAGGAGTAGGCATAATGCACTATCCTCCTTGTAAAAATTCTTGGGTAAGGAAATCAGGGATAGAATTTTGACTACCAGGAATATATTCAATATCAAAATCAAAAATACTTAAAATGGATTACCATCAAGCAAAAATATGTTTACTAGCAATATTTTGAACATTTTTTTCCAAAACATATTTACCACTTTTGCAATCAACACGTAATAGGAATTTTTGATTTAAAATGTCATCTTGAAATTTACTAATACATAACACGATAGATAAAATTTCTTTTTTAATAGTACTATAATTTTTCTGTGCTTTGTTCCAAACATCAGAATGAAAACGAACAATTTGTTCAAATGACTAGGGAGTTGTAGACACCCCATTTTTGACCGACCTTAAGACTCAGACATCACCAGTTGAGCACTCGGTGATATTGCATGTTGTGCTTGTTCAGAGGCCTCAGAGTCGCGGCTGCGAGCCCCGCCTCCGGACTTCCGGACCTTCTTCGGTGCCTTGCCTCAGTTTGCGAACCAGACTCGGTTTTCTCTGTTTCTTTTCCTGAGGGGAGGGAGAGGTCCCGTAGACCATCTCTCAGTGGCCGTGGGCTACATTTGGTGGCCGTAGGCCATTTTGCCCATTTCGGAGCCCGGTTCCCGGTTTTCGGAGCCGTCAGGCCGTGTGCCTCGGTTCGGGACCGCCTAACCATCTCCGTTTGCTCTGATTTTTTGGCATACATCTTATTTTCTCCCTTTTGAGGGACACTGGGGTCTGAGAAACCCACTTCGTGGCCGAACGCCACTTTCGGTGTTTAACGGGCAGTTTCCGGGGGCCCGAACTGCGTGTTTTGGCCCCCGAACATTCGTTTTGCATCGGTTTTCGTTCATTTTTGGCAGGTACCTCTGTTTTATCACCAGGAAGGTCACTGAAGGGTGGGAGGCTAGTAATTGTTGCAGCAACCAGTTATCTCTCCTCCGGAGCCTCCCGACGCCCGTTTTTCTGACTTCCGGGCCAATGTTGAACACCCTGGGGTTAGTGTTACCAACTTTCAACCACATATTTGTGATCTACACACCTGGGAGGACCCTAAAAACCCATGGCCGGCCAGTAATTGTAAAATTACTTTTTTACCCCTCTCTTCCGGGCCAATGTTGAACACCCTGGGGTTAGTGTTGCCAACTTTCAACCACATATTTGTGATCTACACACTTGGGAGGATCCTAAAAGTTTATGGCCGGCCATTAATTTTTCTTTCCATTTTTGCCCCTCCTCTTCAAATGCAATGTTGAACACCCTGGAGTCACTGTTGCCAACCCCAAACCACATATATGTGATCTACACACATGAGAGGACACCAAAAGTTGGTGGGAGGCCAGTAATTTTACCAAAAAGCCAACTTCTTTTTGGTCAAAAGTGGTTCAGCATGAATCCGGGAAGGAGAAAAAGCTGTGCGGCTTCACCGAAACGGGCGTAACTCTTTGCACAAGAGGAATTAAGATATGAGGTCACCACCATTGGAAAGCTTACTTCCGGGGCTTCATTTTGCACTCAAGAATCTCCCAAGTCCAAGTCCGGGGGGGAGAGATGTGGTTGGTTGAAGTCCGCTTGGACTGAATCTGCGCGGCTTCACGGAAAGGGGCATAACTTTTTCTACAGGAGGAATTTTAATGCAAGGTTTGCGCCATTGGAAAGCTAACTTCTGGGGCTTCATCCTAAGGGGTGGCCGGCCACTTTTTCTGGCCGGCCGGCCATTTTTTTCTTTGACCTAGCCGGCCGGCTATGTTAAGTGGCCGGCCGGCCACCTGCAGCAAAATACCTGGCCGGCCTGCTTCTTCAGGTTGAGTGCATTCCAGCTGTGCCTTGGTTTTCTCCCAAAAATATCTACATCCGGGGGGACCCTTTTGGGGGAATTTTGCTCTCCTTTTCCCCCACCTTTACAACCCCTTGTTGGCCTATATAGCAAGCAAGCCTTGTAGTATTTTGGGGTTAGAAAATTTCACCTTCAAGCCTCCATACACAACTCCATCTCCATACCTCTCATTTCTTGAAAAATCTCTAAGTCCCTAACCATCATTCCTTCTACACCACCAAGCTCTACCACCACCACCTCATTTCCAGCAACAAGGAAGGTTTCTCAAAGGCCAAAGAAGCTGCAAATTGATCCAAGAAGCAACAAAAGTTTGAGTCTTCAAGGGTAAGTGATACTTTTCCCCTTTTGACCCTTTTTCTTGATTTATTTGTAAGCCCCACTTTATTTTTGTTTCAAGCTCCGGCCCTAACTGAAAAGGGCCCTCTTTTGAGCTCATCTTCACTTTTCATTAAGGGCTCAACCCTGTTTGAGCCCTCCATGATACACTTGCTTCATTGATCCTCTTATATGTCATAATCTTGCATGCTATTTTTGGCCCATGAGCAATCTGTTTTTGAGCATGTTGTAAACTGATATTAGGCTTATTTTGAGCCCCTCTTCAACATTGAAGAAGGGCTCAACACCATTTGGGGTTTCCATGTTATACCTACCTTTATACTCCTCTTTTCTTCCCCATTCTTGCATGCAATGGCAGCCTACCATGCTTTTGTTTTTGGCCATTTTACAGTTCTGGAAAAGTTCTTATTTTGGTCCATAATTCATGTTTCATTTAGGTCCTTTCATGGTTTTGGGTCTCCATAGGTCACTTCATGTTATATCTCTCTTTTCTTCCCCATTCTTGCATGCAATGGCAGCCTACCATGCTTTTGTTTTTGGCCATTTTACAGTTCTGGAAAAGTTCTTATTTTGGTCCATACTTCATGTTTCATTTAGGTCCTTTCATGGTTTGGGGTCTCCATAGGTCACTTCATGTTATATCTCTCTTTTATTCCCCATTCTTGCATGTTTAGTTAGCCTACCATGCTTTTGTTTTTGGCCATTTTACAGTTCTGGAAAAGTGCTTATTTTGGTCCATTCTACATGTTTTATTAAGGGTCTTTGGCTGTTTGGTGATTATTTTGTATACCTCATGTTATAGCCACTTTTGAGCCTTATTTTGCATCACATTTCTATCATGTTTGTATACTGATTTGAGGTCTGCCATATACTGTAAATATTCATATTTTTGGTCCCTCTTCAATGTTGTAGAAGGAAATTTTTCAGTTTGGGTTTTGCTTATATCACTTGCTTCATTACCCCTCTTTTGGCCCCTATTCTTGCATGTCATTTTTGCCATACCTATGCTTGCTGTTTGGCCATGTTTATAACTGTGAAAGTGCATCTTTTGGGACTGTCTAGCTTCTGTATTTGCATTGCATGTCCATATTGTGCATGTTTGGCATAGCTATAGGCCATTTCGGGTGCCTAAATTCGCATTTCAGGACAATTCCATGCATTTCATGTCATTTCGCCTCATTTCGGGACTGTTTTCCCCCATATTTTAGTGCTGAAATTCCATTAGAATGATTGCTATCCATTCCCTGTCATTTCATCGCATTCTGTCACTGCCTCGGTTTGCGTGCCCGTGTGCACGCATTTCGAGGCACTCCATTTTTATCCGCAGGCATCCTATGTGAGTGTGGCTGAGGCTCACTCATGTTGGTATAAGCCCATTTGTCATTTCCATGTCATTTCATTGCATTCTGTCACCGCCTCGGTTTGCGTGCCCGTGTGCACGCATTTCGAGGCACTCCATTTTTATCCGCAGGCATCCTATGTGAGTGTGGCTGAGGCTCACTCATGTTGGTATAAGCCCATTTGTCATTTTCATGTCATTTTATTGCATTCTGTCACCGCCTCGGTTTGCGTGCCCGTGTGCACGCATTTCGAGGCACTCCATTTTTATCCGCAGGCATCCTATGTGAGTGTGGCTGAGGCTCACTCATGTTGGTATAAGCCCATTTGTCATTTCCATGTCATTTCATTGCATTCTGTCACCGCCTCAGTTTGCGTGCCTGTGTGCACGCATTTCGGGGCACTCCATTTTTTTCCGCAGGCATCCTATGTGAGTGTGGCTAAGGCTCACTCATGTTGGTATAAGCCCATTTGTCATTTCCATGTCATTTCATTGCATTCCGTCATTGCCTCGGTTTGCGTGCCAGTGTGCACGCATTTCGAGGCACCTCATTTTCACAGCATTTTACAATTGCCTCGGTTTGGGTGCCAGTGTGCACGCATTTTGAGACACCCCATTTTCATAGCATTTTGCCATTGCCTCGGTTTGCGTGCCCGTGTGCACGCATTTCGAGGCACCTCATTTTCATAGCATTTCACCATTGCCTCGGTTTGCGTGCCTGTGTGCACGCATTTCGAGACACCTCATTTTCATAAGCATTTTGCCATTGCCTCGGTTTGCGTGCCAGTGTGCACGCATTTCGAGGCACCTCATTTTCACAGCATTTTACCATTGCCTCGGTTTGCGTGCCAGTGTGCACGCATTTCGAGACACCTCATTTTCATAGCATTTTGCCATTGCCTCGGTTTGCGTGCCCGTGTGCACGTATTTCGAGGCACCTCATTTTCACAACATTTTACCATCGCCTCGGTTTGCGTGCCCGTGTGCACGCATTTCGAGGCACCTCATTTTCATAGCATTTCACCATTGCCTCGGTTTGCGTGCCTGTGTGCACGCATTTCGAGACACCTCATTTTCATAAGCATTTTGCCATTGCCTCGGTTTGCGTGCCAGTGTGCACGCATTTCGAGGCACCTCATTTTCACAGCATTTTACCATTGCCTCGGTTTGCGTGCCAGTGTGCACGCATTTCGAGACACCTCATTTTCATAGCATTTTGCCATTGCCTCGGTTTGCGTGCCCGTGTGCACGTATTTCGAGGCACCTCATTTTCACAACATTTTACCATCGCCTCGGTTTGCGTGCCCGTGTGCACGCATTTCGAGGCACCTCATTTTCATAACATTGAGTATGTTAGGATTATATCTTAGTTGCATTTCATGCATATCATGCATATTGCATCGTGTCCGGAATAGGAGTTAGCCCGGGCACAGGAAACGAGGTACATTTCGTACTCCGAGTGACGGAATATGTCTCAATTCCCCAGTCGCTGACACTCCGGATTATCCATGATGGAGTTAGGTTTTAGCTGTAGTTTCATGTGCATTCATCCTATATTGAGTTGTGCATTTCGACTCCTCGGCCATCATGCCTCGGTATGCGTGATTGGTGGCACGAGGATCGAGACATGCATATATCTGTGCAAATACATTGCTATGCCCCTTTCCTGCTCTCTGTTGCAGCAAAACAAAGAATCAGCAACCTTTTGGGGCTTGGCACGCATTTCAAGAACAGGTGTAAACAGAGGCTAATTGGGGCATTCCGGTAGATTTCCGCGCAAGACAATCCGGACATGCATCATCCATCAGAAGCGAAGCAGTCCCTGGCTTGCACGCCAGTTTTATTTGCTTTCTTAGTTAATTAATTAATTAGGAATTTGTATATTATTCGGACTGTAATATTTGGACTGTAATATTCTTTTATTCGGGACTGTATATTTATTTGGACCCTTTGCGCGAGGGCACAACTGTAATAAGTGTGCGTGAGTGGGATGTATGTCTTCCAACCTCACGTCTTTCTCCCTTTTATTTATCCGCTTATGATGGTTAGATTAGGGCATATTTAAATTAGCATACAGTATGACAGCATGTTTGCATCATTCATCTGTATCGCATGCACCGGGCTCGGCGCATCATACTAACTGCATTGTACATTCAATTCCAAATTGAATACATGATAGTTGTAGCATTTCATATACCATCTTAAAATAGCCGAGCCTGCTATAGTTGCATTTTGCATGTGTTGCATTAGGCATTTCTGTATATAAAGGATCATGCATGATTTCTAATAAATTCCTATTTTGGCTTGGAGTACTCGGTAAGTTTTATGCTTTAGCATCCTTGCATGCGTGTAAGTGACTGCCATGATAGCATGCTTACCATGAGGCTATGTGCTTATCTGATATAACTGCCTGAATGCCTGTGGGTGAAGGTTGGGTTATCTGAATTGGAATAGATCATCAAATGTTTCAAGCCTACCTGCGGGTAGCAAAACCTCTTTCAAAAATAAACATGAAATGTTTCGTTCCAATTCAGGCGATCCGGTCTATATTTGTATGCTGTGCGCATCACATAGTAACCTAGGCTAATAACCGGAATAAGAACTCACAATGTTTTCAAAAATAGATATCATGGTTAGTAGAGGCCGGTCTATGACCGGGCGAGCGGGGGTGCTCACGAAGTGACCTTCCCCAATCGTACCCAAGTTCCCGAGCCGAGGCAACTTTGGTGATGACGGACACGTGGCCTTTTGGCACCGAGTCAGGGTTTCCTAAATTTCCCAAAATAAAATATTTAGGTGGCGACTCTGTATCTGGCAAAGCAGTCCATGTTTGGCACTTCTTTCAAAAAATCAGTTTTCTCAAAATAATTTGCCGGATTTGGACTCTTTGGTTCAGATTAAGAACCGTGACTACAAAATCGAGTCCGAGCTGTAGCGAGGTCCCCCGCGGGATGGTTACAGTTTCTGGCGACTCTGCTGGGGATTTAGAGAACTTGATTCGAACTCGTGATATCTGTTTTTTTGACTACACTTGTGTGATTCTTTGCATTGCATTTGCATTGGTGCGCCTAGGACACCGTGTTTGCCATCTGCTATTCCTGAACGGTTTGCCGGAGTGTAGACACCCCATTTTTGACCGTCCTCAAGACTTGGACGTCACCGTTTGAACACTCGGTGATTATCCTTGTTTGTGTTCGTTTGGAGTTCCCGGAGGTCTCGGCTTGCGCGCCTTGCCTCAGGATCCCCGAACTCGACCGTTTAGTGTCTGGTTTTGCACCAAACACTTGCATCTTGCCTTTGAGAGGCAGGGTGGGGCTTGTAGACCATCCCCACCCATCACCGGCAGTGGCTAGATGCCACCGGCTGGTTTTTGCTGCCACCGGCAATATTGTTTGCCGGCCGGCACTCTTTGTTGCCGGTCAGCACTCTTTTGTGCCGGTCGGCACTCTTTTTGGCCAAGATGACATTTTTGGCCGGCCGATTGCTGTTCATCTGCTTTTGCAGATATTTTTAGACAGCTGTATTGCTTTTGCTCCCCTCCATACACGTGTATGGAGGGATCTCCCTCTTGCAAAGCTTGTCTTGTAAGCTTTACAAGAGGCATATAGGGAGGGTCTCTCTCTAAGGGAGGGAGGAAGCTTTTAGACATTTTTGAGGGAGGAAAATACAGACCAAGCTCTGGTTTTTCTAGGGTTAGGGTTAGATATACACTCTCTATCTCTCTTTCCCTCTTATTTGTACACTAGGTGTTTTGTGTCTCACTATTGCACACAAACACCTAGTGTTTCACCTTCCTCTTGGAGCTGAGGTTCTAAAGAGTGTGTTTTGAGATTTTGGTGTTGGATTCAAGCTCAAGGAAGCCATTGGAGCACCATTTGTAAAGGGGTCTTCAAGGGTGAGATTCTAGTCCTTTTTTTCCCCATTCTTGCATTAATTTTATACCTATCTTAGAGCTGTTTTTGTGCTTATTGTATAACATAAAAAAGTTCTGTTTTTAGGCCCTCTTTATTGTTTATTAAGAGTGTTTTGTTGTTTGAGGGTTGTTGACGATCCTTAGGCCTCAAAAGGCCTCATTTTGAGCCATTTTGTGTTAGCTCCGGGATTTTGGTGTTGAGGTCTCTTCACCACTGAAATCTTGAGAGATTTCAGTGGTGAAGATGATGCTTTGAAGTCCCAAGAAGGAGAGGGCCACCCCCTCTCCTTGTTGTCCTTGAAAAGGACACATTTTGGCCTCTTAAGGAAGCCTATGCTTGAGTGTGTGTTGAGCATGTTTGGTTTGTTTTTCATGCTTATATATCCATAATATAACATGATTTCAAGTTGGTTTTGGAACTCCATGCATGTTTAGCATAATTGCCATGTAATGCCTTGTTTTTGCCTTAACATGTCTTAGGTTGTTAGCCTTAGGTGGAGCATGTTTTAGGCTTAGTCTTGTGAAGATTATGTGCTTATTTTGCCATGTTTTAGCTCTGTCCATGGTTGTTTGGGTTGATTTTAACATGCATTATATAGCTCCTTTGTATTTGGGCTTGTTGGCCTTCAGTATGTGCATGTGTAGCATGCCATCTTTGCATTGTTTTGGTGATTTGGGATCATTCTACATGCTATTTCAGTCCCATTTCCATGCTTGTTTGATTGCCTTGCATGCCTCTTTAATGCTTTGAAAGCATGTGTTGCAATGCTCCATGTTTTGGCCATGGTGCATGCCTTTGTATTTGGGCCATTTAGATGCCATCTAAAGAGCCCTTTAGCCTTGATTTAACGTGTTATAAACCTGTCTTTGGTTGCTTAATGCATGCCTTGTTTGGTCTTGTTAAGTATAGCTCAATGCCACTTTGGTTTACTTTGAACACCTAGGCCATTTGTTGTATGCTTGACTTGATTTATATCTTGATTTGGCATCATTTTATGACATGATTTCAATGCTTATGTTGCATGCTAATTGTTCATGTTTGTCCCTTTCAAGTGTGCTTGAATGTTGCTTGATTTGTGCTTAAGTGTTGGCCCTTATGTGCATGTGTGTGTGTATGCCATTTAGCCCTCACTCTTTAGCACTTTTGGCCACTGTTTTGGGCCCTATTAGAGCTGCCCAATTCATGTTTAAGTCCATCCTCTATTTGGTTTGTAAGCTTACCTTGCATGTTGGCTTGTATGCTTTACATAAGTGCATTGCATTGTTCATGTTGCATCCCTAGATAATATGCCTAGGTTGCATTGCATCAACATGCATTCCTTGTCCCTTGACTTGGGTGATAGGGATTGGGAGTTTTGTTTGATTGGTTTGCATTGCATTTGAAACCAAAGTTGCATACTTGGTTCTTTGGGCCATCATGCATGGAAATGCGTGATTGGTGGTCCGAGAACCGAGGCACATGTCCCTTTGAGTCATTACAATGATAAGAGACATGGTTGGTGCATAAATGCCTTGAATTGTGTTGCCATGCCTTGTTTTGCCCTCTGTTGCTGTGAGTTGCAGGTTCTGCAGGAATACTCTGCCGACCGGCAGTGTAATGTGCCGACCGGCACCATTTTCTCTGCCGACAGGTTCAATTTTGTGCCGATGGCCATACCACACTGCCGGTGGCAATTTCAATCAGCCGGTGGTGATCCTCTCTGTCCAAGGGGTCAGTCCTGAGGCTTTGACAGCCTCCAGAGGAGGAAAGGAAGGAAAACAGAGGCAGCTTGCGCATGGTGGCGCGCTTCCCGAGACGTTTTCCTGCTTTAATTAATTTATTTAATTTGTTAATTAAATTAGTTAATTTGTAATATTAATTAGCTTGCGTAGTTAATTAATTTGTAATATTTATTCGGTCCCTCCGAGCGAGGGCAAACCTGTAATAAGTGTGCGTGAGTGTGTGTATGTCTTCCAACCTCACGTCTTTCTTCCCTTTTATTTACCTGCTTACGATGGTAGATTAGGGCACGTTTAATTTAGCATACCTTATGCTATGCATGTGTGCATCCATGCATTTGTATTGCATGCATTAGGCTCGGTACACCACGCTAACTGCATCAATACTTCAACTCCCAAACTGAATACGTGATAATCGTGCATTTTCACATAACATGTTTAGGATAGCCGAGCCTATTCTAGTAACATTTTGTATGCGATGCATTAGGCACTTCACATGGACTTGGATCATGCATGTTTGCTAACAAGTTCTTTGTTTTGGCATGGAGTACTATGTAAGTATTTCCGCTTTAGCATATCGCATGAGCGTGAATGTTGCCATGACAGCATGCTTAACATGTGGCTAGATGCTTATGTGTTAAACTGTTTTGAATGCCTGTGGGTGAAGGCCGGATTGTTTGAGTTGGAAAGACTCGTTGAAATCCGCATTTTAGCCTACTTGCGAGTAGCAAATTCCAAAGCATTTTCAAAACAAACGGATATGCAATGTTTATTTCCAAATTAGGCAATCTAGTCTATACTTGTTTGCTGCGCGCATAACATAGTAATTCTAGGCTAATAATTGGAATAAGAACACATAACGTTTTCAAAACTGGATATCACGGTTAGTAGAGGCCGGTCTTCGGACCGGGCGAAAGGGGGTGCTCATAGCTGACCTTCCCCGATCGTACCCAAGCTCCCGAGCCGAGACAACTCCGGTGATGACGAACATGTGGCCTTCGGCACCGAGTCAGGGTTTCCTAAATTTCCCATTTTAAAAAATATTTAGGTGGCGACTCTGTATCTGGCAAAGCAGTCCATGTTTGGCACTACTTTTTCAAAAATCTGTTTCTCAAAACGATTTGCCAGATTTGGACTCTTTGGTTCAGATTAAGAACCGCGACAACAAAAATCGCGAGTCCGAACTGTAGTAGCGAGGTCCCCCTCCGCGGGACGCGTCTACAGTTTCTGGCGACTCTGCTGGGGATTTTAGAGAGCTTGACTCGAACTCGTGATATCCTGTTTTGATTTCATTTATGTGTTTCTTTGCATTGCATGTGCATTGGTGCGCCTAGGAACACAGTGTTTGCCATCTGCCATTCCTGAACGGTTTGCCGGAGGCTTGCCTTGTCCAGGCATGTCCATAAGGCTGACCGGCTATGGGCTCTGACAGTATGGGAACACAAACCCCGGTTTACCGGGGCACCCTTTTTGACCATTCGACCTAGTGCATATTCGGATCCATAGTGACCATTCCAAATTAGGACAGGCTGCTTACCCGATATTAGGTTGTTTGAGAACTGCTGTGTGCATAGTGAAACCCTAGTTCCTGACGAAATAGGACAGGGAAACCCTACCCCAACATAGGGGTGATTGAGCTCTCTTTATTTGCTATATGTTTTTAGAGTGTATCTCTACAGGAACGCATATACCAGTTTGGGAGTTTGAGTATCGGGCCCGAGGGCACCAGAATCAGTATTGTTGAGAATCAGCTATCAGGAATCAGTTATCTGCGGGTATCGGGTTCAGTTTTTGGGAACAGTGATTTCTGGGAACAGTGATCAGCAGTAGGGTACAGTTGTTCGTCTACACCCGTATTTGATCCGATTGAGGCTGAAATGCTGTTTGTTTCTCCTTTCAGTTCAGAGAGTCACAGAGTTGATACAGAATAGTCAGTGTCTCCCCTTTGCCGAGGCAGAATTTATGGCGGCACAAAATTCAGAAGAAGTTGTGGTTATGACGGCTGCATTGGAGCAGGGGACCGCCCCGCAGAGTGAGGCCAGCATCAGTATGTCATACCCGCCCAGGTCGCTCGTTGTACACCCTGTTTGGACCCCCCAGTTATATCAGGCTCGTGAGCCCACCACCTTCGAATTGATGGGAATGATAGGGGACCTCCAGAGGACCGTGGCCGATCTAGCTTATGGAATGTCGGCTTCGCCGCCAGCGGCGCCGTACACCGGGAATTTCGTGCCACAGGAACCCCCGCTGCTGGGGCGGATTGTGATAGAGCTCAGCCAGCCAGAGGTGGCTTCCAGCTACAGCTGCGACATACCAGCATCAACCCCGACCCTTGATCAGGCTGAGGCCAGAGGAAAGGATAAGGCAAAGGTAGATGCCGACCCTATTGAACAACTGCTGTGGGCAGTCGAGGCTCTGAAAGTCAGAGGGATGAACAAGCAACAAACATCTGCAATAGTGACCAAAGCTGTAGATGATGCTTTCCCCGCTCCAATCAAAGGCAGTTCAAGCCAGGTAGAAAACCGGGATGGGCCCCGTCATGCCCAGACAATTCCTGTAGTTCCCAACCCTGCACCGGGAAAGGTTCAAAAAGCCAAGGCAACGCCAGCCGATCCTTTCGCCAGCGCATCTGGCAAGAATCCTCAAACTGCAAAGTACCTGCCCCGAGGGCGCAGAGTCTTTCACGACCTCCACATGCCTTTGTCTAGGGCATTGTTAATATTGGCGAAGAATGGGCATCTTAAGCCTTTGGAGCCCCGGCCACTCCCGAAGAATCTCCCCGCCACTCATGATGCTACCTTGTACTGCGCATACCATCAACAGTCCGGTCACAGTACCGATGGATGTTCCCGCCTTCGTCATGAAGTGCAGGATTTGATTGATAACAAGGTTATCCTACCACCTACCTCAGGCAAGCCCGTCACCACTCAGTTGTTGGATTTCGAGGGCTCAGATACTGCGAGTATGTAAAGCGAACCGCCTGCGGGCAACATTTGGTACATTTTGGATGAAGCGTCTGGCACGCATTTTTGAGCATCGGTGAAACCGAATTTTTGTAAATCCTGGCTTGGATATCGAGTCAGTCTTTTGTTTTGAGTCTGTCTCTTTGTCTCGAGTCAGTCTTTTGCTTAAAGGTTTGTCTTGTTGTATCGAGTCAGCCCCCGTTGTATATAATACCTGGTGATTCTGGGGTTGTTGCCTCGAACACCATTTTGTTTTGTAATTATTATCTGTTTTTGTTTTGAGTCTGTTTCTGCCGAGGGGCCAGTTGCACCAACAAAGCCGATCAAAACAGCTGTTGCTATCTCAAACTTCATGCTTGCTTTCAGCATAAGTGCCAGAGAATTTGATTGGGCTGACAGTACATCTCGCCTGCTCTCCTGCGCGCCAAACTCATTGCATTAACCTAAGTTTTCCAAAAACAAACTTTTTGAACACTGCGGTGATAAAAACGAAGAGGAAAGAACTCCTCGGGTTTTGTAAAATTTTGATCATTTTGAGAGAGAGAGAAGCGTGCTAAGCCTTTTTATGAACAAAATCATGCTTGTCGGCGTGAGTACTGAGAAGGATCCTGGCCTGATCCAGATTGGTTCCACACTATCTTCGGCGCGAGCGATTTGTCGCTTTCTTAAAAACTTTCAAAAACAAATGTTTTACGCGGCCCTGCGAAGACCTGTGTGGAATCGCTCTTGAGATTGCGCAGCCTAGGATCGCTCTCAGCCTCAAGATTCAACCTATTTGTTTTCCAAGTTTGAACCCGTTCAGAATGTTCAGAAAGTTCAACGGACAAACGCCATGGAGGCCCGTGTGGCCAGTTTCGAAACAGCCCTCGAGCAGGAGGCACCAAAGCCGAATCAGAAGGAGTAGATCTCGTCGGAAGAAGCTCATAGAGCAACCGGGATGGATTCTCCACAAATCAGTGCAACAGCCGTTCTCCTGGGCACAGAGAAGCTTCAATTTCAAAAAAAAAACCATTTGGCATGGATTTGCTACACTTTTACCCTTTGAGAGGCTCGCTGGGCCAAAAACCCGGAAGGGCGGCCTAGGCAAAAGTTAGAGCAAGAGAAAAATACAAAAGAAAGAAGAAAAAAAAAGAAAAAAAAGAGAAAGAAAAAAAGAAAATTGAAAAAAAAAAGAATGAAAAAGAAAAAATAGAAAATGAAAAGAAGCTCGCAGGGTCGAAAACCCGCATTGGGCGCCTTGGCAAAAGTGAGAGCTAAAAAAAAAAGTGAAGGTTAAAATACCCGAGTGGACCTTAGCCGGAACTACGTAAGGCTTGATTCCCATGTTTGGGATACGTAGGCAACTTCATCATGAAGTCCAGCCCCCAACGCTTTCATAAGCGTCTCAGTCCATGCAATGGTTTCAATTTCACCTCAAAGTCCAGTGGCCAACACCCTTCAAGGTGATTGTGTCCATATATGTGTTGTGACCGTCTTCGTCATCTCGGTGTCTGAGAGCTCGACCACCGCCAATAAAGACTGTTTACAGATTGCTGCGGCACCATCCCAAACAAGGGGCAACTTTCCGTTGCCACCAGCCGCCGTGAGCCGCCATTCAAACTAGGGGCAACTTTCCGTTGCCTCACCCCCCCTTCAAACCAGGGGCAATTTTCCATTGCCTCCGATCCGAGGTTGCGCATCTCGAAGAGTAAGTTCCATGCTTGTTGAGCATCAGCTGTTTGAAAAATAGTTTTTGAAAATTTTTACTGAGGTTGACTATTTTCTCGAAAACTACTTCATTTTCCAAAATTGGACCATTGTCTTGGACCCAAAAAGGAAAATTTTCAGTGCTTGCGGCCTGACTCGCACGGTTTTCAAATCAAAAATCGAACAAGTACGTTAATCCGACTCTCATTTTGATCAAAACTGTTTTAGTAGAAAGCAAAAACAAATAATGGTTAAAATGATGAACTAGGGGCACAGTTGAGCCAGGCGTTCTGTCTCTCCCCCGTCAACGACGTACTTGCCAGAAAAGCGCTCTGCCCGCCAGAAGAAATAGCCGTGAGCTAACGGTATTGAGCATGAACCCACACCTTTCTATTTATCCATCAATCACCCCGGGGAGGGATGAAAAATGAGAGAATGAAGAATAGAGAGGTGTAAGTTGAGAGAAAAGCGAGGAAAAGGGTTTCGAGAGAAAAATCCGAGCTCGAGAGCCGAGTGATGTGAGAATCACAAATTAGAAAGGGTGGGAAATAATACCCAGATTGAACTGGCTCCTCGTGGTCCGAGGTCCCCCATCTTCGCTAACGCGTCTGTATGTCGTGTCTTTTGTTTTGTATATCTCCACCTTTGTTTTAGGTCTTTTTCGAGCGTGTCTCGTTGTGTTAGGTCGTGTACCTTTATATTTGATTCCTCCCTGCTGTGTTCAGTTGTAGGCTCGATATCCCGGTTTGAAAAACCCTCATTCGATTTCAAAAATCATTTATGCTCAAGAATGCTGTGTCATTCTCTACATTCGAGCGTGTTTTAACTCCAACTGGTTCCATCTTTGAGGTCCGTCTTGTCAGATTGGGCCGTTTGTTCAAAATTTGCCGTGTGCAGAATGAATCGGATGTTGTGTTATGGGCTGTATGCAGATTAGTCCCCAGTAGAGCAAGGGCTGTGTGTCCAGAATCAGGCAGTGGGTTGCTTGGGTTATTTTGCTGTTGACTGTCTAGTTATCTGATTATTACAGTGCAAGTGTTCAATTTTTAGATAACCAATCAATTCCATTTACATTGAGGTGTAACATGATGAGATGCGAGGCAATGCATGAGATGTATAGATGTAAACACTTTTTCGGATAAAAAGTCCGTTTCATTTCATTATCTTTTCGAATGTACAAGTTTTGGAAACAAAAATCTGCCTGCGGCAGTACAAGGTAATCTATCTACCAACAAAAAGAAAAGTACAAGAAAGAAAGAAAAGATAGCAAATATCCGCATCTCTGCCGAGCACTCCAAGGGCTGTCAGTCCGTCCTAGTCCTCTTCCTGGACGAGGGTCCAGGAGCATCATCAACGTCGTCGTCAGAGCTCGAGCTAGAACCGTCTCCGGTCTCCTCCTCCGATGACCCTGCCTCCGCCTCTGACTCCTCGTCGTCGTCATCGTCCGGGACTGGAGCTCGCGAGCTACTCCCGACGTGAGTACGCCCTCCCCTGGTACGGGGAAATATCCTGCCCTCCTCATCTCTCCCCCGAGCAGGGACAGAAGGCCTAGCTGGAGCGCCTCCTGCCATAGGAATCTGGAAAGGAGGCTGAAAAAGTACACAAAAGGGAAATGCATCAGTATGCCGTGAGCAGTTTATCAGTGCAGAATGCAGAGTATGAGTACAGTGTAAGAATGCCGTGAGCAGTTTATCAGTACAGAGTTTGGTGCAGAATGCAGTGTATGTAGTGTTCAGATACTGTGAGATCAGTGTATCAGGTGTTGTGCCGTGCATCAGATTATGTAAAGCAGTGAATGAATGGTTTGAGGCCAGTGTCAGAAGGACATACCGGTATGCTGTAGACGGCTAGGAGGTCAAATGTCCGCTGGAGCATCCCCATCATCGAGGCATTCATCGCCAACGACTGCCGGGTGTACGCAGAAGAAGCCTGCAAAAGAATCAGATGCATTAGTATTCTGTGGAATATCAAGATAGACTGAGATGAATGACTGTACAAAATGCAGTAGAACATACCGGCGGCAAGTCGGGGATGTCAATGAACTCGTGACCAGCCGGTGGAGGGGCGAAGGGGATCTGATAGGTCGACCCACCCTGCCCCTGGAAAGTCAGTACAGCAGGCAGGGCAGGCCAGCCAGCTCCTCGTCCTCCCCGCACTCCGCCCCTACCACGGACCCGGGCCCTCCTCGAAGATCCAGCCCCTGCTCTCGCTCCGGCCCCAGTCGCCGATGCCACAGGCCTGGCCCCCTCTGCTCGACGGCCGCTCAGGGGGCGCATCAGGTACGTCTGCACGTACTCCTGATAGTCTCCAGTGCCTCGGAAGCCGGCCTCCTCCCAGCCGATGGAGTAATCATCCAGCTGCTCAGTGGTGAGCCCCTCGGTCTCCCTCATCTCTGCAGGAGGGTGAACCGGGACTATCTGCTCAGGTAACCCAAGGGTCTGGCGTAGAAAACGCTCCCCCAGGTACCAAGCCCGACAGACCGGGCCCTCTAGCAAGATCCGGAAACGCGAGGTCTCCTCAGCACCAGGAAACCGACCCCGCATCGCCGACGGCAAGGAAGCCCATGGCCGCCAAGTGATCTGAAAGTGACAGACAGTTTGTTATCTACTGTTATTGAAATATGCAGTGGGAAAGCGAAGCTAAATGAACTGAAAGTAAAGCATACCTCGGCCGGGGTGATGGTGTCAAAATATCGGCGGAAGAAGCCGAATGTCTCCCGTGGTCGCCGGGTGCATCTCCCGTCGAAGCGACTCGAGAGCGGGACAGCCGGAGGAGGCTCCGCAACTGGCACAGGTGCAAGCCTAGGGAAGTAGGCGTAAACCCACAGCTGCAAAACAGATGTCAGTATGACCATCAGATAAAGCAGAATATGCAGAATGAAGCAGGAATGGCAGAGCCGTGTTTTGTATTGTGTACAGTGTACAGCGTGAGCAATGTACGGTCAGTGTAAAGCAGAATGCATGTGTGTGCCGTGTGTACAGTATACAGCAAGTATAAAGCAGACTACAGTGTGTGCAGTGTACAGAGTACAGAAAGTACGAGACGGAAATGAAAAGCGGGGAAGAAATGTACCTCCCAAGCCCGCCAGTAACCTCCAAGTAGCTGGCCGCTGCCACGAGAAGCCGAGCTCATATAGCCGTAAAGGGTGGCCAGAGCAGCGCTGCCCCAATCATAGTGCAAGATGTCCCGGACGTCCACCAGTGCGCTGAGAAGGCAGAGAGGCACGGTGTTCGCCCGGTCGACGAAGATGGTAGTCCCGAACAAGAACATGAGGAAGCCGCGAGCATACCTCTCCTCATCCTCCGGGGTCATTTGCGCCTCCTCCTCCAATGCGGGCTGGACCCGAAACTGTGTCTCGAACCAGGAGTACCGCACGAAGCCTGGACGAGCTAGTGGCGGGGCCTCCCCCAGTAGATGGACCTGAGCGGCGGTCCACTCATCCATGTCTGTGTCGAAAGGGATCGGATCCCCCCCTACCCCGATGCCTGTGAGCATCGAGAAGTCATAAGGGGTCATCGTCGTGTCCCCTGCAGCAGAGAAGTGGAAAGAATCGGTGGTGTCCCACCACCTCTCCGCCAAAGCAGCAAGGAGAGGTCTGCATGTGGAGAGCCTGGAGAGCCCTCGGCAGAAGGTGCCGAAGCCCGCCCGATCTACGATGCGCTGGACCGCATCAGGGAGCTCATCATACCACTCCCGTGCACCAGTATTCCCATACCCGCGAATGGTATGGGAACCCTCCTGCAAACAGAAAACAACAATTGCAAGACAATATTCAACATGCAGTTTTGAAAAGACAGATATGGCATGTATGCAAGTTTGTCAGATTCATGCAAATACCGGGTGCCGGTGTGCTTGCAGTAAAATACGCGTGCTGTGTCAGCGTGTTTAGGTGTTTCAGAACAGATGTGGCGTGTGTGCAAATTTAACAGATTCAGACAAATACTGGGTACCAGTGTGTGTGCAGTAGAATACAGTGAGTACAGTGTGTTTGAATGATTCAGGGCTAGTGCAGTGTGTGTGCATGTGTCAGTCTCAAGCAGATATCAGTTGTATGTATGTTTACAGTCAACTACGGTCTACGGCATATCAGATTTCAGCAGTTAGAGAATACAACTAACTATGGCAGTTTTGTATCCTACATTGCAGAAAGTAAAGCAGAAGATGAAGAGTTACCTCGGAAGTGCCAAATGAAAGGTGGGAGGTAGGCTCGCGTAGTAGTAGCTCAGGCGCCGCGTACCTCTCAAAGCTCCGGAACTGACGCAGACCGTCTGGGGGCAGAACGTGGATCGCCGGCCGGTAGGTCGCCGGGTCGAACGGGCGCTCGCTCAGTGGTAAGAGCTCGACCCCGGGATCCATCTCGTGGTCCGGGGGAGTCCCGCCACGTGGAATGTCGTCCGCCATGAAGAGAGTGATGTGAAAATGGCCGGAAAAGGAAAACCGAGCCGGAATGCGAAGAGTCAACTGAAAAGTCAACTCCTGAGAGGGTCGGAAATGGCCGGGAAGGCCGGAATGTGAAAGGGCACGGAAATGAAGAGGAAAGTGAGGGGAACGAACCCCGAAAAGGCTAGAACGCCAAACGAGGCACCGAAACGAAAATGTGATCGGTGGAAAACGTCCGAAACGCGAATCCGACGACGAAACGGGCGTAGAACGCGAAGAAATGGACGAAAAAGGAGAGGGAAAAGCTCTAGAGAGAGAGAGCAAGAGTTTTCGGCGTGAGAGAAATGAGAAAATAGGGTTTGAAGCCCTATTTTATAACACCCAAGGTGAAAAGACAAAACTGCCCCGCACCAGCAACTGTTTGCCGGTCGGCAATGTTTTGTGCCGGCCGGCACTTTTTTGTGCCGATGGAATTGTTTTTGTGCCGATGGCCAGCCGGTGGCCTCATCTTTCGGCCGGTGGGGTTCCCACAGCCTTGTTTAGGCCATATGAGAAGTTTGTGGTCTTCATAGCTCAAGAAAGTGCAAGAAAGTGCATCTCTGACATTCAACCGGCCTCCGTTTTGACCGCGGGCCGTGTCTCCAGTGCGTGGCACTCGAATTCATGCAAGGTGTATCCTTTTTGTATCCTTTTAAATTCAAAAGTTGCCCCATGTGTGTTGCGCGAGTTCATCACACTACTTCTGTGCATTGCATCGCGCTGTCATGCGCCACACATTTGAATTGTTGTGCACGTGTTACATGCGTTGCAACACGCACCCCTTTGCATTGTCGTGCACATTTCTCATGCATCATCATTGCATTTCCATTCCATGCATTGTCATGCATTCCGGAATACGTGCGTTGTTGCGCATTCAAGCCCATTTACACTCCGTGTGGCATGCATGTCACACTTGGCATCGCACTGTTTTGTGCATTTCAAAATTGTTCGCGCTGTTCTGCGCATCGCACTGTTTTGTGCATTTCAGATCGTCGCACTGTTTTGTGCATTTCAAATCGTCGCACTGTTTTGTGCGTTGCATTTCGTCGCGCTGTTTTGCGCATCCCATTGCATTTTGCATTGTCATGCATGTTATTCCTCTCCTTGCGTAGACCGCATGTTAATTCTTTCCTCGCGTAGACCGCATGATAATTCTTTACTTGCGTAGACCGCATCTTAATTCGTTACTTGCGTAGACCGCATGTTATTTCTCTCTTTGCGTAGACCGCATGTTAATTCTTTCCTTGCGTAGACCGCATGATAATTCTTTACTTGCGTAGACCGCATCTTAATTCGTTACTTGCGTAGACCGCATGTTATTTCTCTCTTTGCGTAGACCGCATGTTAATTCTTTCCTTGCGTAGACCGCATGTCAATTCTTGCCTTGCGTAGACCGCATGTCAATTACATTACCTGCGTAGACCGCATGTTTGTAATCATTCTTTACTTGCGTAGACCGCATCTTAATTCGTTACTTGCGTAGACCGCATGTTATTTCTCTCTTTGCGTAGACCGCATCTTAATTCTTTACTTGCGTAGACCGCATGTTATTTCTTTCCTTGCGTAGACCGCATGATAATTTCTTTATTTGCATAGACCGCATCTTAATTCTTTACTTGCGTAGACCGCATGTTATTTCTTTCCTTGCGTAGACCGCATGATAATTTCTTTACTTGCGTAGATCGCATGTCAATTCTTTATTTGCGTAGACTGCATCTCAATTCTTTACTTGCGTTGACCGCATATTAATTCATTACTTGCGTTGACCGCATGTTAATTCTTTATTTGCGTTGACCGCATATTAATTCATTGCTTGCGTAGACCGCGTGATCATTTTATTCCTTGCGTAGACCGCATGTTAACTCTTTATTTGCGTAGACCGCATCTCTTGATTGCGTAGACCGCATGCTTAATTTCATTACTTGCGTAGACCGCATGTCTTGATTTGCGTAGACCGCATGCTTAATCTCATTACCTGCGTAGACCGCATGTTTTGATTGCGTAGACCGCATGTTTAATTTCATTACCTGCGTAGACCGCATGTCTTGATTTGCGTAGACCGCATGCTTAATCTCATTACCTGCGTAGACCGCATGTTTTGATTTGCGTAGACCGCATCTCTTACCTGCGTAGACCGCATGTCTTGATTGCGTAGACCGCATGTTTAATTTCATTACCTGCGTAGACCGCATGTTTTGATTGCGTAGACCGCATTGTTAATCTCATTAACTGCGTAGACCGCATGTTTTGATTGCGTAGACCGCATGTTTTGCTTGTGTAGACCGCATACTTGCCAATTTCGATACCTGCGTAGACCGCATTTTTTAATTTCATTATCTGCGTAGACCGCATCTCTTGATTGCGTAGACCGCATGCTTAATTTCATTACTTGCGTAGACCGCATGTTTTGATTTGCGTAGACCGCATCTCTTACCTGCGTAGACCGCATGTCTTGATTGCGTAGACCGCATGTTTTATTTTCATTACCTGCGTAGACCGCATGTTTTGATCGCGTAGACCGCATGTTTTAATTTCATTACCTGCGTAGACCGCATGTTTTGATTGCGTAGACCGCATGTTTAATTTCATTACCTGCGTAGACCGCATGCTTAATCTCATTACCTGCGTAGACCGCATGTTTTGATTTGCGTAGACCGCATCTCTTACCTGCGTAGACCGCATGTCTTGATTGCGTAGACCGCATGTTTAATTTCATTACTTGCGTAGACCGCATGTTTTGATTGCGTAGACCGCATTGTTAATCTCATTACCTGCGTAGACCGCATGTTTTGATTGCGTAGACCGCATGTTTTGCTTGCGTAGACCGCATATTTGCCAATTTCGATACCTGCGTAGACCGCATGTTTTACTTGCGTAGACCGCATGCTTAATTTCATTACCTGCGTAGACCGCATGTTTTGATTGCGTAGACCGCATGTTTAATTTCATTACCCGCGTAGACCGCATGTTTTGATTTGCGTAGACCGCATGCTTAATCTCATTACCTGCGTAGACCGCATGTTTTGATTTGCGTAGACCGCATGCTTAATTTCATTACCTGCGTAGACCGCATGTTTTGATTGCGTAGACCGCATGTTTAATTTCATTACCTGCGTAGACCGCATGTTTTGATTTGCGTAGACCGCATGCTTAATTTCATTACCTGCGTAGACCGCATGTTTTGATTGCGTAGACCGCATGTTTAATTTCATTACCTGCGTAGACCGCATGTCTTGATTTGCGTAGACCACATGCTTAATCTCATTACCTGCGTAGACCGCATGTTTTGATTGCGTAGACCGCATGTTTAATTTCATTACCTGCGTAGACCGCATGTTTTGATTTGCGTAGACCGCATGCTTAATTTCATTACCTGCGTAGACCATATGTTTTGATTGCGTAGACCGCATGTTTTGATTGCGTGGACCGCATGTTATTTTCATTACCTGCGTAGACCGCATGTTTTGCTTGCGTAGACCGCATGCTTGTTAATTCTAATACCTGCGTAGACCGCATGTTTTAAATTGCGTAGACCGCTTATTAAGTTTCGTTACCTGCGTAGACCGCATGTTCATGATCAATTTTGTTGACTGCGTAGACCGCATGCTCCACTTACATGTTTGTATTTCCACAGCATTGTCATGCTCCCCACTTGCTTTGCGCTGTCACGCATTTCGAGTACACCACATTTGCATTGTCATGCATGTTGCTAACCATATTGCACATGTTAAGTTTGTTTTCTTTTCAGGGACGATATTGTATGTACGGTTCATTTGCAGCTGGTGCAACCGGACGAGCCGCACAGGTATTGTATCTCCCGAGTGAGACGTATTGAGAATTCCATAATTCTCTTACATCCTTTCTGCATTGTAGTGTAGTTTGGTATGCTAGCTTAAAATTGTCGCATGTTTGCTTCATTACAGCTTTCTTTGCATGATCATAAGTTATGCTCGGCTCCGTGCATTGTCTTGCATTTTGCCCCTGCCTTCGGGCGCATACCTTATTTGTCTTGTATGTTTGTCTGAGTCTTCGGCCTTGTCAAAAATGGGTCGTCTCTGGGCTTTGACATTCACTCCCGTCATTGTTATGACTTTCTAGTTCTGTCAAAGAGAGGCAACTGTAGACACCCCATTTTTGACCGTCCTCAAGACTTGGACGTCACCGTTTGAACACTCGGTGATTATCCTTGTTTGTGTTCGTTTGGAGTTCCCGGAGGTCTCGGCTCGCGCGCCTTGCCTCAGGATCCCCGAACTCGACCGTTTAGTGTCTGGTTTTGCACCAAACACTTGCATCTTGCCTTTGAGAGGCAGGGTGGGGCTTGTAGACCATCCCCACCCATCACCGGCAGTGGCTAGATGCCACCGGCTGGTTTTTGCTGCCACCGGCAATATTGTTTGCCGGCCGGCACTCTTTGTTGCCGGTCAGCACTCTTTTGTGCCGGTCGGCACTCTTTTTGGACAAGATGACATTTTTGGCCGGCCGATTGCTGTTCATCTGCTTTTGCAGATATTTTTAGACAGCTGTATTGCTTTTGCTCCCCTCCATACACGTGTATGGAGGGATCTCCCTCTTGCAAAGCTTGTCTTGTAAGCTTTACAAGAGGCATATAGGGAGGGTCTCTCTCTAAGGGAGGGAGGAAGCTTTTAGACATTTTTGAGGGAGGAAAATACAGACCAAGCTCTGGTTTTTCTAGGGTTAGGGTTAGATATACACTCTCTATCTCTCTTTCCCTCTTATTTGTACACTAGGTGTTTTGTGTCTCACTATTGCACACAAACACCTAGTGTTTCACCTTCCTCTTGGAGCTGAGGTTCTAAAGAGTGTGTTTTGAGATTTTGGTGTTGGATTCAAGCTCAAGGAAGCCATTGGAGCACCATTTGTAAAGGGGTCTTCAAGGGTGAGATTCTAGTCCTTTTTTTCCCCATTCTTGCATTAATTTTATACCTATCTTAGAGCTGTTTTTGTGCTTATTGTATAACATAAAAAAGTTCTGTTTTTAGGCCCTCTTTATTGTTTATTAAGAGTGTTTTGTTGTTTGAGGGTTGTTGACGACCCTTAGGCCTCAAAAGGCCTCATTTTGAGCCATTTTGTGTTAGCTCCGGGATTTTGGTGTTGAGGTCTCTTCACCACTGAAATCTTGAGGGATTTCAGTGGTGAAGATGATGCTTTGAAGTCCCAAGAAGGAGAGGGCCACCCCCTCTCCTTGTTGTCCTTGAAAAGGACACATTTTGGCCTCTTAAGGAAGCCTATGCTTGAGTGTGTGTTGAGCATGTTTGGTTTGTTTTTCATGCTTATATATCCATAATATAACATGATTTCAAGTTGGTTTTGGAACTCCATGCATGTTTAGCATAATTGCCATGTAATGCCTTGTTTTTGCCTTAACATGTCTTAGGTTGTTAGCCTTAGGTGGAGCATGTTTTAGGCTTAGTCTTGTGAAGATTATGTGCTTATTTTGCCATGTTTTAGCTCTGTCCATGGTTGTTTGGGTTGATTTTAACATGCATTATATAGCTCCTTTGTATTTGGGCTTGTTGGCCTTCAGTATGTGCATGTGTAGCATGCCATCTTTGCATTGTTTTGGTGATTTGGGATCATTCTACATGCTATTTCAGTCCCATTTCCATGCTTGTTTGATTGCCTTGCATGCCTCTTTAATGCTTTGAAAGCATGTGTTGCAATGCTCCATGTTTTGGCCATGGTGCATGCCTTTGTATTTGGGCCATTTAGATGCCATCTAAAGAGCCCTTTAGCCTTGATTTAACGTGTTATAAACCTGTCTTTGGTTGCTTAATGCATGCCTTGTTTGGTCTTGTTAAGTATAGCTCAATGCCACTTTGGTTTACTTTGAACACCTAGGCCATTTGTTGTATGCTTGACTTGATTTATATCTTGATTTGGCATCATTTTATGACATGATTTCAATGCTTATGTTGCATGCTAATTGTTCATGTTTGTCCCTTTCAAGTGTGCTTGAATGTTGCTTGATTTGTGCTTAAGTGTTGGCCCTTATGTGCATGTGTGTGTGTATGCCATTTAGCCCTCACTCTTTAGCACTTTTGGCCACTTTTTTGGGCCCTATTAGAGCTGCCCAATTCATGTTTAAGTCCATCCTCTATTTGGTTTGTAAGCTTACCTTGCATGTTGGCTTGTATGCTTTACATAAGTGCATTGCATTGTTCATGTTGCATCCCTAGATAATATGCCTAGGTTGCATTGCATCAACATGCATTCCTTGTCCCTTGACTTGGGTGATAGGGATTGGGAGTTTTGTTTGATTGGTTTGCATTGCATTTGAAACCAAAGTTGCATACTTGGTTCTTTGGGCCATCATGCATGGAAATGCGTGATTGGTGGTCCGAGAACCGAGGCACATGTCCCTTTGAGTCATTACAATGATAAGAGACATGGTTGGTGCATAAATGCCTTGAATTGTGTTGCCATGCCTTGTTTTGCCCTCTGTTGCTGTGAGTTGCAGGTTCTGCAGGAATACTCTGCCGACCGGCAGTGTAATGTGCCGACCGGCACCATTTTCTCTGCCGACAGGTTCAATTTTGTGCCGATGGCCATACCACACTGCCGGTGGCAATTTCAATCAGCCGGTGGTGATCCTCTCTGTCCAAGGGGTCAGTCCTGAGGCTTTGACAGCCTCCAGAGGAGGAAAGGAAGGAAAACAGAGGCAGCTTGCGCATGGTGGCGCGCTTCCCGAGGCGTTTTCCTGCTTTAATTAATTTATTTAATTTGTTAATTAAATTAGTTAATTTGTAATATTAATTAGCTTGCGTAGTTAATTAATTTGTAATATTTATTCGGTCCCTCCGAGCGAGGGCAAACCTGTAATAAGTGTGCGTGAGTGTGTGTATGTCTTCCAACCTCACGTCTTTCTTCCCTTTTATTTACCTGCTTACGATGGTAGATTAGGGCACGTTTAATTTAGCATACCTTATGCTATGCATGTGTGCATCCATGCATTTGTATTGCATGCATTAGGCTCGGTACACCACGCTAACTGCATCAATACTTCAACTCCCAAACTGAATACGTGATAATCGTGCATTTTCACATAACATGTTTAGGATAGCCGAGCCTATTCTAGTAACATTTTGTATGCGATGCATTAGGCACTTCACATGGACTTGGATCATGCATGTTTGCTAACAAGTTCTTTGTTTTGGCATGGAGTACTATGTAAGTATTTCCGCTTTAGCATATCGCATGAGCGTGAATGTTGCCATGACAGCATGCTTAACATGTGGCTAGATGCTTATGTGTTAAACTGTTTTGAATGCCTGTGGGTGAAGGCCGGATTGTTTGAGTTGGAAAGACTCGTTGAAATCCGCATTTTAGCCTACTTGCGAGTAGCAAATTCCAAAGCATTTTCAAAACAAACGGATATGCAATGTTTATTTCCAAATTAGGCAATCTAGTCTATACTTGTTTGCTGCGCGCATAACATAGTAATTCTAGGCTAATAATTGGAATAAGAACACATAACGTTTTCAAAACTGGATATCACGGTTAGTAGAGGCCGGTCTTCGGACCGGGCGAAAGGGGGTGCTCATAGCTGACCTTCCCCGATCGTACCCAAGCTCCCGAGCCGAGACAACTCCGGTGATGACGAACATGTGGCCTTCGGCACCGAGTCAGGGTTTCCTAAATTTCCCATTTTAAAAAATATTTAGGTGGCGACTCTGTATCTGGCAAAGCAGTCCATGTTTGGCACTACTTTTTCAAAAATCTGTTTCTCAAAACGATTTGCCAGATTTGGACTCTTTGGTTCAGATTAAGAACCGCGACAACAAAAATCGCGAGTCCGAACTGTAGTAGCGAGGTCCCCCTCCGCGGGACGCGTCTACACGAAGGCTTGTCTTGTCAAGGCATGACCATAAGGCTGACCGGTTGTGGGCTCTGCCAGTGTGGGAACACAAACCCCGATCTTACCAGGGCACCCTGTTTGACCATTTGACCTAGTGCATATTCGGATCCATAGTGACCATTCCAAACTAGGACAGGTTGCTTACCCGTTTATAGGTTGTTTGAAGCCGCTGCGTGCGTAGTGAAACCCTAGCTCTTGACAAAATAGGACAGGGAAACCCTACCCCGACATAGGGGTGTTTTGGCTCTCACTTGTCTGTTATGTGCTTTAGAGTGCGTCTCTACAGGAATGCATGTATTAGTGTATGAGTTTGGGCATCAGGCCTGCGGGCACCGGTTTGCGAATTTTGGCATCAGGCCTGCGGGCATTACTATCAGTATTCGGGAGTCAGCTTTACCCGTGGGTATCAGACTCAGATTTTGAGGTCGAATTTTGGGCAGAATTCAGTAGAGGGCACACTCATTCAACTATGCTCGTATCTGTTCAGGTGAAATCAGGCTGAGGTGCTGTCTGTTTTCCCTTTTGCTAGGTAGTCTTGGAACTATCGCTTCAGAAGGCTCCGATATCCCCCGAGGTTCATCGAACTTGTGCTGATAGACTTTGTCAGGTCAGAAATTCAATTCAAGGGCAATCAGTGTTCTGTCGCTGAGGCAAGGTAAAGAAAAGCCGGTCAGGGCTCATATATTCATCTAATCCGTCAGTCGCCAGTCACATCACCTTTGTTCGGACTCAGCAGACCGTGATGGCACAAGGTTCGAAAGAATTTGCGGCCGTGACAGCAGCGCTAAATCGGGGAACTGCCATGCAGGCTGAGACCAGTATTGAAACGCAGCGCCCATCTGGGGCATCTGCCTCACATCCAGCTTTGGGACCCCAGCCGAACTTTGACCCAATTCCGCCAGTTGAAGATTTGCAGTGTCTGAATCCTCAAGAAGGGTTGGCTCAAGCTCAGGTGCTCAGACCCCTGGTGCAGCCTAATGAGAGAACTCAACCCTTTCATGTTGATGAGTTCAATCCAACTGCAGTGAAAATTGCAAACCTTGAGAAGCAATTCAAAAAGGCACAGGGCCTTAACTCCATTCCTGGTATTGAGGATGGGCACACCGAGGCTGCCATCCGGCTCCCAGACAGATTCAAAATGCCATATATCGACCGTTTCGACGGGTCTGGAGATCCAATGGTACATATCCGAGTTTTCTTAGATGTCCTGAAGCCGATGGGTCTGACTAAGCCACAGAAACTCTCTTTGTATGGAAGAACCCTGTCGGGTGTGGCAGCCACTTGGTATACCAAATTGGAGGATACAGCGAAGCAAAACTGGAAAGAACTGGCTGAGGCCTTTGTCGATCAGTATTCCTACAATACCCAAGTTGAAATGACCATCCAACAGCTTGAAGCAACTCGCCAAAACCCAACAGAGCCTTTTGTGGAATTCATTGCAAGGTGGAGAGCAAAGGCAGCACAAATGACAGATCGTCGCCCTTCTGAGAAGGATCAAGTGCAGATGATGGTCCGAAACCTCGAGCATGATATGTTGCAAAAGTTGATAGTCGCTCCACTATTCACTTTCAAAAGTTTGCATGAACTGGGGGTTCAAGTCGAGAATGCGTTCAACAGCGGGATCATTCCCAGGACAAGGGAACTGACAAGGAAGGTGATTTCAAGGAGTACCAACGCTGGTAGTAGCGCTATTCCCAAACCCACCGAAATCAATACGGTCGCCACAGCCGACCCTTTTGCCAAACCGAGCCTACAAACAGCTGGCCCAGCCCGAACTCAGGGTAGAACTTTCACCCCCCTCTATATGAGCCTGACTAGCACACTAAAAGCCTTGATGGAAAAAGGGCATCTCAAACCCCTCGATCCTCAACCTCTTCCCAACCCACTCCCAGCCAGGCATAACCCCACCAAGTACTGTGTGTACCATCAGCAGCGCGGTCATGGCACCGACCGTTGCTACCGCCTTCGTCATGAGATCCAAAATCTCATCGACGACCGGACGATAGCTCCACCTTCGGACCCCAATGACCAAACATCTCATGCCTACCTCAATCACATCCACATACTACCATCCACCTTTGACCCCAGCATATACATCACCCCGGCCCATCTACCCAAGCCTGAGGTGTTTATCCCAGAAAGCATGGACTTATGCATGATGGGTACACCCGAACCTCAACCATTTCAAACCGTGAACCCACTACTTCTGAGTTGATGGGAATGATTAAAGATCTTCAAAAAACCGTGACGGATCTGGCCTTCGGGACATTGGCTCCATCATCGACCACACCACATACCGGGAACCTCATGTCGAAAGACTCCCCGATGTTGGGACGGGCTGCGTTTGAGGAAAGCCAATCTCTTGACAAAGTGGAAGCGACTAGTAGGAGCAAAGTAGGGGCAGGCATTGGTCCCCATGAACACCTTCGGTGGGATATCGAGGCTTTGAAAGCTGAGGGACTGAACAAAGAGCAAGTCCTCGCAGTTGTTGCAAAAGCTGTGGATGACACTTTCGCTGCTCAAGTTGGGGGCGGTCTGAATCAAAGGGAACATCGGGAGAAGGACTGTCATACTAGAGACGATCCTGCTGTCTCTAATCCTCCACTCGGAAGAGATCGGAAAACCAGGCCAGCATCTGCCAATCCCTTTGCTGGTGCGTCCAGCAAAAATCCACAAACCTTGAAATACCAACCCCGAGGTCGGAGGGTCTTCCATGCCCTCTATATGCCTTTGTCCAAAGCTCTCCAAATCCTTGTTGGACAAGGCCATCTCAAACCCCTTGAGCCTCGGCCTCTCCCGAACCCTCTTCCGGCTACACATGATACTACCCAGTACTGCGCGTACCATCAACAAACTGGTCATACTACCAACGCCTGCTTCCGTCTTCGCCATGAAGTACAGGATCTATTTGACAATGGGGTCATCCCCGCACCAGGTCCTGCAAAGTCTATCGGCACTTGATCAGTGAATTTGTAGGGGATAATGTGATGTGATTGGAGGGATGAACCACCTGCGGGCAGCGCTCAGTTTACTCCAGATATGGTGGATGGCATGCACTGTTTTGAGCATTGGCGAATGCCGGTTTCCGACTCGGGTATTGGGTCAGTCTTGTTGTTTTGTTTTGAGTCTGTCTTTTTGTTTTGAGTCAGTCTCTTTATTTTGGATCTGTCTTGTTGTATCGAGTCAGTCCTGTTGTACAGGAGTCGGGTGATTCCGGGGGGTGTTACCTCGGGCGTCACCATTTTGTTTTGCGTTTGTCTTTTCGTTTTGTTTTGAGTCTGTTTCTGCCAGGGAGCCAGTTGTACCAACAGATTTGAATGAAACAGCAGTAATTTTTGCACTTCTATGTTCGCTTCTGCCGTGTGCTAGTTGTGACGGAATCTGAATGAAATGGCAGTACATTCCACCTGCTCTCTTCTGCACCCCAAAATCATTGCATTTAACCTAAGTTTTTCAAAACTTTTTGAACACTGCGGTGAAAACGAAGAGGAAGGAATTCCTCAGGATTTGCAAAACTTTGATCATTTGAGAGAAAGAGAGGCGTACTAAGCCCTTAATGAAATCATGCTTGTTAGCGTGAGTACTGAGAAGGACCCTGGCTTGATTCAGACTGGTTTCACACTATCTTCAGCGCGAGCGATTTGTCGCTTTCTTAAAAACTTTCAAAAACGAAATGTTTTGCGCGGTCTTGCGAAGACCTGTGTGGAATCGCTCTTGAGATTGTGCAGCCTAGGATCGCTCTCAGCCTCGAGACTCAACCCCTTCGCTTCCAAACCTTGAACTTGAAATCAGAAGGTTCGACGGTCAACTACGATGTGAGGCCTGTGTGGCTAGATTTGAAGCAGCCCTCGAACAAGAGGCACCAAAGTCAGGTCAAGAAGATCAGATCTCATCAGAAGAAGCTTACAAAGCAAAGCAGCAGCCATTCTCCTGGATTCAGATGACTCCAGGATCTCAAAACCATTTGGCATGGACTCGTTACACTTTTACCCTTGAGAGGCTCGCTGGGCCGAAAACCCGGAAGGGCGACCCAGGCAAAAGTTAGAGCAGGAGAAAAAATACAAAAAAAGAAGAAGCAAAAAAATGCAAAAAGAAAAAAAGAGAAAAAAAAAAGAAAGATGCAAAGAAAAGAACGAAAAAATCAAAAAAGGAAAAAGAAATGAAAAGAATTGAAAAGAAAAGAAGAACAAAGCTCGCAAGGTCGAAAACCCGCAACGGGCGCCTTGGCAAAAGTTAGAGCCTAAAAAAGGAGAGGTTAATACCCGATGTGAGGCTTGATTCCCATCTTTGGGATACGTAGGCAACTTCATTCTGAAGTCCAGCCGTAAAACACTTCAAACTCAATCATGTCCATGTAATGGTTCTGATAATCTTTGCCTTCTCTATATCTGAGAGTCTGGTTGCGTTCGTCGCTCTGAGGACTGACTACAATACACTACGGTGCCATTCAGACAAGGGGCAACTTTCCGTTGCCATTCAATGCGCCGCGGTGTTATTCAAACAAGGGGCAACTTTCCGTTGCCATTCAATGCGCTGCGGTGCTATCCAAACAAGGGGCAACTTTCCGTTGCCATTCAGAACGCCGCGATGCCATTTCAAACAAGGGGCAACATTCCGTTGCCATGCAGTGTCCTTCAGACAAGGGGCAATTTTCCATTGCCATGGATCCGAGGTTGCGCATCTCAAGAGTAGGTCCCATGCTCGTTGAGCAGTGGTCGTTTGCGAAAATAGTTTTTGAGAATTTTTACTGAGGTTGACTAATCTTCTCGAAAAGTATTCCATTTTCAAAACTGGACCATTTCTTGGACCCAAAAAAAGGAAAACTCTCAGTGCTCACTGCCTAACTTGCATGATTTTAAATCAGAAAATTAAACAAGTATGTTAATCTAACTCTCATTTTGGTCAAAATTTTTTTTAGGAGAAAACTAAAACTAAAAAATGGTCAAAATGATGAACTACGGGCACAGTTGAGTCAGGCTTCCTGTCTTTTCCCCATTGCCAACATACTTGCCAGAAAGGCCACTCTACCCGCCAAAAAAAAAAAAGGGGGGGATGACCGAAGTTAACAACAAAGGGCTGAAAGCTCTCTCATCCTCCAAGCAGCGAGGTATCAAGCCGAGTGCGAAGCACGAATTGGAATGGATCAAGATGCTTCATTCCCTCATCCGGCGCATCGACAGATGTCACCGAAGGAAATAGCCGCGAGCTGATTATGTTGGGCGTGATCCCGCAACTTCCTGTTCATCCATCAACCACCCAGGGGAGGGATGAAAAACGAGAGATTGAAGAATAGAGAGATGTACGATGAGAGAAAAAGTGAGAAAGGGGCTTTTTCAGAAAAAACAGAGCTTGAGGGCCGAGTGATGTGAGAACCACAAATAAGAAAGGGTGGGAAACACTACCCGGTGAAACAGGCTCCCTGTGTACATTTGAGTGTCGTGTCTTTTTGTTTTATCTCGATTCTTGTTTTGAGTCGTTTCGAGTGTTACCCGATGTGTCTAGGTTGTGTGCCCTTTATTTCCGTGTTGAGTTGTCTTGCTGTGTTCAGTCGTAGGCTCGATACCCGGTCAAGAGCTCATTTATCAATTTCAAAATAAAATCGTTTTGCGCTCCGAGTGCCGTGCCGTTCTCCACATCTGTGCAAAACAAGATTCATTCTTTCATAAAACCGCAGGGTTCAGCCCAAGTCATGTCAGAACAGCAAAACAAGGACCTATCTGAAGCTATATAAGTTCCGGACTACGAAGCAAAAGAAAATAGGGAAAATTTTGAGCATCTGAGTGTGTTTCACCTTCAGAAAATTCTGAGATTACATTCCATATGTACCTCTTCAGGCCTTGCCAGTGCCCTGAAGAATGAGCGTGCCTCTACTCCAAGCTTAAGCATGCTTCAAGCCAGAACGGCAATTAAAGCAGCAGCAGCAGATGTTATCTCCCGCCAATATGAACAGGGTGTGCCCCTTTTGAGCTGAGTGTGTTGCAAAGTCCTCTAAGAGGTAAATCAGAGGCACCAGAGTACATATTTGATACTCCTCAACTACATAGAATATGAATTTTCATATACACTATTGTTGCATGCGTGCCGCGCGTCGTAATGATTCATGCATAGAATATGCTTGCTTTTAATTCCGCATAGAATATGCTTTGCTTGTTTTATGCATAGAAAATGCTCGTATCTTTTGCATAGAAAATGCACTCTTCCATACTTGCATAGAAAATGCACCTCATTTGCATAGAACATGCATTCACTCGCACTATCTTGTGCACTTACACTTTGTATCTCGCTAGCACTGTCTTGTGCATCTTGTGGTTGTATCTGCATCGCATTGTCTAGTGCATTTCAAATCAATCGCGCTGTTTAGCGCATCGCACTGTCTAGTGCATTTCAAATCAATCGCGCTGTTTCGCGTATCGCACTGTCTAGTGCATTTCAAATCAATCGCGCTGTTTAGCGTATCGCACTGTCTAGTGCATTTCAAATCAATCGCGCTGTTTCGCGTATCGCACTGTCTAGTGCATTTCAAATCAATCGCGCTATTTAGCGCATCGCACTGTCTAGTGCATTTCGAATCAATCACACTGTTTAGTGCATTTCAATCGCGCTGTTTAGCGTATCGCACTGTTTAGTGCATTTCAATCGCGCTGTTTAGCGTATCGCACTGTCCTGTGCATTTCAAATCACTCGCGCTTTCTTGCGCGTTGCACTGTTTTGTGCACCTTACTTGCATTTTGCATGCATTCCATCGCACTATCTTGCGCATCTCACCTGTACTTGTTAGTGCATTGTATCGCGCTATCTTGCGCACCTTATTGGTATCGCACTGTTTTGTGCATTCACCTTGCTCGTACTGTTTTGTACACCTTTAGCATCGCACTATTTTGTGCATCTGTTTAGCACTGTTTTGTGCATTCACTCTACATCGCACTGTCTTGTGCACTCCCCGGTCTAGGAGACCTTAAATCCTCCGGTCTGCGGAGACCTTAAATCCTGCATCTTTATTCGCACTGTCTTGTGCACTCCCCGGTCTAGGAGACCTTAAATCCTCTAAAGGTGCAATTCCTTTGGTGTTTGTCGTGCCCGAACGACTTTCGGTGATCCGGTATAGCCACCTGCCTGTGTTTGCAGTGGGTTCCTAGGAGACCAACTGCGATGGTGGAAACTAGAGTTCGAATGGCTGATGCCTAGAACGTAAAGGTTCGGGATTTCCGTGACTAAAGTCTGGTTTAAATACTCAGAGGCGTGTCCTCGGCTTGAAATCTATATGGAAGCCCCATAAGTTGAGATAGCGTGTATGCACCTCAATTCTGGATACTGAACCAACCTAGTCTGTCACCCCGTTGGAGAATAGGGAAAGCTGCGACCATGGTCAGGGAGAAAAGTTGTACCTGCAGTTCAACCAAAAGAAGCGGAAGATCCCCAGTAGCATGAGGTAAGTCATTGCCAATTGCCCCTGTAAGGTACCTTTACCTCTTAGCTATTACATTGCATTTTAGCCACTACGTTACAGTGCATTGCACGAATCCCCGACTTTCAAATCGGCTTCGCGTAGCGTATAAGTCCAACTTTCAAATCGGCTTCGTGTGACGTATAAGTCCAACTTTCAAAACCGGCTTCGCGTAGCGTATAAGTCCAATCTTCAAAATCTTCTTGCATTATCATTTTGCATCTTGCCCCCTGCCTGCGGGCACATCTATGTTATTTCGTACGTTTGTCTAAGTCTTCGGCCTTGTCAAAAATGGGTCGTCTCTGGGCTTTGACATTCACTCCCGTCACTTATGACTTTCGAGTTCTGTCAAAGAGGGGCAACTGTAGACACCCCATTTTTGACCGACCTTAAGACTCAGACATCACCAGTTGAGCACTAGGTGATATTGCATGTTGTGCTTGTTCAGAGGCCTCAGAGTCGCGGCTGCGAGCCCCGCCTCCGGACTTTCGGACCTTCTTCGGTGCCTTGCCTCGGTTTGCGAACCAGACTCGGTTTTCTCTGTTTCTTTTCCTGAGGGGAGGGAGAGGTCCCATAGACCATCTCTCAGTGGCCGTGGGCTACATTTGGTGGCCGTATGCCATTTTGCCCATTTCGGAGCCCGATTCCCGGTTTTCGGAGCCGTCAGGCCGTGTGCCTCGGTTCGGGACCGCCTAACCATCTCCGTTTGCTCTGATTTTTTGGCATACATCTTATTTTATCCCTTTTGAGGGACACTGGGGTCTGAGAAACCCACTTCGTGGCCGAACGCCACTTTCGGTGTTTAACGGGCAGTTTCCGGGGGCCCGAACTGCGTGTTTTGGCCCCCGAACATTCGTTTTGCATCGGTTTTCGTTCATTTTTGGCAGGTACCTCTGTTTTATCACCAGGAAGGTCACTGAAGGGTGGGAGGCTAGTAATTGTTGCAGCAACCAGTTATCTCTCCTCCGGAGCCTCCCGACGCCCGTTTTTCTGACTTCCGGGCCAATGTTGAACACCCTGGGGTTAGTGTTACCAACTTTCAACCACATATTTGTGATTTACACACCTGGGAGGACCCTAAAAACCCATGGCCGGCCAGTAATTGTAAAATTACTTTTTTACCCCTCTCTTCCGGGCCAATGTTGAACACCCTGGGGTTAGTGTTGCCAACTTTCAACCACATATTTGTGATCTACACACTTGGGAGGATCTTAAAAGTTTATGGCCGGCCATTAATTTTTCTTTCCATTTTTGCCCCTCCTCTTCAAATGCAATGTTGAACACCCTGGAGTCACTGTTGCCAACCCCAAACCACATATATGTGATCTACACACATGAGAGGACACCAAAAGTTGGTGGGAGGCCAGTAATTTTACCAAAAAGCCAACTTCTTTTTGGTCAAAAGTGGTTCAGCATGAATCCGGGAAGGAGAAAAAGCTGCGCGGCTTCACCGAAACGGGCGTAACTCTTTGCACAAGAGGAATTAAGATATGAGGTCACCACCATTGGAAAGCTTACTTCCGGGGCTTCATTTTGCACTCAAGAATCTCCCAAGTCCAAGTCCGGGGGGGAGAGATGTGGTTGGTTGAAGTCCGCTTGGACTGAATCTGCGCGGCTTCACGGAAAGGGGCATAACTTTTTCTACAGGAGGAATTTTAATGCAAGGTTTGCGCCATTGGAAAGCTAACTTCTGGGGCTTCATCCTAAGGGGTGGCCGGCCACTTTTTCTGGCCGGCCGGCCATTTTTTTCTTTGACCTAGCCGGCCGGCTATGTTAAGTGGCCGGCCGGCCACCTGCAGCAAAATACCTGGCCGGCCTGCTTCTTCAGGTTGAGTGCATTCCAGCTGTGCCTTGGTTTTCTCCCAAAAATATCTACATCCGGGGGGACCCTTTTGGGGGAATTTTGCTCTCCTTTTCCCCCACCTTTACAACCCCTTGTTGGCCTATATAGCAAGCAAGCCTTGTAGTATTTTGGGGTTAGAAAATTTCACCTTCAAGCCTCCATACACAACTCCATCTCCATACCTCTCATTTCTTGAAAAATCTCTAAGTCCCTAACCATCATTCCTTCTACACCACCAAGCTCTACCACCACCACCTCATTTCCAGCAACAAGGAAGGTTTCTCAAAGGCCAAAGAAGCTGCAAATTGATCCAAGAAGCAACAAAAGTTTGAGTCTTCAAGGGTAAGTGATACTTTTCCCCTTTTGACCCTTTTTCTTGATTTATTTGTAAGCCCCACTTTATTTTTGTTTCAAGCTCCGGCCCTAACTGAAAAGGGCCCTCTTTTGAGCTCATCTTCACTTTTCATTAAGGGCTCAACCCTGTTTGAGCCCTCCATGATACACTTGCTTCATTGATCCTCTTATATGTCATAATCTTGCATGCTATTTTTGGCCCATGAGCAATCTGTTTTTGAGCATGTTGTAAACTGATATTAGGCTTATTTTGAGCCCCTCTTCAACATTGAAGAAGGGCTCAACACCATTTGGGGTTTCCATGTTATACCTACCTTTATACTCCTCTTTTCTTCCCCATTCTTGCATGCAATGGCAGCCTACCATGCTTTTGTTTTTGGCCATTTTACAGTTCTGGAAAAGTTCTTATTTTGGTCCATACTTCATGTTTCATTTAGGTCCTTTCATGGTTTGGGGTCTCCATAGGTCACTTCATGTTATATCTCTCTTTTCTTCCCCATTCTTGCATGCAATGGCAGCCTACCATGCTTTTGTTTTTGGCCATTTTACAGTTCTGGAAAAGTGCTTATTTTGGTCCATTCTACATGTTTTATTAAGGGTCTTTGGCTGTTTGGTGATTATTTTGTATACCTCATGTTATAGCCACTTTTGAGCCTTATTTTGCATCACATTTCTATCATGTTTGTATACTGATTTGAGGTCTGCCATATACTGTAAATATTCATATTTTTTGTCCCTCTTCAATGTTGTAGAAGGAAATTTTTCAGTTTGGGTTTTGCTTATATCACTTGCTTCATTACCCCTCTTTTGGCCCCTATTCTTGCATGCCATTTTTGCCATACCTATGCTTGCTGTTTGGCCATGTTTATAACTGTGAAAGTGCATCTTTTGGGACTGTCTAGCTTCTGTATTTGCATTGCATGTCCATATTGTGCATGTTTGGCATAGCTATAGGCCATTTCGGGTGCCTAAATTCGCATTTCGGGACAATTCCATGCATTTCATGTCATTTCGCCTCATTTCGGGACTGTTTTCCCCCATATTTTAGTGCTGAAATTCCATTAGAATGATTGCTATCCATTCCATGTCATTTCATCGCATTCTGTCACCGCCTCGGTTTGCGTGCCCGTGTGCACGCATTTCGAGGCACTCCATTTTTATCCGCAGGCATCCTATGTGAGTGTGGCAGAGGCTCACTCATGTTGGTATAAGCCCATTTGTCATTTCCATGTCATTTCATTGCATTCTGTCACCGCCTCAGTTTGCGTGCCCGTGTGCACGCATTTCGAGGCACTCCATTTTTATCCGCACGCATCCTACGTGAGTGTGGCTGAGGCTCACTCATGTTGGTATAAGCCCATTTTTCATTTCCATGTCATTTCATTGCATTCTGTCACCGCCTCGGTTTGCGTGCCCGTGTGCACGTATTTCGAGGCACTCCATTTTTATCCGCAGGCATCCTATGTGAGTGTGGCTGAGGCTCACTCATGTTGGTATAAGCCCATTTGTCATTTCCATGTCATTTTATTGCATTCTGTCACTGCCTCAGTTTGCGTGCCCGTGTGCACGCATTTCGGGGCACTCCATTTTTTTCCGCAGGCATCCTATGTGAGTGTGGCTAAGGCTCACTCATGTTGGTATAAGCCCATTTGTCATTTCCATGTCATTTCATTGCATTCCGTCATTGCCTCGGTTTGCGTGCCAGTGTGCACGCATTTCGAGGCACCTCATTTTCACAGCATTTTACAATTGCCTCGGTTTGCGTGCCAGTATGCACGCATTTCGAGACACCCCATTTTCATAGCATTTCGCCATTGCCTCGGTTTGCGTGCCTGTGTGCACGCATTTCTAGGCACCTCATTTTCATAGCATTTCACCATTGCCTCGGTTTGCGTGCCCGTGTGCACGCATTTCGAGACACCTCATTTTCATAAGCATTTTGCCATTGCCTCGGTTTGCGTGCCAGTGTGCACACATTTCGAGGCACCTCATTTTCACAGCATTTTACCATTGCCTCAGTTTGCGTGCCCGTGTGCACGCATTTCGAGGCACCTCATTTTCACAGCATTTTACCATTGCCTCGGTTTGCGTGCCAGTGTGTACGCATTTCGAGACACCTCATTTTCATAGCATTTTGCCATTGCCTCGGTTTGCGTGCCCGTGTGCACGCATTTCGAGGCACCTCATTTTCACAACATTTTACCATCGCCTCGGTTTGCGTGCCCGTGTGCACGCATTTCGAGGCACCTCATTTTCATAACATTGAGTATGTTAGGATTATATCTTAGTTGCATTTCATGCATATCATGTATATTGCATCGTGTCCGGAATAGGAGTTAGCCCGGGCACGGGAAACGAGGTACATTTCGTACTCCGAGTGACGGAATATGTCTCAATTCCCCAGTCGCCGACACTCCGGATTATCCATGATGGAGTTAGGTTTTAGCTGTAGTTTCATGTGCATTCATCCTATATTGAGTTGTGCATTTCGACTCCTCGGCCATCATGCCTCGGTATGCGTGATTGGTGGCACGAGGATCGAGACATGCATATATCTGTGCAAATACATTGCTATGCCCCTTTCCTGCTCTCTGTTGCAGCAAAACAAAGAATCAGCAACCTTTTGGGGCTTGGCACGCATTTCAAGAACAGGTGTAAACAGAGGCTAATTGGGGCATTCCGGTGGATTTCCGCGCAAGACAATCCGGACATGCATCATCCATCAGAAGCGAAGCAGTCCCTGGCTTGCACGCCAGTTTTATTTGCTTTCTTAGTTAATTAATTAATTAGGAATTTGTATATTATTCGGACTGTAATATTTGGACTGTAATATTCTTTTATTCGGGACTGTATATTTATTTGGACCCTTTGCGCGAGGGCACAACTGTAATAAGTGTGCGTGAGTGGGATGTATGTCTTCCAACCTCACGTCTTTCTCCCTTTTATTTATCCGCTTATGATGGTTAGATTAGGGCATATTTAAATTAGCATACAGTATGACAGCATGTTTGCATCATTCATCTGTATCGCATGCACCGGGCTCGGCGCATCATACTAACTGCATTGTACATTCAATTCCAAATTGAATACATGATAGTTGTAGCATTTCATATACCATCTTAAAATAGCCGAGCCTGCTATAGTTGCATTTTGCATGTGTTGCATTAGGTATTTCTGTATATAAAGGATCATGCATGATTTCTAATAAATTCCTATTTTGGCTTGGAGTACTCGGTAAGTTTTATGCTTTAGCATCCTTGCATGCGTGTAAGTGACTGCCATGATAGCATGCTTACCATGAGGCTATGTGCTTATCTGATATAACTGCCTGAATGCCTGTGGGTGAAGGTTGGGTTATCTGAATTGGAATAAATCATCAAATGTTTCAAGCCTACCTGCGGGTAGCAAAACCTCTTTCAAAAATAAACATGAAATGTTTCGTTCCAATTCAGGCGATCCGGTCTATATTTGTATGCTGTGCGCATCACATAGTAACCTAGGCTAATAACCGGAATAAGAACTCACAATATTTTCAAAAATAGATATCATGGTTAGTAGAGGTCGGTCTATGACCCGGCGAGCGGGGGTGCTCACGAAGTGACCTTCCCCAATCGTACCCAAGTTCCCGAGCCGAGGCAACTTTGGTGATGACGGACACGTGGCCTTTTGGCACCGAGTCAGGGTTTCCTAAATTTCCCAAAATAAAATATTTAGGTGGCGACTCTGTATCTGGCAAAGCAGTCCATGTTTGGCACTTCTTTCAAAAAATCAGTTTTCTCAAAACAATTTGCCGGATTTGGACTCTTTGGTTCAGATTAAGAACTGTGACTACAAAATCGAGTCCGAGCTGTAGCGAGGTCCCCCGTGGGCTGGTTACAGGAGTGTTTTTCTAAAGGAGAATGCCACCATAACCAACATCAGAAGTATCAGTCTAAATAATTTTAAATGAATTTTCAGTAGGAATGCCAAGACAAGGCAAGGTCTTGACATATTTTTTGACTTGTTGAACAATAGCAGTATGAATAGAAGACCAAGGAGGAGGATTATCTTTCAACTTATCAAAAAGGGGTTGACAAGTTTTCCTAAGGTCTTTATAAAAATCAGCAATGTAAGTTAAGGAACTTAAAAATCGTTGTAATTGGGTTTTGTCTAAGATTTCATCAGGGAACTTAGAAGCAAACTCAATAGATCGACTGCTAGGAAGAATAGTACTTTGGTGGATATCATAACCTAAGAATCTAACTTTAGTTTGGAATAGCTTAATCTTAGGAGCAGAAATGACTAAACCATTATATTTGATAATATGGAGAAAAGAATAAAGATGTTTCCAATGTTCATCGAGTGACTTAGAGAAAATGAGGATATCATCTATGTAGACAATAGAAAAATGACTAAAGGGATTAAAAATTTCATTCATAATGTTTTGAAATTCACTAGGAGCATTTTTTTAATCCAAAGGGCATGACATTTCATTCGCAATGGCCAAAAGGTGTAATAAAGGCAATTTTATAGCGATCATCAGGATGAATTTGTATTAGCCAAAATCCACTTTTAAGATCAAATTTACTAAAGATGACAGCTTGACTAAGTCTTTTAATGAGATCTTTTTTATTAGGGATTGGATAGCATATCCATTCTAAAACTTTGTTTAACGGTTTATAATGACTAATTGCGGAACACCACGTTTAAGTTCAGTAGTTTTATTAACATAAAAAATAGGGCAAGACCAAGGCGATTTACTATTACTTATGATGTTATTTTTTAATAATTCATTAATCTCTTTATTGTATATTTTCACTAATTCATCATTCATTTGAATAAGTCGAGACTTAGTAGGAATTTGTCTTTCATTAAAATTTTTAATATAAGGGAGTATAACTATATATTTTTTCCTATGCCAGAAAGCACTAAGTAAAGTGAAACAAACGGCACTTTCTAATTGGTTTTTAAATTTATCAATTTTGGATATAAGAATTGGATTAGTCAATTGAGTTTCAATTCTTTTATATTTTACTTCTTCTTTGAGAAATTTGAGTTGTTTAGTTAATCAATTAATAGATTGGGATATATAATATTCTTTTAATTGATTTAATTCTTTGATTTTAGGAGGAGACAAGAATTTAAAAGTCACTGTTTGACCAAGAGCTTGTATGATTATGCCATGGTTAGTAGTGGTAAATGGATATAGTAAAAAGATAAACGGAGTTCCTATGATGACTTTGTCAGTCATATTTCTGACTAGAACAAAAGATGTTTTAAAACAAACATTATTTTGACAAATATGTACTTTGGGTAATTTATATTTAATATGCATTTGACTTCCATTAGCAGAACTTAATTGTTCACTAGTTTTATGATAATATTTTGTGGAGATTAAACCTTCTTGAATACAGTTTAAATCAGCGTCGGTATCAATGAGGGCTATAACTTCTATTTTAAAGTCATTAATAACTAGTTTGACTTTCGAATGTCATTTTTGAATATGAATTCTATTAATAATATTTAAACGATGACTATCATTGTGATTACCACTATTATATTTAGTTGATCGATTATCAAAGATGACGTGGCTAGGATCAGGACTAGAACTAGATTCATCAGAGGAAATATCATTATTAATTTGGAAATCATTAAGGCTGTGTTTGGTTGTATTTTCTAAATATATTTCTACCGCTTTATTTGCGTTTGATGTTTGTTTACGGTTTTCAAAAGTTAATTCCACATTCAATTTTGAAAACTCTGCCCAAGGCGAAAAAAACTTGGGCTTACCGATCGTCCCATCGAACGTCCCACCAGTTGACCAGAACTGTAAATATTTTTTTATTTTTTATTTTTATTTTTTGCATTTGACACATGTTAATTTTTATATATTTAATAAAAAATATTTTTTGAATTTTTAAAAATTTTTATGAGCTTTGAATAGAATTTTGAGTTATGTGTTTGGTTATGAGTTGTAAGTTTTTGTATCAAATATCATATGTCACATCAAAAATTCCCCACTCAATTCAAAACTCTTTTCAAAACTCATTCACCGAACAAATTTTCCACACTCAAATCATAATTCCAAAACTCACAAACTCAAAATACAACTTCTATTCTCAAATCATATTTAGAAAACTCTGCCAACAACCACCTAAGATTTTTATTGATTTTTAATATTGTAATTTTTTCTTCTAATGATTTATCTTTAGCCTTTAACTCTTGAATGGTTAGTTTAATTTGGTTAATCTCATTTTGTAAATCTTGTAAAGTGATTTCTTTATGTTTATTTTTTTGGAATCTTTCTAAAGTAGTTGTGAAGCTAATAATTGGTTTATTATGATGAGGTTTTTTGTCTTTATTTATTAGTAAAGATTTTAACTTATTAGTATATTTTCTTTTTAATTTAGGATTTTCTAATTTACTAATTAATTCTATTAAAGAATCTTTTTTTTGTTGTGATTTACTAAGAACATTAATTTGTTTACAGCAAGTATCATTACATCCTAATTCAATCTCTTCGTCAGTATTTTCACTGGGAGAGTAATAAGTAGAAGTATCACTCAAGGGAGTGGTGTCATCGGATAATGGACTAGAATGAACAGGAGATTGATTTGGGATATTAGTTATTTTAAATATGTCGAATATTTGATTTTGATGTTCTTCAGTAATTTGTAGTTGATTAAATTTATTCTTAAGTTTTTTTTTTTTTTAAGTTTACATTTATTAGAATAATGACCCTTTTCTCCACAATTGTAACAAGTAACATCTTAGGTAGATTTTGACTTCTTTTAAAGTGATTAGTTTGTTTGTGATATTTCTTTTTTGTTGTAGCATAATACTTATCAGGTGATTTGGTAGGTGACTATTTCTTCCTATATTTAGCAGAGTATTTGTGTGAAGATCTCTTGTTATGATGTTTGCGTTGTGATGGTGCAATAGGAAGTAGACCATATTGTTCGCAGAAATTTCCTAATTCATATTTAGCTTTATGTTTATCTTTAGCAGCTTTTTGACTAAGTTTCAAATCTATACACATTTTTAATCCTTATTTTTGAATTGTGCTAATGATTTTACCATAAGTTAGATTATCATATTCTATAATACCAGTAGGTTGACTAAGAATATCTCTAATCTTATGGGCAAAAAGACTCGGTAATCCATTGATAAATTTCTCTTTCCAAAATGACTTAGTGCAATCCTCTCTAAGCATGACACGAGAGGTAAAGACATCTTTATACCAGCGAAAATCACTTAAAGTAGGGCAAGTGAGATTACTAAGTTGATCATGGATGCGAGAATGGATATTAGTAGGTGTTCCAATAAAATGTTTGACTATAGTAAATATTAAAGTATTAATACCATCAGGTTTACTTGATCCTATATCTTCATCAAAGATTGAGAAATCATTTTCATCTAATTGTTGAGCATGTTGAATACTTTCATGTGTATCAGGAGTTAGGTATTTATCCTACCAAGATTTGAGCACACCAGTAAATCCGGAGGTAAGTAGGGAGACTATTTCAGGTTGACTGTAATCATGATAATTACTAAGGTAACTATTTGCAACCATGGACATATGATTTGATTTTTGTAGAATTTGATTTTCACTAAGACCATCAATATTTCATTCATATAATTTTTTAGCAGAAACAGAAAATTGATTACTAATATTAGTTTCTTCAAATTGAAGATCTAGGGCTATAGGTTTAGTATACCAATTTTTGGTGAGACTAGTAGGATTAATTTTAGGATGTGTGATTCGATTAGATATTGTTTTGGAATTGTTGGGCTATTTGATTGATTTCATTGTTAGATGTATCGGAGTCACTACTGAATTGAGCAAGTGGTTGTTATGTTAAGACCGTAAGGCCTTTTCGTTAGAAGTAGTGGATATTTTAGTAAATAATTGTTCAATGACTTCAACAGTGGTAGTATCATGGGTAACTAGGCTTATCCGTTTCCTATTGCTAGGAAGATTAATGAGTGGTTTGTCTAAGGGTTTACTAGTGGAAGTATGACAAGTTGAGTAATCTTCAAAAGTAATTTCAATTTTGTCTAATTGTTTACTAATAGTTTTTAAACATTGATTAGTATAATTATTTTGTTCAATTACTTTTTTGATTTTAGATTCATCATCAGGAAGCTTAAAGGGAGAAGCATGTACTATAGCACCCTTATGTTCAATGAGGATAGTTTCTAAAGGAGGGTGACTGGAAGAAACAGAAGTATTAGAAGAAGTTTTCCATTTAGTTTTAGTAATAGCATTGATTTTTTTATAATAATTTTTTAAATAATCAAAGAAGTAGATTTCAGTGTTGATTTCATTCATAAATTTATACCATTTCTTGGTAATTTTTTATTGTTGGTGTTCATCATAATTGGTTCTATGAGTTTGTCGTTTTAACTTATTTGCTTTAGATTTGAATTCAACATTAAGTTTATTAAGATCTGGAATAAAAGGTTTAGTAAGGGTTAATAATTGTGGATTAATAGGAGGAACAACTTCAAAATCAATTTGAATAGGTGAATCCTGTGAGGTAGTATCTTCTTCAGGAAGATGTGTGTGGGTGGAATAAACTGGTTTACTAATTTGAGAAGTAGAAGAATTATTGATTTCTTTTAATTTAATATTGGTGGTGTTAGAAGTTTGGCAAATATGAATTTTTCTATCTTGTCTAGTAAATAAAGGTGTAGTGAAAATTTCATCATCTTCAGTATCAGTAGCGATACTAGAAGTACTATGGCGAGAAGATTAACTATGGGGTCGATTAAACCTTATATGAACAGAACCATCATTAGATTGTTGAATATCTTGAATATTTTGGCTAGTAGAAGAATGTTGATTTTGAGAATAATTTTCATTAACTGTAACTCAATCATCAGGAAGGGTGATATCTTTCCAACAAATCATTTTTGGGACTAAAATATTGGATTCATTAGTACTACCTTGAATGAGTAATGTTTTATCTTTTGGACTTTTGGTTAAAGCTTGAACATTCAGATTTGTTTTAATGCATTTGTAGTAAATTCTATAAACTAAAGCAATGTTATGGACATTATCCAACATATTAGTAAATGCACCAAATAGTTGAATGTTTAATGTCAAGGATTTTAATATATGAGGATCTCTAAGACTTAAAGTAAAATCTGGAAAATAATTAAAGTGGACAAGTCCTTTATGGAGACCTAATTCCATCATACCTATTAGACTATCATGATAATTAATAAATCGAGCATCTTGTAAACATAAGAGGACAGAAGTATTGCATCTTTGCATGGTTAATGGTTTGATTCCAGCTTGAATTAATCCTAAATGAATAAAATTATGACCATCTTTTAGATGTTGGCGAATTGACTCTTTGGATAATAATTGGCAAATTTCTCTAATTTTAGTTAAAGTATAAGCTTCTTCAATAATTCTAACATGTAAATTAACATTAAAAGTTGACTTTAAAAAACTTGTTCTATAGATTTCTTTAACTGGTACTTTTGGGATATTCCAACTTAAATTAAGTTTAATATCATGAAATTCATGCTCTTCTTCATTTATGACTAAATCTGTATCAGGTATAGGAGCTAAAGTTGTAGTAGATTGAGAGCTTACTGAAGAGTTACTTCTGAATAATCGACTCATTTTTATTTTGTAAATTAATTCAACTTTCTTAAATTCTTATATAACTTATCATATTTTCACATACTATGTGTTCGCACATACTCTATCCGGAAACCCCGATATCTATCACCTGCCTATCTTAAGGACTTACAGTAGATGTTGGACAAAAAATGAGTGGCTACTGGCAAAGCGGAAGACAAAGATAAGTTAGTAGGAAATAAAAAGCTAGAATTAATAAACATAGATGATAATGACAAGAAATTAAGCAGAAATAACGAAACAATAAGCGAATAACACCAACAAACTTGGCTCTGATACCAAAGAGAGGCGGAAGAAAAACAATACAAAAAATGTACTAAATTTTCGTTTTTTTTTTTTTTTGTATTTTTTGGTATATAGTGTATTTTTTTAAATATTTTTTTCACAAATATTTATACTTTTTAAGTGTATTTATGTTAGGTGTGTCTAAAAATTAAAAATATATATATTTAAAATACGAAAAATAAAAAAGTAGAATTTTCTGAAAACTGTTTTCTGAAAATTAGAACCAAACAAGCTATTTATTTATTTTTTTCACAAACATTACATCCAACTACAAAAAAGTCCAATCATCTTTCCAAACACAAAAATTTTAACATACTAAAATGGCCAAAAACTAAAATAATCTACTAAAATAACAAATTTCTTAGGGATACTTTGAGATGTTCTAAATAAATATACTTTTTGATTTTTTATAAAAATAAAAAGAGAGTAAAAAAACAGAGAGAAAATATTGATAGATATTAATTGATGTGACCCAAATAAGTGTATATATATAAAAAAAAAAGTGTACTTTTTTAGTGCATGTCAAACACCTACTAACTTAAACAATATTTTTTTATATATATAACACAAACTAATTTTACATAATATTTTATATATATATATATATATATATATAACTATTAATTTATAATAAATTTCACTTATTAAATCTCTCTCACACTCATTTTTATTTTGATATTTCATTATAAATTAAAAAATATACATGTATGTTAATAGAGCGGAACGATTTTAAAAACGAATTATAAATTTTAAAATTTAAATTGCAATTAACAGATAGAACGGTATAATTTGATACAAATCGATGCGATTATAACAGATCGGACAAAACCTAAAACCCTTCGCTCATTCATTGATACCATGTGACTAGCCTCAAATTGTAATTTCTTCTTATATAAGATGTAGATATCAATTAAAAAGATGAAACAATTATAACATCAGACCCTATCTTCATCTCCATCAAATCCACCACTCCCAAATACGCACAGAAAGCAATTAAAACACCATTCTCACAAGAGTACATTAAAGTTAACAAACCATGCCTCACTAAAATTGCTAAAATTGAATTTGAATTACAGAGGAGCAATTGATAAATCAGCAATTAAGATATGAAGGTTACATGAAGACAATGCAAAGAGTCAAAATAAAAGCTAACACTACTAATATAAAAGAGTGATGTTAAGAACTCTAAATAATCTATTAGGTTGCATTTGGTAGAGTTTTCTAAATATGATTTGAGAATAGAGTTGTATTTTGAGCTTATGAGTATTGGAATTATGATTTGAGTGTAGAAAATTTGTTTGGTTATGAGCTTTGAATAGAGTGTTGAATTGAGTTTTGAAAGTTTGATGTGACATGTGAAATAAGAAAATTTGTTTGATACGAGTTTTTAAAATAGTTTTCAAAACTTAATTCAACCTATAATTAATAATCAAACATACAACTCACAACTCGATTGAAATTTTTGACAACAGTCATAACCAAACAATTTTTTAAATTTAATTAAAAAAATGAATTTTTTTTTCAATTAATGGTTTTTAAATAAATTTTTTTTCAAATAATTTTTTTTTTGAAATAACTTTTATGTCAATTATTTTTTGTCAATTAATTTTTTTGGCCTGAATAAACATTTTGTTCTATACGTTTCTAATATTTTTCAAACATTTTGTTCAAACCAACACGTTTGGATATTACATATTTATAAAAATTAACAAAAACCAATTTATTAAATTTTTTTAAATACAAACCAAAACGTAAACGTTACCAAACATTTTACCAAACATTATCAACATTTTTTCATTTATTAAATTTTATCAATATAATAAAACATACTTTATCTTGTACTGTTTTCCTAGCTTCATTATTGCCTCTCACCTCTGCCTCACCCGTGAATCTCATATTATTGCGGCTATATTTGACTTTAAAATGACTAACTTGCCCCTCTATCATGGAATGTCAAATTGCTACATACGTATAAAATGAAAAGGGTAATATCGCAATTTCATTCATGCAGTACACCCCCTTCTCCTCTACTGGTTGTCAGTTGGTCACTGTTCCATAAAAAAGGAAAAAAAAAAAAAAAAAAAAGAGCCAAAACTCGTTGTCAGTTGGTCACTGTTCCATAAAAGAAAAAAAAAAAAAAAAAAAAAAAGAAGCCAAAACTGAGCCACAGATTGTCAGCGGTCAATAAAGAAAAATAAATAAAAACAGCTAAAAGTCAGTATTCGATGAAAGAAAAGAAAAATAAATAAAAAGAGCAATTATAGGTACAGATTTTTTATTTATTTATTTATTTATTTTGACCATTTCTGGAACTGAGGCTTTATATAAGTTAGCATCATCATTTGTTTAACTACACTATCTTCACCATCTTCTTTCCAACAACTTCAGCAACTTCTTCACCATACAATATCATAAATTCAATGTAGATATTCGTGTAAAAGAAGAGACAAAGAGCCTTCATAACAAGTTAGTTTGAACGAGGGCTTCATACTCTTAATAGCTTCACAATTTCAGAGTTAAGCTGCATTTCAGCAAACAGGTTGAGGCGAAAGACAACCGGCTGGTCAACCGACTTCACTCCGAGCTTCCACCACCCGAGGCTCAGTTTGGCTATCTGTTGCTTACCTTTTGCACCAGCAGCAGAGGCTTAATTTGGCTATCTGTTGCTTTTTTTTTCACACCATTTTTATACATTTTGCTATACATCTTTCATACATTTTTTATACCATTTTATTAACTTTTGCAATCATTTTGCTTACCTTCATAAATCATGCCGAGAAAAAAAAAAAGCCAGACCCGAATATGGTCAAACCTCTAACCCTTTACAACGTCAACAACAGTGTAACTATCCAACTATTGATTTTCTAACAGACAATCACGAACAAGCTTATTCAAATTTTGCCAACCGACTAATTGTTACGAGGAGAAGGGTAAATCTACATTCTCAATATGATCCACTGTTGCTTGGCAGACTGGATATGATGGGATGGTTACCTTTAACTAATTTACCACAAAAGGTATATCCCCGTCTTGTGTATTTATTTTACTATCACTTGAGACCTACTAAGGGAGAAGTGGAACTATGTAGTCTGACCTCTTATGTGAAAAGTAAACTAATCACACTGCAACCCCACACTTTGGCACAAATTGTTGAAATTCAGACACGGGATTTGTAATGTCATTTTCAGATTGAGTCTGAGTTAGCTAATATTGTTGGTGATATAACTGAGGCTTATACCACAATTTGTGAGAACCGATTTACCGGTACTAATTTACAAGCAAGACATTTAAAACCCCACCTTCGTATTCTTCAACGATGGATAGTTGAAAATGTCACTCCCAAAAAATGACATTTTGATGTTGTTCCATGTTTTAATGTTTATTTGTTATATTGTTTTGAAATTGGACAAACATTAGATTTATGCTACATATTACTGAAAGAAATGATAGTTGCAAATCTTGGTACTTTTAGTGGTCGGTCACTACCTTTTGGAGCTTTGTTAACCAAAATTTTCAAAGTGTATCATGTCAACCTTGAAGGTGAAGTAGATGTGAAAATCACTTCACCAATTTCAGAGTATACACTGACCCGAGCCAGTGGTGCTGAAAACCTACTAGGCTCTATTAATTTTGCAAATGAACCAATACCTGATCCGGAAGACCCCAATGACAATACCATGCGACCAAATCAACAACCCCAATATTGGACTGATTATTTGGCGTTGAAACAAGAACGGTACAATCAACGCCTACAATAGGAACAACAAATGGCTAATCATGTCAATATACGGGGTAATTGGCTCGATGAATTTGTCGCCGCTCAAAACTCACTAATTCAACAATTTGGTGAGTTTCGTGTAGATTCTGGGAGACGTGATGAAGTGACAAGTAACCGCATTGATCAGATTGACCATCGAGTCACTCGGGTGTACCATCACTACTTCCCGCCACCTCCTCCACCACCTGACAATGACGCTTAATTTGTTTCGATCTGCGATTAAATGGTTGACACATGCTATGGTTATTTTGTTTTCTTATTTTGTTGTAATATTTTGTATTAACGTTATGAATAGTGAATTTATGGTGTGCACTCTAAAATTAACCAGTGATAATGTTATAACAATTTGTGATTTGTATTATGAAGTGAAGATGCCATATGCAGTTTTTTTAAACGTGCATATTTTAAATCTCCCCTAACTGATGCACTATAGTTAACTCCATTAACAATTACAACTTTCTTCTAGAACATCATAAAAATTAATAGAACAATTAAAATTAATAAAAAAAAACCATTATTTGAATAAAATGAAAAAAAAAAATAAAAACTCAATTATTTCGTATAAAAATGTTTGTTTAAAAAAAATTAATAGAACAATTAAAATTAATAACAAAACCATTATTTGAATAAAATGAAAAAAAATAATAAAAACTCAATTATTTCGTATAAAAATTAATAGAACAATTAAAATTAATAACAATACCATTATTTGAATAAAATGAAAAAAAAAATAATAAAAACTCAATTATTTCGTATAAAAATATTTGTTTAAAAAAATTATTAGAACAATTATAGTTAATAACGAAACCATTATTTGAATAAAATGAAAAAAAAAATTAGTAAAAACTCAGTTATTTCGTATAAAAATTAATAGAACAACTAAAATTAATAACAATACCATTATTTGAATAAAATGAAAAAAAATAATAATAACTCAATTATTTCATAAACTAAACTAAAACACTCTGTATTAAACAGAATGAATATCATAAACTATAATTTCTGCATGCATCATTCAACCATCAACTAAAAAAAGTATTTGCCCCTTCATATTATACATTACATCAACAACATATTAAGTGTCTTCATCCACGTAATTATATTTTGTTGATTGGCCATGTGATGTTGTTTGGGAAAGGAATTTGATTTGTGTTCTCTTTCCTTTAATTGTCATTTAGCCCAATCCTTATCCTCATTGTCAGTTATCTTACAAAAAAAAAAAAGAAAAAAAAAAGTCATTAAATTCACAATTACAAATAAAGTGGAGGAAGTTATGTAACAAAGGTGTCTTAATGACTGAAAGTAGTAAAATAATTATACATTTTGAACCATTTATCACTATGAAATTCATTTGCCTTGTTCACATCACAAATCTAGCCATGGCCAACATGATTTTGTCACATAGCAGTAGCAATTGCATCCCTAAAGTTCAATTAGTACGTCAACCCATGTTGTGACATGTCAACATAGTCAGCTTGGTCTCCAACAAACCCATTTGCTTCCGCTTCTGCTGCCATTTCATTATTAGCTTCCATGAAGAATGGGTCCATATCTATATGCAAACGGATCCAATTGCACAGTACACAACATGCAATCACGAGAGGGCCTTGTCTTGTAGACTTGTAATTTGGCATGGACCGCAATATTGGGAATCGCTTCTTCAGAACACCAAATGTCCTTTCTATAACGAGGAATGTCGATGGTTGAACAATTCCTTGGGCCTAGAATAATGACAGCCATGAAACTCTTGCAAGTGATAGCGTTGGGAACGAAATGGGGCAAGAAATCTAGGCACGTTTGTGAAACCGCATCCACTAAATAATACTTGCCTACATGTAAATAATGTATGCATTGCTCTGTCAAATTGATATACACAAAAAATATTTTCAAAAAATATACAGTGTTATTTTGTGACACTCACCATGGGATGGGTATTGGAACTGTATATTAGCTCTTGTATTAGAGTCAACTAAAATAGCGTTGTTGTGAGTGTTACCTTCCCATAAAAAATTAATAGATGTAAACAACATGTCGAAGTCGCAAGCTGCGAGTACATTTTGCGATACCGTAGATTTACGACCGCGGAATGTATTTTGTCTTGAAGCAGAGACCCATACGTCCACCAATGTGCCATCGATAGCACCGACACAATCCTACTTGAAAGATATTTGTTTGACATTAAAAGCGAAACAAACTTGGATATTACTTTTATAACATAAAAAAAAAATATCGTTCCTTATTGATATTGAAAACTTACAGGACAAACATATAGTCATGCTTTGAACCAGGGGAAAAATTTCCTGTCATTTAAAATTTTTGCCGGTATCTCATCTTGGTTACGTGGTTTGATAACCGTTGATGCAAGCTTGCACAATGCTCGCATAACAATTTTGATGTGCCGACAAATAGTTTCCGTGGAGTATTGAAATCTATCGGCCAGTAGTCGATGGTGGTCATTTTGTGAGAAAGTGTACAAAAAAATTCCAAGCGATTTCTCGACACTAATATGCATATGTTCAGTTTCCATAAAGCCATTTTAAAGTAACGTGTCTTTCAATAAAACGAATGTTTGTGCATCCATTAGCATAATGTCTATCATTATTTCTGGATGCAGTGGTGGAGCCAGAAAATTGAGTTAGATGGGGCACTATTAATTATAATTTTTTATTTAAAAAAAAAAATCATGATGAACATTAAGATAATAATAATTTTATGAGCTAAATTTAAGCATAAAAAATTACATATTCATTATTAATAGGAACAAATTAAAATTCTATAATAGTGTAAAATAGCTCGGTGCGGGATGGTGATATAATCAAAATTCTTAATTTTAGAAAATAAAAACACATCGTTTATAGCACAAATTATTATAAAATCTATTTAATTGTTATTTGATAGAAAAATATTAAAGAGATGACATTGCTTATAAATGATGTGTTTTGAATGAAAATTATTAAACAGTTTTAGAATACCATATAACATTGCCTACATAATGTTCAAAGCATGAGAAATCACAAATCACACTAAGCAGTCTGTCAATTGCTTTAAAATAATGAGTTCATTATATCCAATCTATAAGATTTTTCGCTATATTATTGGTTTAAACTATTACATAAGTAATACCACATAGTGCTTTCAAAATATTAAATAACTACTTGTTCTAAACAATATAATAAATCCTTAACCAAAAAATATGTTAAAAAAAAAATACATTTTATATATGACAAAAAAAAAATCTCAAAACTGAGGGGGGGCATGTGACCCCCCTCGTCCTTCTTTCCCTCTGCCCCTGTCTGGATGGCCATTTAATAAACTGAAAATGTAATCATCACCTTTGAATGAACAAGTGCTCTGCGGTCATCTGCTACTTGACGCATTCATATGGTCATGCATAAAAGCAATCATCAAAAAATTCATAAAATCTTCAATAACCTCATCCTTCTCTGATGAGATCTCCATTACATTATTTTCTGTGTCGGATGACATATTGTTTCGGCTACATCACAGTAAAAACATAATTATAAAATAATGTTTGACAATATGCTAACTGTTATCATTATTGGTGAAACTGAATTAACAAGTGGCTACATTTAGTTGGCCTTAGTCATTTATCAATATCCATTAAAATATACACGCGAAGAAAAAACATATTAATATGTAGTCCTCTTGTCATAAGAAAACGGACATGAAAGAATGCAGAATAATAACACAACATATTGATGTAAAACAGAAACAGTGTAAGAATTCAATAAAAATAAATATATGAAGACGGATAAAAAATAGCATATCATGGGGATGAAAAAAAATGATTAAAAATAATTCAGGAATCATCAAATCATCTTGCACAACGACAAAGAGAATCACTAACTCAATCAAAACACAACTTCTCACTTCACTGCAAAACTAAGATCATAGCTAGGCGCATATAGGTAGGAGTACGCATAAAACACCTCCGTCATTCCTTGTCTTTAAATAGTGTCAGTGCCCTAACATACTGGACCAGCGGTATGTCCCCAAGCTCTAGTAATGCATCTTGACATGCATCAAGGGAATACTCATCACCACCTGCACTTACAGCCTCCGTGTCAGTTGATAGTGCACTTGAATGTTCCGTTTTTGTCTGTACGTAGGTAGTGAAAGCTGTGCAGACATCATCGAACCCACTTGATCGTGACCTTTTAGAACGACCACTGTTAGTCTGGCTGCTTGTAGGGCCCCTCTTGTGATTTTTGCCCTTCGCTGGATCCATGTACTCATCGCCGAATAAGTCAATAGGAATGGCTTCAGCAGCATTACTCCCACCAGCTTCAGGACTCCAAAATTTATTAAGCATTTCATCTTCTTCATTTGAATCAAGGGCTCCTTGTGTGGATGCACAGGATAAGGCCCCTATGGCACAACAATTTTTAACAATTTTCGTCATTTCTTGAAAATACTCAAATCCTTTTGTCCTAAACTTCTTTACATTTTTTGTAGCCTACAGCAATTGAAAATATTGAAAATAAGCATACTGTATATGTGATGAAATGTTACAAAAAAAAAAAAAAATTGAAAATGGTACAAGTTAATGAAAAACCTTATCCCAAAATTCATCGGGTGCAACAATAATTTCTACAATGGGATCCCATCCTAGACCATTCTATGCCTGCAGTCGCTTAAAAGTTTGGTAATTAGCTTTCAATCACTGATATTTTTGTCACACCTGTTTTGATGTATATCGAAATCCATATAGATTTTGCAACTGAGTTGCAAAATGATTTTAATGCTTAATTGTCCACACAGTACTAAGGCCTGTTGTTTGATTTTTTTTTAACCTCTTCTCTCAACATATTTATAAACTTCATTTCAATTCTGGGAGTCCACATTCGTGTATCTTGATTGTCATCTGAATTGTTTTCATCCATCTAAAAACACACAATTTATATTAAACAAATCTGAAGTGGATATAAAAAAAAAAAACAGTGCAAAAATCTAAATACAATTATGTTTATATTTAAACTAATCTGAAGTGGATATAAAAAAATAACAACGCAAAAATCCAAATACAATTATGTCTAAGTACGAATCAAAATTAATCAATTGAACTTGTTAAATAGTGTTAGACAAAGCATATTAATTGAAGGGCAAAACAGATACAACAACAAAAACCAAATAATATTGTCTATAAAAAGGTTGTAAAACAAGTGTACGCAATAAAAAATAACCAGAAATAAGCAGAAGAAGAAGAGTAGAAGAAGAGAAGCATGAAAGGGGTGAGTGGAGCTCGATTGAAAGGACGGTGGTCGACCGACCGGTCAATTAGCCGAATGACCTGGGGGACGACCGGCCAGTTGTCCTGGCAGTTGACCGACTCAGCTTAAACAGTTCGAACAATTCAGGACATATCAGAAACCATTTGAGAACCCATTTCTACATAATAGCAGATGGATTGAAGGATACACGTACCAGATCAGTAGAATAGTTGTCACCGGTGATGGAGTGGTTACAGTGAGTGAATGTCCGCTTCTTTGGTAGTCGTCTAATTCGAGAATAGGTTTGACAAATTTGACCTGTGATAAATAAATTTCAAATAAAATTTTGGATGTTTCAGAAAATCAGTGAGCGGTAAAAATAATTTTGGGAGAAATTTGTGATTTATTTCACCTCGACCTTGTCGTTGTTTGGTTGCCCGGAAAGTGAATCTTCCACAACGCACAAATTGTAACTCACTTGATTTGTGGGAGATGGTATGGGTAGGAAGGGGGTTCCCAGATATAGTTTATAAAATGGTCAGTTCATAGAAACGAACACGACCCGTGACGAATCATTAGCCGTGATCTTTCAAACAGAGGAAGACGAGTAGTTAAGTTCAACTTTAAATTTCTTGTTGCACGCGAACCTTTTTAGAAATGAAGAACATGAAGGCTTTTCAGAAATAAGAAGACTGAAGACACGTTGAAAGCTTTTGACAGTGGAGAAATGAAGAACAAAGGTGCCAAACGAGAAGTCCAAATGTATTTTGAATGATACCGCGGAATTATGATTTCAAAATCGTATCCAAACGTAAAACGCAAATGATATGGTGGAATTGTATTTTGAGAATACAACCAAACAAAGTCTTAGGTTGTGTTTGGTAAAGTTTTGTAAATATGATTTGAGAGTATGAGTTGTATTTTGAGTTTGTGAGTTGTGAAATTATGATTTGAGTGTAAAAAATTTGTTTGGTTATAGTTTTTGAATATAGTGTTGAATTGAGTTTTGAATTGTATGTGGAATTCAGTTTTGAAAGTTTGATGTGACATGTGAAATAAGAAAATTTGTTTGGTGATGAGTTTTCAAAGTAATTTTCAAAACTTAATTCAACCTATAATTGATAATCAAACACACAACTCATATATCGATATCCGTATTTTTAATCAACAGTCATAACCAAACTATTTTTAAATACTCAAATAAAAAAATAAATTTTTTAATTAATTTTTTTAAGTAATTTTTTTGAATAAATTTTTTTTTAAATAATTTCTAAGTCAATTATTTTGTGTCAATTAATTTTTCTAAAATTTATTTTTTAGGCTTGTACAAACATTTTGTGCAATACGTTTTTAATATTTTTCAAAAATTTTGTTGAAGTCAACAACTTTGGAGATTATATATTGGTAAAAATTAACAAAAATCAATGTGTTCAATATTTTTAAATACAAACTAAAACTAAAACGTTATCAAATATTATCAACATTTTTTCATTTATTAAATTATTAATTTAATAAAAAAATCGTATCTTTTTGTAAGTTCATTATTGTCACCTAACTCTCACCCACCCGTGAAGCTCATACAATTGGGGGGCAGAGTGATATTTGTGTACAAAATAACCAATTCACCCATCTTTCATAGAATGGCAGGTTGTTATGTAAGAATAAAATAAAAAGGGTAATAGTGTAATTTCACTCATCCAATATACCCACCCCCTCCTATGCTGGGTGTCAGTTCATCACTGTGCGATAAAGAGAAAAAAAAAAGAAGCCAAAAACCTGCACAGATAGTCGGTAATCAGTATACGGCAGAAATTAAAAATAAGTAAGAAAAAAAAATGATCAGTATACTAAAGAAATGAAAAGCAAATAAGGAAAAAAAAAACCTTCTGGACCTGAGCCTTTATATAAGTCAGTATCTTTGCATTCGTTTAACCATACCATCTTCACCATCTCATTCCAACAACTTCATCAACTCCTTCACCCTACAATATTGGCTACATTCAGTGTAGATATCCGTGTGAAGGAAGAGAGAAAAGGTTAGTTTGAACCACAGTTCATATTCTTGATAGCTTTAGAGCTGAGTTGCAGGAAGGTGAAGAATCCACCATACGGAACAACCGGCCAATCATCCGATTTCAGCCACCAGTTTGCCTTCTGCGCTCAGTTTCGCTATCTGTTAGTTGCCTTTTAGCAGATGCTCAGTTTGCCTATCTGTTCCTTTTTTTTTCACACCAACATCATACATTTTTCTATACATGTTTCATACATTTTTCATCCATTTTTCTTAACTTTTGCAGTCATCATGCCGAGAACAAAAAGGGTGAGACCCGAACGTGGCGAAACCTCTAACCCTATACAACGTCAACCACAGCAACAACATTATCGCTATCCAACTGTTGATTTTCTCACATATAATCACGAACAGGCTTATTCAAATTTTGCTAATCGACCAATTGTTACAGGGACAAAGGTAAATCTACCTTCTCAATATGATCCATTGTTGCTTAGCAGACTGGATACAATGGGATGGTTACCTTTAACTAATTTACAACATAAGGTATATCCCGTCTTATATATTTATTTTACCTTCACTTAAGATCTACTGAGAGAGAAGTGGAACAGTGTAGTCTGACCTCTTATGTGAAAGGGAAAGTAATCACACTCAACCCCCACACTTTCGCACAAATTATTGGAGTTGAAACAAGAGATTTGCAATGCCATTTTCAAACAGAGGCTTAGTTAGCTAACATTGTTGGTGATCTAACTGAGGTTTATACCACAATTTGTGAGAATCGATTTACCGACACTAATTTACAAGCAAGACATTTAAAATCCCACCTTCGTATTCTCCATCGATGGATAGTTGAAAATGTCACTCCCAAAAAAAAGATATTTTAATGTTGTTCCATGTTTTAATGTTTATTTGTTATATTGTTTTGAAATTGGACAAACATTAGATTTATGCTACAAGTTACTGAAAGAAATGATGGTTGCAAATCTTGGTACTCTTAGTGGTCGGTTACTACCTTTCGGAGCTTTGTTAACCAAAATTTTCAAAGCGCATCATGTTAACCTTGAAAGTGAAGTAGATATGAGAATCACTTCACCAATTTCTGAGTACACATTGACCCGAGTTGGTGGTGCTGAAAACTTACTGGGCTCTATTAATTTTGAGAATGAACCAATACCTGATGAGGAAGAACCAAATGACAATGCCATGCCACCAAATGAACAACCTCCATACTGGACTGATTATTTAGCGTTGGAACAAGAACGGTACAATCAACGCCTACAATGGGAACAACAAGTGGCTAATCAAGTCAATACATTGGGTACTCGGTTCGATGAATTTGTCGTCGCTCAGAACTCACTAATTCAACAATTTGGTGAGTTCCTATAGACTTAGGGAGACGTGATGAAGTGACAAGGAACCGCATTGATCAAATTGACTATCGAGTCACTCAGGTGTACCATCACTACTTCCCTCAACCTCCACCACCATCTGACAATGATGCTTAACTTGTTTTGATGAGCATTTAAATGGTTCACACATGATATGGTTACATTTTGTTTTCTTATTTTGTTGTGGTTATTTTGTTTTCTCATTTTGTTGTGATTATTTTATTTTGTTATTTTGTTGTAATCTTTTGTATTTAAGTAATGAATAGTATTTTTTTTTCTGCACTGTAAAATTAACCAGTGACAATATTATAACAATTTGTGAGTTATATTATGAAATTAAAAAAAAATCGTACAAAAATTAATAAAAAGAAATTAAAATTAATAACAAAGCCTTCATTTCAATAAAATGAAAAAATTAAAATTAAAATTAAAAATAAAAAAAAGTCTACGAATTAATAAAAAAATTTAAATTAATAACAAAACCATTTATTTTAATAAAATGAAAAAAACAAATTAAAAAAAAAAATCGGCTCAAATGAAATAAAAAAAAGTTAAAAATTAGTAATTATACATTTTCTTTAATGAAAAGGAAAAAAAATTAATAAAAACTTGTTTAGTATAATATCTGAAAATAACAAAACCATTATGTTAACATGAACAAAAAAAATTAATACCATTATGTTAACATGAACAAAAAAAATTAATAAAAAGAAATTAAAATTAATAACAAAACATTCAAATTGTTTTAAAATGAGAAAAATAAATTAATAAAAATATTTCATCTACAAATTAATACAAAAATTTAAATTAATAACAAAATTATTATTTTAATAAAATGAAAAAAACAAATTAAAAAAAAAAAATCGGCTAAAATGAAATAAAAAAAGTTAAAAATTAATAATTATATATTTTCTTTAATAAAAACGAAAAAAAAAATAATAAAAACTTGTTTGCTATAAAAATTACTAACAAAACCATTATGTTAATAACATGAACAAACAAAAAAAAAAACAATTAATAAAAAGACATTTAAATTAATAACAAAGCCAAAATTTCAATAAAATGAAAAAAATAAAGTAATAAAAAAATGTCGTCTACAAATTAATAAAAAAATTAAAATTAATAACAAATCTATCCATGGCCAACATTTTTTCTTAATAAAAAGTTAATGAACAGCATAAACTGAATGAATATCATAAACTATAATTTTTGCATGCATCATTCAACCATCAAATTCAATAAAGTGTTTGACCCTGCATATTATACATTGCATCAACATATTTAAGTGCCTTCATTAGCGTAATAACATTTTGTTGATTAACCATGTGATGATTTTTGTGTTCCTTTTCCTTTAATTGCCATGTAGTCCAATCGTTGTCCTCATTGTTAATTATCCTACAAAGAAAGAAAAAAAAATCATTAAATTCACAGTTACGTTAAGTGGGTGAAGTTATGTAATAAAGGTGCTATTATATTGAAACTAGTAAAATAATTATACATTTAAAACCATTAGTGACTACGATATTCACTTGCCTTATTCACATCACAAATCTATCCATGGCCAACATGATTTTGCCACATAGCAGAAGCAATTGCATCCCTAAAGTTAGATTGGTACGTCAACCCATGTTGTGACATGTCAACATAGTCAGCTTGGTCTCCAACAAACCCGTCTGCTTCCGCTTCTGCCGCCATTTCATTATCAGCTTCCATGAAGAATGGGTCCATATCTGCATGCAAACGGATTCAATTGTACAATACACAACATGCAATCACGAGAGGCCTTGTCTTGTAGATTTGTAATTTGACATGGGCCGTAATATTGAAAATCGCTTCAGAATACCAAATGTTCTTTCTAAGACATTGCGTAACGACAAATGTCAATGGTTAAACAATTCCTTGAGTCTTGAATAATAACGGTCATAAAACTCTTGCAAGTGATAGCGTTGGGAACGAAATAGGACAAGAAATCCAGGCATGTTCGTGAAACCAGCATCTACTAAATAATATTTGCCTACATGTAAATAATAAATGCACTATTCTATCAAACAGATGTACAAAAACATATTTTCAAAATATGTACCATATGTTATTTTGTGACACTCACCATTGGATGGGTGTGGGAACTATAGAGCAGCTCCTGTAATAGAGTCAACTAAAATAGCATTGTCATAAGCGCTACCTTCCCATCCAAAATTAATAAATGTGAACATGTCGAAGTCGCAAGCTGCGAGTACATTTTGCGATACCATAGATTTGTGACCGCGGAATGTATTTTGTCTTGAAGTAGAGACTCATGCATCCACCAATGTGCCATCAATAGTATCGACACAATCCTAATTGAAAGATATTTGTTTGACATTAAAAGCAAAACAAACTTGAATATTGCTTTTATAACAGGAGGAAAAAAAAAATATCGTCCTTTATTGTTATTAAAAACTTACAAGACAATCATTAAATTTATACCTTGAACCAGGAAAAAAATCTCCTATCATTTAAAATTTTTGCCGGTATCTCATCTTGGTTACGTGGTTTGATAACCATTGATGCAAGCTTCCACAATGCCCGCATAACAATTTTAATGTACCGACAAATTATTTCCGTAGAGTGTTGAAATCTATCTGCCAGTAGTCGATGGCAATAATTTTGTACGAAAGTGTATAAAAAAATTCCGAGCGATTCCTAGATACTGATATGCATATGTTCAGTATCGATAAAGCCATTTTAGAGTAAGGTGTCTTTCAATACAATGAACGTTTGTGCATCCATTCGCATAATGTTCATCATTGTTTGGCCATTTAATAAGCTGAAGATGTAATCATCACCTTTGAATGGACAAGTTCGCTGCGATTGCCGACTACTTGACGCGTTGATATGGTCATGCATAAAAGCAATCATCAAAAAATTCATAAAATCTTCAATAACCTCAACCTCCTCTGATGAGATCTCTATTGCATTGTTTTCTATGTCAAATGACATATTGTTTCATCTACATCACAGTAAAAGCTTAATTATAAAATAATATATTTAACGACATACTAACGCTTACCATTATTGATGAAACTAAATTAAAAAGTGGCTACATGAATAGTCAGCATTAGTCATTTACCAGTATCTACTAAAATATATACAAGAAGAAAATTTGTTTAACATGTAGTCATCTTGTTTATAACACAACATATTGATGTAAAACATCAAATCATCTTGCAAAACGACAATGAGAATTGCTAACTCAATCAAAACACAAATTCTCACTTCATTGCAAAACTAGGATCATAGCTAGGCGCATATGGGTAGGAGTACGCATAAAAAACTTTCGTCATTCCTTGTCTTTAAACAATGTCAGTGCCCTAATGTACTGCACCAGTGGTATGTCCCCATGCTCTAACAATGCATCTTAACATGTATCAAGGGAATACTCATCACTACCTGCACTTACAGTCTCTGTGTCATTTGATCATGCATGTGAATGTTATGTTTTTGCCTTACGTAGAATGTGAAAGCTGCGCACACATCATCAAACTCACTTGACCGTGACTTTTTGGAACGACCACTGTCAATCTGACTGCTTATAAGGCCCTTCTTGTGACTTTTGCCCTTCGTTGGATTCATGTACTCATCGCCGAATAAATCAACAGGAATGACTTCAGCAGCATTACTCTTAGCCGCTTCAGGACTCCAAAATTTATTAAACATTTCATCTTCTTCACCAGAGTCAAGGGTTCCTTGTGTGGATGCACAGGATAAGACCCCCTGTAGCACAACAATTTTCAACAATTTCTGTCATTTTTTTAAAATACTCAAATCATTTTGTCCTAAACTTCTTTACATTTTTTGTAGCCTACAGCAATTGAAAATATTAAAAATAAGCATACTGTATATGTGATGAAATGTTACCAAAAAAAAATTGAAAATAATACAGGTTAATGAAAAATCTTATCCCAAAATTCATCATGTGCAACTAGGGATGGACGCGGATCGATTGCGGCCACTATCCGTCCGCTAGATTGGCGAATTGGAAAAAATCAATCCGCAATCCACTATTCGTCCGCTAG